>NC_143395.1:392825219-393131489 GCF_052110815.1 Crocodylus siamensis | reverse complement strand
GCCAAAACCGGTGCCTGGCCAGCCAGAGCCACACTCTGCCAGCTGCCAGCCAGGTTCTGAGCAGCAAGATTGCCACTGCTGCAGCCCCAAGAGGCCCCCAGGACTCCAGGTAAGACTGCTGGGGAAACAAACATCACAAAATGTGCTGCTGCTTCTTGTCCCCAGGGAAACAAATATCCGTGCTCTTGTGGACAGGGCCTCTATTTTGACCGAATGGGTTTTTCATCTGTCATTTAGTCCATTTTATTTTTTCCAGATTTATAGACATTTTAGACACTAGACATTAGCGATGGAAGGGACCTCGAAAAATCATCAAGTCCAGCCCCCTGCCCCAGAGGCAGGAAGTCAGCTAGGGTTAAAGGATCCCAGCAAGATAAGCATCCAAACGTTTCTTAAAGGAGTTCAGAATAGGTGCCTGTACCACCTCTGGAGGGAGTCTATTCCAGGCCTTGGGGGCTCAGACAGTAAAGAAGTTTTTCCTTATGTCCAGCCTAAAATGGTCTTGAAGAAGTTGGTCTGTGTCATCCCTTGGTGCACTCTGGTAAACAGCTGTTTCCCCAGATCCTAATGCACATCCCTGATGTACTTATAGGCTGCCACCAGGTCACCCCTGAGGCTTCACTTTTTCAGGCTGAAGAGTCCCATGGCTCTCAGCCTCTCTTCATGAGCCTCTAGCCCTCTGATCATGCACATGGCTCTCCTCTGGACTCTCTCAAGCTTCTCCACATCCTTCTTGAATTGTGGAGCCCATAATTGGATGCAGTACAGCAGGAGGATGACATCCTGAGATTTACCTGAGAAGCATCTATTGATGCAAGCCAGAGTTTTATTCACTTTACCAGCTGCAACATTGCATTGGTGGCTCATGTTCATCTTGTGGTCAGTCATGAGCCCCAAGTCTCTTTCGGCTGTGGTGCTAGCAAGCGTAGCACTGCCAAGCCTATGAGCATGCTGCAGACTTTTCTTTCCTGAGGTGCATTGCATTTTTTTGGTATTGAACATCATTAGGTTTATATCTGCCCACTTTCTAAGCCTATCCAAGTCAGCCTGAATCACCAGCCTATCCTCAGGTGTGGACGCTCTACCCCAAAGTTTAGTGTCATCAGCGAACTTGGCCAGTCTGCTTCTGACACGAGTGTCCACAGCGTTAATAAAGATGTTAAAGAGAACTGGTCCAAGGATGGAGCCTTGGGGGAAACCACTGGTCACTGAGCACCATAATGATTAACTTCTGTCAACTATTACTCTTTGGGTCTGACCTCGGAGCCAATTCCCCAGCCATCAGACTGTGATGTAGCCGAGGCCACAGTTAGCCAATTTTTCCATGAGGAGATCATGGGATACCAGATCAAAGGCTTTTTTAAAGTCCAGATGTCAGTCACTTCTCCCTTGTCCAGGTGATGTGTCACCTGGTCATAGAAGGAGATGAAATTGGTCAGGTAAGACCTACCCTCAACAAACCCATGCTGGCTGTCCCTTAAGATGTTGCCATCAACCAGCTTATCAAGAATGGTCTCTTTGATGATTTTTTCAGAATCTTACTGGGGATTGAGATCAGGCTGATTGGCCTGTAGTTCCCTGGATCTACTTTCCTCCCTTTCTTAAAGATGGGCACCACATTGGCCTTCTTCCAATCTTCAGGTACTTCACCTGAGTGCCACAAGTTTTTGAATGTTTTTGCTAATGGTTGGGCTATGACACCTGCCAGCTCCTTAAGTATTCTGGGGTATAATCTATCGGGACCAGCTGACTTGAAGGTGTCCAGCCTCACCAGGTGTTCCTTTACAAGGCTACACCAATGCTGGTTATAAATTCGCCTTCACCCTGGCTGTTCCACATCATGCTAGGCACGGCAGTCCCTTTGGGCTGATGAAAAACCAACGTGAAGTACCCATTAAGCAGTGTAGCTTTTTCCTGGGTGTCAGTCATCAGTTGTCCCATTTAGTTTAGCAGGGGTCCAATGTTACCCTTGCTTTTCTTCTGACTCCCCACATATCTAAAAAAGACTTTTTACTGTCCCTGATATGTGTAGCCAGATGGAGTTCAATGGCAGCCTTGGCTTTCCTGGTTCACAACCTACAGGTACACCAGTCCAGAATACTCCTCCTTGGTGGTGATTCCAGTCTTTCATCCTTTATAAGCCTCTCTTTTTAGGTGTAGGAGGTCCACAAGTTCCCTGCTGAGCCAAGAGGGTTGCTGTGCCCTTTTGCTACCCTTCCTCCAAGATGGGATGGACATCCCTTGTGCTGTCAGGATTGCTCCCTTGAGGAGCAGCCACTCCTCTTGGATTCCTCTCCTTGACAAGTCAAGGCCCCTTAGGGCCTCAGCAACAAGCCTCCTGAGCTAATCAAAATCAGCTTTCCTAAAGTTGAGGACTTGTGCATTGCTGAGTGTCTTGCCAGCTTTGCAATGGATAGTAAAAGTGATTAGCTAGTAGTCACTATCACCCAGCTTTTCTTCGATTCTTAGGTCACTGACTAGATCATCTCCTTTGACCAGTACCAGGCCCAGCAATGCTTTACCTCTGGTTGGTCCATAGACTTGAGTCAGGTAGAGCTCATCCATACATGTGAGGAAACTTTGCAACCATTCAGATTTGGCTGAGTGCTCTTCCCATGAGATGTCCAGGTAGTTGAAGTCTCCCATGACAACCATGTGCTGAGAGCATGCAGCCTCAGCCAACCTTGGCGAATTCCTGGTCTAGCTTTTGTCCCTGGTTAGGAAGTCTGTAGTAGACTCCTATCATTGTGTCCCTTGTGGCACGTTCTCCACATCACCCTCCCTAGGTGCTAATGTCAGCCTGCAGAGAAGTGTAGCTTTCGTTGACATAGAGAGCTACACCCCCACCCGTTTTATCCACACAATCTTTAGGGCTGATATATAGCAGGTAAAGTCCAACACTCACAGTGGAGTTTTAGAGTCCAAGAGCATAGATTTGTGCAGGAAATATTTTAGGATAGTTTACTTACTGTTGTCATTAATTCACACAGCTTAACTTCAGTTAAAATCGGAGAAACAAATCCATATTTCAAAGGTTACAAGGGCTGATTTGACTTCCCTTTATTAAAACAGTGCTTTTAAATTGTTAGAAATAGAATGGAATATAGATTATTTCCTGTGTTTTTTCCCTGATACCACTTTAGCCTAATTGCTATTTTACACTGATGTTTCTTTTGCTTCTTCTCCTCTATAATCTTCTATATATTATATTTCTTTCTGTAGAAAACATGCAGTAGCTTATTCCAGTCTTTGAAAGCTGATATCAAACTTCCAAGCAAGAAGTCACGCCTGTTCAGAGATGGTTTTCTCCTTCTTGACATTGTTAATAAATGTTTACTTGGTTGTTGCCACTATATTTCCATTAATTTCATGCCAGGGCACCTGCAGTTTCATAAATGATGACATTTTACAGGTATTTTTCTCTCATATTTTCAAAGAATGTGAATCCAAAACAGGGAAGTAGACCTTGTGTTTTAAATCGTGCTTCCTATTTTCACACATAATATTATAATTAATTAGTTTTCTGTTATTTGGAGCTGCAGTCATAATACTGAGAACCTTCCATGCTTTGATTAAGACACATTATAATAATTATTGACATTTAAGGCTTTAATATATATTTGAAAATGTTATATATTTCCATGACAGATCAGTGGCCTGCAACTGGAAGGTTGCAGTTTTGATGGAAATCGGCTTTCAGAAAATCAGCATGACTCTCCCAGCGTGTCATCAGTGCTCCCTTGTTACATGGCCTGGATTGCGCAGGTACTATATTATTGAAGTCCCTAAACTTTAAGCCCAATAATTAGCCATTTTCCTTCTGTAACAACTTTCCAGAGTGTGCCTCTTCTTCTTTAATAATCGTCAAATCATCATCTGGTTTCAATTTTAAAAAAGCTTTCTTTTTGTGTAGTACAAATGATTCATTGGCATTTGGTCAATTTCTGAACATTATAGTGCAGGTTTAGAGGGAGACAGTATAAACAAAAAAAGTATTCTAAACCAAACTAATTATTTTTCTTTTCTCTATTTTAAAGACATGAACTTAATATTTAAAACACTTATTAAAGTATTTGGGAATTCTTGATTAAAGAAAATTTTGAAGTCTGAACACCATGTGATGTAAAAACTGACATTAAGAACTTCTGTTTACACCTAGTAAAATCAAATTCTAACATTTCTTGAAGTGCTTAAGATTAAAGCAAAACAAGTAATCCAAACAGGACAAATTGTAGCTCATGTGACTTTCTAATTACAGTAATAATTACAGCAATAATCTTTGTTAAATACAGGAATCAGAAGCAGCAAAATAATATACTTTACATGCAAATTTCTTGTAAGTATGGGTTTGTATTACAGCATGGGTGTCAAATATACAGCCCATATACCATTGCATCCAGTGATGGGCTACCAGAAATGCACACCCTTGGCACCACACTGCTGCACACCTCTGGCACTGTAAATAGGCCAGGGCTCCACACCACCAGGCAGCCACATGGAGCCAGGTTTGGGTGGCAGTGCAGAACACTGGCCAGTTGTCAGTGCCAGGGGCATGTAGTAGCACAAAACTCTGGCTAGGCGGTGGCAGAAAGCTGGGGGTGTAGAGCTGCATGGAACCATATTCAGGTGGCAGCATAGACCCAGGTAACTGCCACCCGTAGCCTTGTCCATGTCCCACTGCTGCATGCCCCTTGCCTCCAGTTCCTCATTGCTTTATGAATGTGGCTCTGTTCAGTTGTATGCCGTTGGCTCCATGCTGTTGTTTGGCCAGAGCTCTGCACCGTGGCATGCCCCTGGGTCCTTGGTGCCCAGACATGGCTCCCTGCAACCAAAGTCTCTCCCACTCCTCCCTGGATGTACAGGGTGGCCCAGTCCCAGGCCTGGGAGGGGTCCTTGTGGTCTGGATCCAGCCTGGGACCTGGAATAAGTTTGACACTTCTATCTTAGTGTTATGCTTAACAGAACTATCAAAGTTTATATTTATATATCATATACCTCCTTCTTATAGAACTCTTGATTTTTTCTGTGTGTGTGTGTGTGTGTATAGGTATACACACACACACAAAAGCAAGAGTTCTATAAGAAGGAGGAATGTGGTTTCTCTTCTTCTCCTCTTTTACACTAAACACAGCTAGATTCATTATTGCCCATTGCTTTCCGTTACTTTAGCACTCATTGTGCGAACAAGATCCCATACAGCAGACATGATTGGGAAGCAGAGGACTGCTGTGTGACAGCTTAGTGAACTCTGCATTATTGGAACAGTTGCCTGGCTGCCATTGTTTAATAAGTTTAATAATCAGGAATGTGTTGAGAATCCTATATTTACACTTAATCATTCAGTTTTAATTGATTTTAGCCTGCTGTTACCAAGAGGTAACAACACTTCTAGCTGCATATCTGGAAGCAGACTTTAAGCAAGCAGCAACTGTACACATTAGCTGCAACTGTACTAGACATTTTTCTTAAAACTTCCCATTGTGCTTCACTCATAGTATTAATGGAGGCTGAGGTAGCACAGGTGCTAATGTGGAACGTTGACAGCCCAGAGGTTGCAAGTTCAAGGCCATAGCAGAAGTGCTTTTGGCAATGTCCATCAAATTCTAACAAATCTGTGAATTTTGCTAATCACCTTGTCCGGGGTGGAAGAAAAGTGATACAGGCTGATTGCCAAGTTAAGACCTAGCCTGAGAACACAGTAGTTGAAATACTATCAGGTCTACAGTAGCACTTTCACCATTACTATCATCGATGAAATGTTGACAGTTGAGTAGTTATAAAAAATAGGTTACTGTAGACATGATTATTGAAACAGGAAAACTTTGAATCTTACACTGATGCTTCAGTGCAGCTAAGTATGTATCATACATACTTAACATTAAGATTGTAAGACCATCTATATTCAGCAGAGCACTTAAACATGTTAAAGATAAACATGTTCTTAAGTGTTTAGCTGAATCACAGCCTGCATTCTGTGTAGAGATAACATCCAGTTGTTCTAGGCAATAGATTTGCCTAGAGACATATGCTGATGAGACCATTCAGTAACCATTGAATTTAGCTCCTCAGTGTGCCTAGCTTCGCAGCTGGGTAGCAACTGAAAATGGCTACCTAGGCAGAAATAATAATGAAACACAAACCAACAATGTAAACCAAAGAGATGCCTGGATCCTTTTCTGCAATAATACCATAGAAAATACCTGATGGATAACAACTATGAATCTTTTATTTTCTATATAGTTCTCAGACTGTGCACTTAACTGAAATTCCTAAGTACTTTCTCTCACATGGTCTCAGACTGGCTGTTATGTTGCCATAATCATGGACCTTTAAGTTGGTTCCTAGGACTTGCTCACCCCATGTTATACTGTCAACGTTGGGTGTATTACAATGTTGGGAATCTAAAGGAACATACTGTAATTGATACCCTACTGTCCAGAAATAACAGTCTCCTGACTTAGCCAGTGTTCCTGGAGTTCATGTCTTCCCCAACTTTATATGAAAAAGAAAAGAAAGCAGCATGGATATAGTGCTTCTCAGAGCAAGCGAGGGTTTTCGTTTTTTTAGTTTTTTGACTATTAATATAAATTACATTAGCACAACTATTGTAGTAGACTAATTCAGCACATGAAGTTTCTATAGCTTGTTTTTCTGAGAAGGAAGTAATGTAGGGGAAGAACTATGGTACTATATATATTGAATGCAAGAAACTGATGTTAATATAATATACAAAAGGAAGGATGTTTTGGAAATAATAAATTAAGCCATTTTGCACATCCTGTGTATTTTGCCACACAAAATGCTGTGTTCAAGTCAAAGTTGCGAAGTACAATACTCAAAAATTAAGATCCTAATATAATCGAGGTTACTTGTGCAACTTAAACTTGGCTTTGTGTTTATCTAGCATGCACAGTGCTTAATTATGTGATCAAATACTGTTTTTGTTATTGGATCCATGCCTCACTTAGTGAACAGGTAGAGAGCATTCACTGAATGTATCTATTCAATACTTTTTATCAGCATCAATCAGTGTGAGGCACCATGTCTTATTTAATACTTGGCATCCACTGAATTTTAATTTTCTTGTAGTCTTTTCACAACATAAGAAGTTCCACAGTGGGTCAGACCAAGGGTCTATCTAGCCCACTATCCTGTCTCTGACTGTTCAGATGCTTTAGAGGAAGAATATAAGAAATAGTGCAGATGCAGAGTGACTCAGTGTTTTCTGTCTCCTTCCAGCTACCAGCAGTTGTCAATCCTGAGTTTGGTGTATATCCCTAACAATTGGGTTTAATAGTTCCTAATGGACCTATTTCAATCTGTATTATCCTTTTTTGAATGCAGTTACAATACTAGCCTTCCCAATATCCTGTGGCAATCATGAGTTGATTATATATTGTATTAAAAAAAATACTTCTTTTGTTTGTTTTAAACCTGCCACCTGATCACTTTATCTGGTCTCTTCTTGTATGAAAAGAGACATAGTGAATAATAATTTTATATTCATTTTCCATAAGTTTCATGATTTTATAGCCTTCAGGAAGAGGATAGACAATACAGTGGCTGATCAGGCAGGGAGCAGAAAGCAAAACAGCAAAGTGGGCAGGACTAATAGCAGCCAAGCAGGCACGGGGCTTGGGGGAGGGAACAAAAAGCAGAGCAGCTGATCAGGCTGCGGAAGGTGTGGAGAACTGGAGTGGCACTCAGGAAGGTGTGGAGCTAATTTGTGACGTCTTAAAAACGTTGACTCCCACTGTAGTACACAATCCTAATGTCCAACATAGTGTCTGTCTTGTGTTCCAAGAAAAATAGTTTTTAATAATAATTTTCAGATTAAAAGAAGTAATCCAAAATCCACATTTTCCCATGATCAAAGTGAAACACCACTATATATGTATCTCTATATAAGAGGTGTTTCATTGTAACCACAGGAAAATGTGGATTTTGGGTTACTTTTTAAAATCCAAAAATTGGGAGTGGGAGAGGGGGTTATCAGAGAAAACCAGGATCCCTGGTGTTCACATTATTAAAGACTATGTAATGCATCAACAATAGAAGTTAAATTAATGTTGAATCATTTAAATTGCTGAACAGCAGAGTGCTATAGTTATTAGGAAAGTTAAGACAGCTGTGGAGTGAAGTCTTAGACCAATAAACACAGTTTTCTTGTGTCATATCTGCAATTTCATATATTCAAGTTTTTGTAACTTACAATACTGTGGTAGCTTCCTAGTGCATACCATCATTCAGTTTATGTGCAACTTCTTTACTATTCTAATGAGTCATATTTTCTGTCTTCCTTCATTATGCAGTTGCTATGATGCTTGAGCCTGAGCAGCAAGGCATGCTGGTAGACTTCTCAAAATAAGGAGCTATTGCCTATGAATGGCAAACATCTCCAAATTGGTTCAGAGACCTTATTTTGAGAGTGTCTTTGTTGAAATTGCGGCTTCCCGAGTTGGCAGAACTTGGGAGCACAGCAGAGGTGACCCAGCTAGTCTCAGGAAGTGTAAAGGGAAGTTCCTATCAAGCTTGTACAGTCACTGGCAGCCAGCCAAAGTGTAGCATTAACATTTTCTTTAAAAGGAAGCCAGTCTTTTTCAGCCACTGAAAGCATCATGAGCACAGCTAGATATTCTGCATGCAGTATGCCCTATTAAGCAGATATGTAGTGATGAAAACAGAAAGGCATGGGGCAAAAAAGACATTATTTACAAAAGAGGAAAGTTAGTGTGTTATATTTATAACACAAACTTAGAAAGACTTAAAGTTCCAGCCTAATTGAAGTCAATGGCAAAATTTACATTGACTTCAATAGTTTAAGGATTTCAACTCATGTTGAAAAGGTGGGGGAAGTTGATTTACAACAACAAAAGTACCATTACCAACACCCTTCAAACATAGCATAAGACAAAGGATACAAAACAGTCATTGTTTTTGTATTGCCTCCTTTCCTTTTTTGAGGTATTTATCTGTTTGCTAAACAGTGGAGTGTCACTAACTCATGCATCTCTGATTTGTACTATAAAAATCCTGGATTTTGTTCCAGGTCCCTATATAGACAAGTTACATGTTTTATTATTTGGTTCACTATGTTCTTTGGCATTTTTTTGTAAACATAAAATGAGATTTTAAGTGCTGTAGGGAGTATAATTCTATTACTGCACAGTGCTAGAATAGTATCAAATATTGAATTCAGTTAAACTAATCAGTAAGGCCATTGTTTAAATGCTGGAATAACTGCTGCAAAAAACCTAAGAGCTAGTTTGAGTTTCTATACCCAGTTTTATTGTCCTACACAGCTGTCAGTTACCTTGCAACTGGCAGTGCCTAGGAGCAACTTGTGCCTCACAGTTCTTCTCAGTTCCCATATTGTTCTGGGAGTGCAGAGGGTATTTTGCTCTTTAGAGGACAACATGTTTTGCTCATCAGGATGGAAAAGAAAAAGACAAAATCATAGCTCAAACTATCCCTTACCCACATGTCCCTTCATAGCAATCATTTACAATACAATTATAATCTATGTGTTAAGTAACATTGCTAATAATGTAAAACATCAATGTAAGTTCATGGATGACTATATCATATCAGCAATAACAGTCCACATGTCCAAACCTGAGGCTCAAGTGTAACCCATAAAATTGCTATTTAGATACCTACATGGAAAATAGTACAGCCAAACAACACCTGCTGCAAATCAAATCAAAATTACTGTAAGGATGTTTGATTTTGTTTCGTCTGGTTTGGTTTTGTTTTTTAAAGGCAGTATTGTATAAAGACTAATAAAGGCATCAGCCCAGTTCAATTTTAACTAATAGTCAGTAATTTTAAATATGTTTGCAAATTTCACATTGTTGTAACAAGTGTTTGCATTTTGCTTCTGATGTTTTCTATATTACATTGAAGATTACCTTTGATTTCAGTTTTCAACTATGTTACAGTGAAAAAGTGGGGAAGGGAGAGTACGTTAATTATATAATAATGACTAGATCCTCTGTTCTGAGTGGTGCCTATCACCTTTAAGATCATCTAATGCTGAGTACCATGCCAGCCAGGCTTAGTACCACACCAGGCTTAGTACCATACCAGTCAGTTACAAAGGTTGGGCTAGCTCCCTGTGTATTAGAGGAACAGCACTCATTGCTTAAAGTGTGCAGCATCCATGAAACATGTTAAAAGAACTGGGAAGAGATGGCTACTGCTCACCAGTGGCATCTCAAAGTGAAGTGGAAGTTCATATCCTCCAGCAGACTGCCATCTCCCCAAAATTACTGTCTTTTTTCAGTGAGCCAGTCATAGCCCTGTTGAAGTTAGTGAGGGCCTTCGCTTCAGCCAGTACAAAACCAAGCTCTTAGGCTGGAAACAGATGTTGCTTTTGTACCACCTTAAAAACATACCCTGGGAACCCCCTTTCTGGGGACCAATGATGACATGTTTTCTGCTGATCGATCGGATCAGCTATGCTGGGATATTCGATACAGCTGATGTCTCAACAAAAAGATCTTAGTCATCCCCTTCCCTATTGTTTAACTCAGCACAGATGACTCCCTATGTCAGAATATAGAAATGATTATTGTGTTATTTAAAACACGGCACCTTTGTCTTTCAATTTCTACCTACTGCAGGATAGAAAATAAAAATATTTGCAATGATTCCAGTTAAAATGCATGCAGTAACAACTTTGCAAAATAGTGGCTTAAATGAGAGAATTGTGTTGGAAACAGATTTTAAACATCTTTACATTGGAAAGTGTCAGAGAAGTGGTCATGGCAGCTGATGCTACCTGCTTTCAGTAGTTAATGTGATATGCTATCATGTATTTTGTATTCTTAAGTTTTGAAGCATAAATTGGCAGGGCACAGTTAGGAAAACTCATGTACTTGGAAGTCTAGAAAAACAGTTTTTTAAAAGAAAAAAAATCTGTTCTGCAGGGAAGCCTTCTCTTCCTTTTTTGTAGTCCTAGTCAATAGTAGAGTATTCTCCTGATACTTACTAGAGGTTGCAATAATCACGTTAGAATTTACTGCCCTACTTTTGAATGCTTTGTCATCAGAGTCTTCTTGTATCATTTTGTTATACCTATTGTCTATTTAAATGATAACTAAGGGTGCTTTATTGACAGGATGCATATGGTCCTTATTCTCCAGAGGAATGCATATCCCTGCCAGTCTACACTAGTGCTGAAAGAGACCGGGTGATGACAAATATTGATGTCCCATGTGGACAAAACCAAGACCAATGGATCCAAAGTGGAGCTGCATTATTTTTAAAAAATCAGTAAAATATAACTGAATTTGTTATTTTAATTTGTTCTTGCAGCTAATAATCTCTTAAATATCTGAGCTGTTTATTGTAAGATAGTCATGTTTTACTATATACATATCGTTAATTCTAAAACAATGCTACATAAATATGTGTTTTATATACCAGAAAATAGTAAAACAAATGTATTTGAACTAGAATAAACTGCTCTTTTGAGGGCTAGTATAAGAATTAACCACAATGCTGCTGTACCAAACACACCAAAGGGCAATTTCTCACATTGTGACATGATCTATTTCCTATTCTGATTTTTTGCATTTTGTGTTTTGATTATTGCAAACCCATAGAGGTTGAATATAAATGCAAGTCAAAATGTTTCCTCTGATCTGTTTATTATATTTGTGTTCTGTCTGTACTATTATATTTTTTATAAGACCACACTAATTTAATAAAAGTAGTTGACAAGTATTAATATTAATGGTAAGCAAACTGTATTATTTTTACTTGACAAATTGAAACCATTTTTGCTGCTTTCTTTGTTAATGATCATAGTTTCATAGTTGGTAGTGTTGGAAGGAACCTGAGCAGATCATCTAGTCCTACCCCCTGCCATGGGGAAAAGTACTGCCAGCAAGGTCTTTGTCTAGCCTCCTCTTAAAGACCCCCAGGACAAGAGCCAGCACCACTTCGCTTGGAAGTTGGTTCCAGATCCTAGCCGTCCTGACGGTGACGTAGCACCTCCTGATGTCTAGCCTGAATCTACCCTCTGCCAGCTTGTGACTGTTATTCCTGGTCACTCCTGGTTGTGCTCAGGGGAACAGGGACTCCCCCAATGCCTGCTGGTCCCCTCTAACTAGTTTGTAACAGGCCACTAGATCCCCCCTCAGCCTTCTCTTGTGGAGGCTGAACAGGTTCAGGTCCCGTAGCCTCTCCTCATAGGGCCTGCCCTGTTGCACCCTGATCATATGAGTGGCCCTCCTCTGGACCCTCTCCATGCTGTCCACGTCCCTCTTGAAGTGCGGCACCCAGAACTGGACTCAGTACTCTAACTGCAGCCTGACCAGTGTCGCCTAGAGGGGGAGGATCACCTCCTTGGACCTGCTTGAGATGCATCTCTGGATGCATGACAGGGTATGGTTGGCCTTCCTGACTGCATCCCCACACTGCCGGCTCATGTTCATCTTGCCATCAGTGATGACTCTAAGATCCTTTTCTGCCTCTGTACTGATGAGAAGGGAGTTCCCCAGCTTGTAGGTATGCTGCTGGTTCTTCCTCCCCAGGTGCATCACCTTGCACTTGTCAGTGCTGAAACCTGTCCTGTTCTCATCCGCCCACCCCTGTAACCTGTCTAGGTCCAAATGCAGCCTATTTCTCCCTTCTAGTGTGCCCATGTCCCCCCCCACATCTTAGCGTCATCAGCAAATTTGAACAGGGTGCTTTTTACCCCCTCATCCAAGTCACTGACGAAGATGTTGAACAGTGCAGGATCACTTACCTTCTGATCACATTTTCTTTGATAAATTGTATGATATTTCAGAGTTCTCAGACATACTATGAGTTAAGTGGGGTCACTCTTCGCTGCAGTTACCACACAGAAATTGTGCACATCAGGGGCAATAGAGTTATTTTACTGTGGCTCCAGCTACACATGTGCTTTACTGCAGAATAAACTAATTAGCTATGGGGTAAATTGTTACTATCTATACATGCGATGGTATTAGGCCACAGTAAACTAACTAACACCACTGTCGAGGCAGTATTTTATGGTGGAGTAATTAACTATGTTTAAACGCATGTGTGGATGCTAACCACAGGTCAGCCCAGCCAGAGGGCCAGACTGCTGCCTGCTGCCTAGCCACATGACTCTGCAATTTCAGTACCCTTCTGCCCTAGCCATCCCCTCTGCCACTTGACGCTACCACCCAGATCCCAAGACAGAGCAGGAGAGGAGTGGCCCTGACATAAACTGCTCCACCTTGGCTCAAATTCATAGGAGAGCACTGGTGACAGCAAATACTCCAGCTGGTAGGGGGGCACGAAGAGTGCTTGTGCCCCCCCTAAAATTGGCTCCAGCAGCAGCAGGTCGACAGTTGGAAGTGCCAGTGGTAGAAGTCATCGCCAGCTGGCCACTGGGGAACCACCCCCCCCCAGGATGTACCTCACTGGAGCCCCCCCCAAATTTTGCTGTCCTAGGAGCATCTGTAGATGCCACACCCAGAAGTAGTTTACTCTGGCTCAAACTCCTCCAGAGTTTATTTCCTCGAATTAAACACACGTGTAGACACACCCTGTAACTCATTAAAACCAATTGAGGTAAAAAAAAGCCCACCTTACAGATTTTTTAAAAGTAAATCCTCAGCCTCTTCACTGGCTTTTTTGGTTCATGGCATTTTTGGTCCCATTTCCAGTTTGTACTTCTGAAGAAAGTACCTTATCCTGTCCTTTTTCCCAAATAACTTGCCCCACTCTTCTTAAACCATTTACATCTGTTTTTTGGCTCCTAGCTGGAAAACTTTCCAACTTTCTCATAAAATAAATCAGAAGCACTACAACAATTTGATATAGCTGCAGATCTAAATTTAAAACTGACTTGTGTTTAATTACTGAATGGATTTACTTAAAACATTTCAGAAGATTAACGTAAGCATCATAAAATTAGTTCTGAAACTTACAATTTTTCATTGGGAACAAGAGGATATAATCCTTATTAAAACCACAAATATCTGAATGATGAAGTTGCTAGAGATACTTCCATAATGTGCAAAATTACTCCAACAAAAAAAAGTAAAGTTGTAGAGAATATTCTATATAGTGGAGTAGTATTAAAACTTAGTGTTCTGGTGAAGATTAAAATAAAAAGAACAGAAAATAAATGTTTTTGAAATAGGATGAACAGGTTCCCTGGCACCTATGAGGGGACCTCTCCAAAGTCAATACCACGTGATAGAATATGTGCAGGACAAGAAATAAGGGGGGCATTGACATCTTAGGGACACTCTTTGGGGCTTATAAAGCGGGTAGTAGTGGTGAGCCAGGATTTAGAGCCTGGGAGTGGAGTTCTGTAAATCTGGCTGGGTGGAAGCTCCCCTGCTTTCACAAGTGAGACATCACATCAGCTGGTTTCTAATAATTCCAGGTTGTCTTTCCAGGATAGCCGTGATTTTAAGTGGACTCATTAAAATTAAGTGGACTCTGTCAGAACTATATGAATTAATTTATTAAACATATCTGTCCATCACCTACTTATTCAGGAGTTCAAGTTTTTTTCCCCCTCACCTTATAGCGTTTAGAATTTTTAGAGAGGTTACTTCAGGTATTCCTGATAATTATGGAACCATCTCCTTCACAGGGTTAAACTGTGGTTGTAACTGAGTTGATGAGTTCTCCTTTGACACCATTAGTCACTTGTTCCTTTAGGCGTCATTCCATGTAAAGAGGTGTAGCAGGGCAGTTTTGTGTCTGGGATATCCACAACACAGGGGCAGTGCCAGCAGCCGAGGCACTGACAATACCAGTATGGTCATCTGCTTCTGCACCCTGCCGCACACATGGCACCTGGGGCTGTTGCCCCTGTTTCTCCTGTATCTCTCCAGTTATGCTGCTGCATAAAAACAGTGTTCTTAGTTTTCATTACCTCTGCCCAGAGGGTGGGAAAGAATCAAACCTTAATGATTCTTGCATGGTTTTTCATAGAGGTAATGAACTTATTTAGATTTGCTCCTCGTTTTGTTCCAAAACATATTTTGATTTCTGTATTACGCTGAGGCTACATACTTGCCTATGTTCTTTCTGAAGTCTTATCCAAATGATATGGAAAGACAAGCTCATACCATGGATGTTAAGTCATTATTTTTTTATTTAGGCATGAACAAGTCATAGAATTATATAATAATAGAAAATGAGGGTTGAAAGGGACCTCAGGAGGTCATCTAATCCAACCCCCTGCTCAAAGCAGGACCAGCCCCAACTACATCATCCTAGCCAAGGCTTTGTCTAGCCAGGTCTTAAAAACTTCCAAGGAAGGAGATTCCACCACCTCTCTGGGTAGTCTGTTCCAGTGTTTTACTACCCTCCTGGTCAGAGAGTTTTTCCTAATATGTAACCTAAATTTCCTTTGCTGCAACTTTACTCTTTAAAGGTCTCAGGCTATGTTTGTGTGGAATTGATTTTGGAATTATATATAGGTGTTAACACAGCTCAAACCATACTCTCTCTACTAAAAATGTGTTGATGCATCCCACCCTCAACAATTGTGGCTTATGCACTGACCAGTGAGTACTGCTAGTCAAAAAAGGACTGCCTGCTGGAACTGGGGATATGAGGCACTCCAACAAATTATAAATAGACAATATATCTCAAAGAGTATCAATTACTCTGTTTCTTATAGCAGTCTGACAGACAGGGAACGTAGTAGGTAAATACAAATTACTATTGCTGTGAATCAAGATTGCTAAACATGAAGTAGAAAAAGCTCCTGGGTAGACTTAAATTCCAAATAAATGCACAACGAAATTTTAAAACCATATTTCTCCTGTTTGAAGGTTTCTTCCTCTTACTATCTCATAGCAGTTAAGTGTTTATTGGTGCTGTCAACTGTCAGAATGCACACCATGCATTGCATTTAGGAAGTTAAAAGCGAGTCTACTGTCACATAACATTGTTGTGTTCTCAAACAGAAGAATAAATGTTTTTTGAAGAGTCAGATCTACTGTAGTCCTTTTAACGTCATTGCTGTTTGAGGCAACCGACCTTTCAGAGTGGAGAGCAGATTTTAGTTGTTCTGAAATGCAGATTTGGACAAAATATATATACTTTCTCTACATCACTCTATTTGGAGCTTGTAAATCTCAAATTGGCTACTGAATCACCAGATAAAGTGATGTATTCTAAAATGAAACACATTGTATGATAGGGACTATTTCTATAGGTGACAGTGTGACAGGGAAACCCAGCAATAACATAGCTGTGGTGGAACACTAGTATGTGGTGGGTTCAAGAAGATTTGCAAAAGTTTTTTAGACCTTTGCAAAAATCAAAAGTGTAATAAGGAAAAGGTGTTCAGAATACAAATAGTTTTGAATACACATTGGTCACTTCCCCCACTTTTGCACCAGCAGCTCTTAATATGAGATCATTTCTTCTCAGGTGGAAATATGATTGTGGGAAATGAGAAAAAGATCCTGACAAAGGGTAATTTTCTTAATTTCATCTTCCAAATTAATTTTCCTTCACCCTTACCAGCCATTATTCAGTTTACTCCTTGTAAGACATTTGGTCATATATATTTGTTTGTTAGCAAGTGTAAAACAAAAGTTCCCAGTAAAAGACTTCCTATCTACTACAGATGACAAAACGCTTGTTCAAGGGATGCTCTTTTACAGCTCTAGATTTCCTATTTCTAATCCTTATATCACTTATTTAATAGGTCTGGATAAGGATCAGGGAGAGGAACGTGGCTCTCTGAAAAGCTCTCAGACATACAAAGAGTCAAATCTTTTCACCAATGTGTTTTAGCAATATGAAGGAAAAAAATCCTTATTGGGACTCATTTTGACCAAAACTGCACCTTCAATTTGAAGTAGCAGAATGAAGTTCCACACCTGCATCACAAATGTGCATCTTTCTCTATGTCCTGGTGAAAGATTGGTTGTCATCTGGCAAAATTAGAGTGTTTTAAAAATCTCCACAGAATATCATCAAGATCATTTGCAGTTTGGTTTTTAAAATGACCTTTTATGTAATATGCATTGCTAAAGGACAATTTACTGTAGCAAATGTTGGCATACATCGCAGTACATACAAGTTAGTTTTCTTGCCACCAAAGCAAATTACACGACTGTCTGCGCAACACTTAATTTAACCCCAAGTCTCTGCAGTTCAGACATAGTAAACCATCTTGCCCACAGATAATTCCAGTTTAGTGGTCCAGTCTAGGAACTTATCTAAATAGCAGTAACCAGTTGTGTATAAGATGCAGTCCATTGCTTCCTGTTCATCTCTTTAGGATCAGCTGCTAAGTAGAAGCCTATAAAAAGAGCTACTTGTTCATCATTTCTTCAGGGAAAACCAAAAACAGGAATTTAACAAAAAGAAACCTCAGGAACAGTGACAATATTTCCTTCATCTTTTCTTCCATTGTTAACTTTGTATCTTTCTGAATCTCTCAGTACTTTCACACATCCTTGGGGAAGGTAATGAGGAATCTAGTGCTCATGAAATGTGCCAGATAGGTAATTCAGTCTGCAGAGCTGACTAAGATACATCTCTTAGTGGCAGCACACATTCCCTTCACACTGCTCCATCAAGATTCTTAAGCTCTGACATAGAAGGACCACCTCAAAGGGTAAGAAAGTGTTTCACACTTTACATCTATTATCTTTCTGCTGAAATTGCCAATGGATGCCAATGTTAGTGTTTTTGTGAAGTGACTGTCACATTGCTGGTTGCCACTAGATGGTACTGTGACCCAGCACCTTATAAGTGACTGTAGGAGAGCTAATGAGAAAAAGGAAATGCCTATAAATTGTATAAAATAATTCCAACATTGCAGCGTTTTGGCTTAAGAGAAATGTTCTCATGAGCACAAGAGAATAGACAGCTGAATATGAGTTGTAGTTGGTTTGAAAGAAGTTCCTTTTTAGAAGTAAAGTCTTCGTACCTGTTGTTTCCTTGAATCGTTTCTAGAGAGAGGTAGTTAGCCATGTTTGTCTAAAGCTAGGGCAGGGTGACACCTTTGAGACTGACTGGGTCAGAGAGGCATAAGTTTGTGAAGGCAAAGTAGGCTCAAGCTTATGAAAATGTATGCCTCTGAACCAGTTAGACTCTATGGGTGTGTACATGGACTAACTTTCTGACAATTAAGTCAGCTTAACTTTTTAAAGTTGATTTAACTGTCAGAGCATATACACATATGTGGAGCGGAGTCAATTTGAATGCAGCACAAGATAATATACCTCTGAGGTGTATTGTCTTGAGTTGCATTAGTTAATATTGCCATGTATCACAAGATGGCTGTCATCATTGTCAAGGAGCTGTATGTGTATGTGCTCTGATATGGCTTAATTTAAGTCAACTTAGGTAAGTCACCTTAGTTTAAGTCGACTTAGATGTGTGTACTCACCCTAAGGTGTTATCCTGCCCTGCCTTGTGCCTGAATCATTTCTGAGGGCTATCTACGGGGCTATGAAACTAATAACATACTGCAGGCTCTTCTATTTCTAGCTCTTCCTTAGATCTCTAGGTTTTTTAATAGCAAAAATAAGTCAGATGAGCATTAGGTATAGCTGGAAATAATTAAGGACTTTCCAATAACTAATAGATGGACCTTTGTGACAAGAAATGGGAGTCATAGTTTCATAGTATCTAGGGTCAGAAGGGACCTGAGCAAATCATCTAGTCCGACCCCCTGCCATGGCAGGAAAGAATACTGGGGTCAAACGACCCCAGCAAGATGTGCATCTAACCTCCTCTTAAACACCCCTAGGGTAGAAGCCTGCACCACTGCTCTTGGAAGTTGGTTCCAGACCCTAGCCGCCCTGACTGTGAAGTAGCACCTCCTGATATCTAACCTAAACCTACCCTCTGCCAGCTTGTGACCGTTATTCCTGGTCACTCCTGGTAGTGCTTGGGGGAACAGTGACTCCCCCAATGCCTGCTGATCCCCCCTGACTAGTTTATAACAGGCCACAAGATCCCCCCTCAGCCTTCTCTTTTGGAGGCTGAACAGGTTCAGGTCCCGTAGCCTCTCCTCATAGGGCCTGCCCTGTTGTCCCCTGATCATATGAGTGGCCCTCCTCTGGACCCTCTCCATACTGTCCACATCCCTCTTGAAGTGGGGCGCCCAGAACTGGACGCAATACTCCAACTGTGGCCTGACCAGTGTTGCATAGAGGGGGAGGATCACCTCTTTGGACCTCCCATCTCAAGAAGGAGAGCACCAGTCACCCTAACAGTGACTCTCAACCAGAGTATCATGACATCCTTTTGAGAGTGCTGCCTTACCACTACAACCAGGAAGAATTGCTCTGCTAGCTCTCTGTTTTCGGGAGACACTATGCAAGGCCAGACCAGGAGGTGGCTATGGAGATTCCAACCAGGGCCATGGAGATGAGACTTCCCTATTCCATTATCAGCATTGCCCTGGCCGTGCTGAACTATCCTTTCTTGGTTGCCTCTGGACTTTTCCTCTGTAGCCTTAGTTTCTTTTGCACATTCCAAAAGAAAATATCTCTTTTCTCATAAACTGGCACTATGTTTCAAAGAAGAATTTGAAATCCAGTGCATTATAAAAATATATCAAGTCATTTTTTATTTGATATTGGAGACAATACTAAATAGTAGCTGCTTGCAGTAATTAGCATCTGTAGTAGTACATTTTTGGTGCCAGTGTCAGGAAAAGTCATCTTGTGTAGAGAAAAAAGGGCAAACAGGGAGTCCTGAGCAGGCCTGTGCTGTAACAGGAATTTAATTCTAATTTCAGGACTTAAAAATTCTACTTAAGCGGGGAGTTGAGGGGAGAACTGTTCATTGCTTCATCACTGAGATTTCTGTTTCAGTAGTCATTTGCTACTAGGAGAAACTGTATACGCCTGTTGTGTGGCCAAGGTGGAAAATACAAACTACGAGTTACAGGAGCATACCTGACTTATCTGTCTGGGAGTGATTTCTGTCCATTTAGCTAAATTACAGCAGTAAATCCTAGTGTTGATGATGAAAGCCATTTCATAAGGAGCCCTAAGTTCTATGAATTCTCAGATCGGTGCAAGGAAGGATTCTCCTCGAATTACGGATTGGAGTGGGAAGAGGCCCAGTAGGAGGAGGAATCAGACTTCTCCTAATGATTATCCACACCCCTGAGAATCCTCACTGATTTGATTCAGATGCAGTTCCAGAGAGGACATTAGCCTCTACTTTTTAGTGTCTACTTTCATATATTTGCAGGGAGCTTACAGGTACTGGCAACATGTAAGAGAAAAGTGATACATACTTTCCTTTCGAAAAAATAACCGTTATGTGACTAGGGCTGAGTATCTCTAGAGCGCAGTTCATCAATTGGGACTCCATATAGGTACCCTCTATCTGAGACCATTTCTCTTTTGTGGTTTTTTGCAGTGCTTGGCTTCCAGTCTGCTTCCTCCCTGTTCTTCTCCCTGGATGCCGAGCACAAGGACTTCTCCCTCCTGTCTTTCCTGAATGAGCATTTTAGCATGGTGGCCTGGCTAAGTTCCCTGAGGTACCATCCCTCCCTGAGTTACTCAGGGGTGGGATGACTTTAACTGTATATGCACCCTCTTTGTGCATATACAGTTAAACACCCCAGTTTGCTTTTTATTTGTGAAAAGGACATTTGCCTGAAAGCAGGATCTTAGCATTTTAATGAGTTCATCTCCTCCTGCTGCTAATTCCTCTTGTGAAGTCATAGTCCCCTGAAGAACAAGCAGCAGGAACAGACAAGCTTTTAAGCAAACACAATCATGTTTTCATGCCCTTGACAATAAAAGGGAAACCAAAACGCAGGAGAATTGTTTAGTGAAGGTTCTTTATATTTGCTAGTGGTCATTTACTTTCTGATGGTCCTTTATGCCTCAACTTTAAGAATATTGGGTGCCTATGCATGAGCCAGGAGGCTGCTCTGATGCAGTAAAATTATAGCACATCAGAACAGACTTGATTAATTGAGTCCGCTGAAGCGTGATAATTACTGTGCTCCAGCCAGCATCCTGTCTTGTGTATCAGTGTCCCCTCACTTCAAAATGGCAGCAGGGGTGCTTTAAATAAAACTAAAGAACTTTAGATAAAGTGCCCCACCACCATTTTGAAGAGTAGGGACACTGATTCATGAGATATTCTGGGTGCTTTAATTAGAGTGGCTTTTGTAGTTGGTATCTGGTCTAATTAAAGCATCCCTGCCCCTACAGCACATGTAAAAGCCCCCATTATGATAAAAGGTGCTAATGGCTGGCCCATACATGCACAAGCACTTAGATTAACATTCTCTATAGAAGAATATAGAGGTGCCTGAGGCTTCTGTCAGAGAGCTGTGAATTTGCTGTTGCCCACCTCTAGCCAAGGAAACAAGATCCATATTTTGTAAATATACATGTTGTAAGTAAAAGACTCTGAGAAAATACCCTGACTATGGAGATTTCTGCCACAAACATGAACTGAAATTATACCATAACTTGACAAAGGGAAAACAGTATTTTTAGGGATAGTTCAGTTCACAGCACTTGTGACTGAAGTTACTTAACATGTATTATACGACAACAAAACCCAAGTGTCAAAGATCAAAGTCTTTGATTTCAGATGCCGATGGCAAAAGGTCAGATGGCAAAAGGTCAGAGATTTGGTAGTAAGTTACTTATGTTTTCTTACATGTTATATATCTTTTTTCTTGCCTTTTTCATGTAATCAAGAAACGAATAACCACACTTTCTGCTTTTGTAGATACACGCTTGCTAATTGTTTATAAGCTCGATGAAAAAGATAACCAATTTTAAACGATGTCACCAAAGTTGCCATCAGCAAGGGGGCATGTCAAAGATCAAAGTCTTTGATTTCAGATGCCGATGGCAAAAGGTCAGATGGCAAAAGGTCAGAGGCTAACACAACAAACTCTGCAATTGTAATTTATCCCTCTCCACTAACAGTGCTGCATATACACACCCCTGTCTGTGCCTCATTTCAAATCACTTGAGCTCCCATACGACAGAGAAGCTAACCTTGAATTGTATACAGCTGAAGCGCTATGACGTCAAGAAAGATATGGTTACCTGGTAACGAGATAAAAATGGAACTCCAAATTATTTAATTTTACAACTTCACTAAAGTTAGTTAATGTGCTATGTTTGCCCTCCTGTGACCAAACAGGACCAGTACCACCCAAGCAAAAAATGACCCCCCTTTTTTTTTAAACCTGAGCAAACAAAGAGAGCACAAGTGCCAACTTGTTAATTATTCATGCCTGGTGTATAGTAATTGGTCACCTTTGCCAAGTATAACTTTGAAAGAACTTCCGCCCAAAGCAGAGAACTGCATATACACTCGAGAAGAACATATTGTGCACAACAAATATTATCTCTCCGCCTATATATCTTTCTGGTGTAACCCCGTCTTGCCGGCCCGTCTATCTCTGTTGTTATCTTTCTTATCAAGAGCTCTCGGTATTCTGCAGACTGCAACAGCTTGTGTGAATCGCTCGGAATCAACTCTCTTACCCACCCTTTAAATGCTGGGTAACATGATATCTGCATGCTGTAACTGAATAAATCAACTCCTCTGCCTACGCTGCAAGCCATCAGTAGCGTAAGTAAAATAAACTTTTTGTGTAACCACTATGCTTTAAATCACCTGACTCCTGCCGTTAACCCCACCTGTCCGGTCATAAATCTCTCCTCGCGCCAAGCCGGTCGTGCCGACCCAGGCTTGCAGGTCAAGGGTGCACCGGTCATCGGGGCGCAACACCAAGGATAGGAATGCTTGAGTTGAATGGTTCAGAATTCCACTCTGACCAGCAGCATGCATGGACTGTAGTCATCCCAAAGCCGTACTTCAGTAATACCCAGTGGAGAATACTGCAATGACCAAGACTGTCTTTAAAGAATCATTGCTTTAAACATTATTTTAAAACATTCCTTATTACGCATCCCCAGATGGCAGACACCAGAAGGATTATCTGTCAGTCAAAATACTTGTTAAAATTTATATTTAGATGGAAAAACTTCATAAAGTGTTGGTGTCTATCAAGCACAGGAGTAACTTTTATTTAAACCATGATAGAAGGAGTTTCTATTACTCTTGCTCTTACAAATTCTAGGTCTATTTAAACACCTTGGGGAATATTCACTATCTGGCTGCATGCTAAGAATGTGGCTGAAAAGGTAGTACTAGCACAGAATCTTCTGAGGTCAAGATAGGAGCTAAGCAAGGCTGTGTCATCACCTCAACACTCTTATTCTTTACCGCAATGCTACATCTGACCACCAACAAGCTTTCAGTCAGAATGTAGTTAAACTACCAAATGGATGGTAAGATATTTAATCTCAGCTGACTCCAAGCCGAAACCAAGACCACCCCAAGCTCAATCATCAAGAGCCAGTATGCTGATGATACTGTACTGTGTGCTTATTCAGAAGCAGACCTTCAGGCAATCATTGATGTCTTTACCCAGGCATAGAAGAAAATGGGACCAACGCTTAACATTCAGAAGCCTAAGGTCCTCCATCAACAAGCTCTTAATGACTCCCAAAGCAAGTTTTATTTTCCCAGCTCAGTCTAGACATACACTTAAGAGGAGGACAGAGAAAATGCTTTGAGGATGTCCTCCAGGCCAACTTGAAAAAATGCAACATCAGCTCATGGAAGACTATTGTGCAGGATCACCCCAGATGGAGGAAGCATCTTAGTACTTCAAACCCTTACAATGACAACAGGAGACATACAAGTGGGAATGGCAGAAACAGCATGTTGCAGACTGAATCAATAATCGAGGCACCCACCCCACACACAAACACGTCTGAGTTGCAACAGTCTATCTTGATTGGCCTCATCAGCCATATTTGGACTCAAGGAAGACAATCATCCTCAACTGTGAGGGACTGCCAAGGACGACTGGGAGGTTATGCTAGAAGAGAGTGTGTGGAGCGTACAGCTAGTCAGAGCCAGTCTTCCTCTCTTGGTCTCTGAAGTGGCCTGCATCCAGTTCTCAATGCCTCCATCAGGCAGGTGATCAACAGAAAAAAAATGAGTGACACTGCAAGGCTTTCTCTAATCATGCCACCCCACTGCAAGGCTCTCTTTAACTCAGCTGAAGGGTTAAGAGGTTGAGGCATTCCTTCTTCGATTCAGGAAAAGGAGTCTGGAACCCACTGTGAAGAGCTAGTGGGTTTTGTGACCAATACTGAATACACCAATAAAACAAGTAAACTTAACCCATTTTTGTTGTGTATGTAGTTTTGATGTGTAGAAACTTTACAGCGGGCCATATGGTATAAATTGTTGTAGCTCTGCCGCAAATGGATATGTAGCAATTTACACCAGATGAGGTTTTGGCCCAAAATGTTTTATCAATCTTCAGAAAAACAGGAATCCCAAGCAAGATGCTCACTGTCACCAATTAGCAAATTATCCAACAGCAAATTATCCAACAGAAACGTAAATTAATTCTCAAATCCCAGATCCTCAAATTATAAAAGCCCCATGAATTTCAGTGTTTTCAAAGGCAATCAGGACTCACAGTAGAGATGATATCTTTTATTAGACCAACAAAATTTTTGCAAAAAAAAATCTTTAGTTTTTTGCAAAAATCTTGGTCTAATAAAAGATATAATCTGTACTATGAGTCCTGATTGCTTTTTCCTCTAGACCAATATGACTACAACCTGGATACCAGACAGTATCTTAATAGAAAAGTTATGCCAGGGAAGTCCACTTGGAATTTTGCTCCAGTGTCTCTGAAAGGACATAGGTTGTCTTTTAACCTTGAGTTGTCCCCTTTGTGTTGTATCTCAAGCACTAAGGAATTGATCATTCTGGAAGGTGGCAAAGAAATAAATTATTTCTTTTGACATTGCAGGTGATACTGCTTCACTTTCCTAAATAATCAATACAATGACAGTGATATTTATGCTAAGGAGATAAAGTGAGGTCCACATGCTTCCATATTAATGTTCCTGAGTCATTAGATTCCTGGCTGGGAGTTAAAGTAAGGTAGCAGTTACCTAAAAGATTTTTTTGGAGAAAATGAAGAGCCTTTTATCTTGGCAGCTATGATCCTAGCTGTATAAAGGAATGGACTGTACATTCTACCTACTTCTAAGGTTTGCCAGGAGCAGTAAGGACATCACTCGAGGAATTAATAAGAATAAAAGTATCTTGACAACCTTTCTTGACAGGCTTCTGAAGCTACAAAGAACACACCTGAGGTTTTGAAACCAGTCACTTTCCAGCCTCTAGGAATGAACTGATGAGATGTAAACTTTTATTACTCTGAATCAATCACATTTACACTGCCATGTGGCTGAAACATCCAAGTAACCCCAATGCAGCACTTTTTAAATATGGTTGCTCTAGCTGCCTAAGAAGCTTGAATCCTTTTTTTTTTGTCACCATTCAAAATTTTTATTTGATATATATGAAACAGTCTGAGCCATTAAAAAGGGGGGGAAAAGACCTAAAAATGTGTTAGATTTAACCTAAATATGAGCCAGATAAGAACTGAAAGCTAATAACAGAGTGAAGAACAGAAACTATAGTAGCGTTGAAAAAGCCAATCTGGAATTTAAAATCAGATGAAAACAAAATGGAAATATTAAAAAGAAAACACACAAAAAACGCAAAACACCCCAGTACTGCTGAAATGTATCTTTTTTAAGTGATACCTTAGCTTTATGTTTACCCTGCAGATAGGCATAATGGATAAATATTAACCCTTTTAAAAAGCAATATATCTTTAAAGAAAAAATATGCTAGACTATGCTACACAAATCCCATTCAGGTAGTGTGAACATCCTGCGTCCAGTAACAGTTGCATAACAAGGTCTTTCAAGTTTCCGGATGCAAGTTCAGGAACAGCAGCTGCCATATTTTATTACAGCCATGTTCCAACTACTCCTCTGTCTTCCCTCCCAAAGTGGCTAGCACTAGATGCCCCAGCAAAAGAACGATTGATTCTGCAACGGGCAAATGTGGAATAATCTGCCTCTTCAGGTAGGCTTCCTCATAATTTTTACCATTAGAAATTGCTTAAAATGATAAAATGTGAGCTCTAACCTCTCTTGCAATAGTCTTTGTGCACCTATTATTTTTATAGCTCTTTGTTGCGATAGAATGATCACCGTATTCCAAAAGATGCTTGCCTCAGGAAGTAATGCTGGTATTATTCTATAGATGATATTTATTCTTTATCCAAACAGCACCAATACTTCAGTGGTAAGTAAAGAACAAGATCAGAGATCCCACAACATTTTACGAGAAATGAAGAACGTTGGCTAAAATATTGAAACTAAGTTCTAATGGAGTGCTAATGTTCTATGTACATAAAATTGCACCCATCCCCTCTTTTTAACTGGTTGCTGCTTTTCACTTCTCCATCCAAAACTGTTTAGAACTTTCTTTTTTCTCCCCCTTTATTCCCATTCCATCCACCTCAAATGCTTTTATCTCTGGTGTGGTTCCTAATTGGTCTATAAGGCTACTTAGTATAAAGAGACTTTTAAAGCCAAGGTTCTTTAGAAGTTGGAGTCCATAAGACATTTCCAGCATTTGGCCACAGGAAACCCAAGTGCAAGGAGTTAATTATTTAGGGGAAACATATATCTATGGGGGAACTGATAATGGGTCCAGTAGCACAGAGAGGACTGTCCAGCTGCCAAAGCCAACTTAAGTACTTGGGAGACCCAGCCAAGGAATATCATTTAGCAGAATCATCAGCAAGGGCAGGCCAAATGAGGTGCCGTGAAAGGCTCAGATAAGTGCAAAAGAACAGAGCCCTAGCTGATATAAAACAACGTGGTTCTGCTGGTTTCAGGGAAGCTATGCCAATTGATAACAGCTGAACCTCTGATTTGTTGACATCATTTGACCAGCACAAAGCTCTAAATACTTGAGGTAATTGGGTGTGATGATCTACAGGACTGAATGACTATTTTTAGTAGATGAGAGAAATTTAAATGCTTGAATTAGAGCTAGCTAAGAATTTTCCCATAGTTTTCCCCTCAAAAGTTTCAGCATACCTCCCAGATCAAAAACAAATTTCAAAGCCCTTTCTCAAAATAAGTGGGACATTTCAAAGGGCAATTGCAAAAATTAAAAGATTTTGTTTTTCCCATATAAAACATTTTCTTTATGAAATTTCTACCAAATTTATTCCTACCAAATTTAACATCAGATCTGATTTTTTTCAGGTTATCATTTCACAAGCAATTTTCAAGATCCGTTTTGTTTTTTCTGTCCAGAATTAGGCTAAAAAGCCAAAAGGTTCAAAAAATTGTCTTGCCGAGGTAGCTGTTTCCTGTTCTGTTCTGGCTTGAAATGTAGATTAGAGCAAGGCTTTCAGAACAATCAACTCTATGTAGTTACATTGCAAAACTGCATTTGAAATATTTAATTTTGTTTCCAGCAGCCTGATTCTGTCCCCAGTTAGATGGATACATCTTCTTTAGACTCCCATTAAGGAAAAAATTAGGCCCCAGAGCCTGTGCACACTGAATACGTGGCATAGCCTTTCCTCCAAAATGTCACTATAATTATAGGACCCCTCTGGAGAAATCGTGTTTCTGATTGTATGATTCCAAAGCATATGGCATTTGAAATTTCTTACCCAGAGTGTACAACCATGTACAGTACTATACAAGCAAACTATCCTATAACATAAGGCATAAAGCCTGAACTGAGAGATATCATCTCAACAAATAAAACCCACAAATAAAACCCACTAATTATCCCCCTCAATTTACTTTTAAAGTATTCATACGATCACTTTTCATAACACATTATTTCTTTCCGATTACCACAGGTTTCTGGCTCCCTCAATGGAAAGGCTACTAAACACCAAAAATACTATCAACTAAAGACAAGAAACCTATTCAAACAAACAAACAAAAAATCCAGTTAGTAAAATGACTGTATCTCATGCTATATATAATATACATAAACTTGGCAATATTCAATTTTTTTTAAATTGTGATGGCTAAAATCTATGTTTATGTTTAGGCATGTATTTAGATTTTTATCCATTAAAATGTTCAGTGTTGCATGAAATTAGGAGTGTGGGGGACAGACAATCTAGGAATATAAAAAGTAAATATCCATAAATCAATAAAGCATACCTTTATGCATGCGGACAGTATCCATCCTCATTGTCAAAATAGTATCTCCTGGAATTGGTTGGGGGTCATGCTGATCAGGCTGTGCTGGGAGGTATGGTTGGAGGGGCAGGGCTGGTAGCAGCTGGGAGCCCAGGAACCTAGTGCTCCCAGCCCCTCGCTCTGCACAGGTCCCAGCTGCGGCAGGGGCCAAATTGCTGTGGAGCCTGGCTTGGCCTGGCCCAGCCCCTGCATGATCAGGGCAGAGTCCAAAGTCCCACGGACCCTTGGCCAGGCTAGGCCAGGGCTCCATGGGAGTTTGTCCTCTGCCCCAGCTGGGACTGCTGCTGGCACTGGGCTCCAGTGCTCCCCACTGCTTCTGCATGTGCACACAATGCCCCCTGCCGCAGATAACTTTACCTCCACCCCAGATTTTATTTTTTATGTCTCCTTTATATAAATTTTGATGGTTTGATGTGAATGTCAGATGAAATCAATGTATATCTATGTCTACAGATAAAAATTGAATTCTGCCAAGCCTTAACATACCATAAGTAAACAGAAAAAACACACATTAATACTTACCCCTGAGAGATCAGTATATGGAATTTTATTCTTTGATAACAAGGGGTGGAATTTTAAAAATCGACTCAGGACGACAATTCTATGGATTTAGGATTTTTTTTAAAATGATTCCTATTTTGGATCTTGAAGCCAGTCCTTTTTGCACTGGGTTATACTTTATTCTAGGGTTAATACAAGCTGGGTGTGTCTACTACATGGTCCACCCACTGTGCTGTTGTTACTGTGCAGTCATTTAGTACTTGCATAACCAAATACTAAATGACTGCAGTAACCAGCATTATTGTGCAGTAGCATCCTGGCATGGTTGCCTAGTAATGCTTACTGAGCAGTAGCTCATTACTATTGCACAGTTACATCACATCACAGTTCATGTATAGTGATGCTACTGCACAGTAGTAACAAGTTACTGCACGGTAATAACGAGCTACTGCACAGTAAGCGTCTTGTGTAGACGCGGTTGCTGTTACCTGTGTTTTGCTCCTAATCTACCTCTATCCACTCAGTGTTATCTCACCCAAATTGGTGCTGGTTTAAACCTAAGCTAGTTTGCTCAGCTCAAAGAACTGGTTGGAGTTAAGCTAATAACCCATCCACTTTGCAAGAGAGTGCAAGCTATGACCATGATAATCCTGTTAATCCTCCACTACCTAGCCACAGCTCACCTGAGCTGTCTGACAACTTGCTGGGAAAGAACATAGAGTAGGTCAGAAGTCCAAATCCAGCACTGCCAAAGGCACAGAAACTCAGATAGGGTTTCACTGCCTGACTGCTCCCATCTGGACTAGGCTAACCTAGGTGCTCAGATTAGGGTGCCAACTACCTTAGTTAACTCTGCAGTGAAAACAGATCCTTCAACATCTCAGTAGAGCAGGCAGATTTTCAATACACAGCAGCTCTTAATGAAAATGATAGTTGCTGGGTGCTGAACAACTTAAAAAAACCTGTGCCTTGATCATCCCTGTAGTTAAAGTCATCCTGTTACTCTTCTGTCTGAATCTTCTTACTCCCTTTTGTTATCAGTAACACACAAAAATAATCTGAAATAGATTTAAAGGAAATATCTTTCTTTGTTTTTTTTAAATTTCTTTTCTATTTTTGACAGCACTTTGAGTACAGTTTCTTTTACAGTTTCCCAGAACTAGATCAGTTAGTAAGTCATTTCCACTGTTTTTTAGGACAGCACAGGAGAAAAACTATTTAGTGACTAGAGGTGTCCAGTTTCAAACATGTAAATGTACCTTGAGTATCATAGGGAGTTCAGCATTTTCTGAAAGCCAGGGCCCTGTAAGATGTGTCAGGATAGACGCTGAAATTACAAAGCACTTTCCAAAAGCTTAACCTTTTTATTTCTTCTGTAGAGGAAAAGAGATTGTAAAACCACAGCATTTGACAGAGAAAATTTGAGGAGGTAGGTACTTGAAGCTACTTTTAAATCATTTTACTAAAAAAATTGCCAGATTTCAGGTAACCCTGTAAGGTAAGAATGAACAATGAGGTTATTATCAAGTATTGGAAAAGTGCCATCAAGGAAGAGCAGATGTCTAAAAGGGCAGTTCTTTAATGAATCTCTTGGAATAGCTTATAATTAAAACAATAAATTGAATATACTCATATGTATGGAAAAGTAACATGAACATTTGAAATTGGTTTATTAATACACTAGATGTTATTAACCTATAATAATTAGGAGTTTGTGTAAGCTCAAAGCCTATGGAGTTTTACCTTTTTTCCTTCTTTTCCATCTCTCTCCAGGTTTCACGCATTTTTCATTAAATCTGACCTGAGTCTTAAGTATAACTGGATAAAGTGTTAGTGGGGGGAGACCAGAACCTGATGGTTTTTATCCCAAAATGTATTCATTTCCTGTGATATTTGCTCTGATTCTTAGATTTAAACTCAAAACTTTGAAGTTATAAACTGATTTCAAAAGGTGCTTGTGTACACATCACAAAGATATCACTTTGTATGGCATAATGGCATCACACTGTACACATTCAAGAGTTTTGGGGTGTTTAGATGACTTTGCATTGTTGCAAACTAAACTACATTCAGATGTACTTTAATTTGCAGTGATTTCTTGCAGCTGTCAACTTGCTTCCCTTCTGCAGGAGAGGTGGGTAGACTTCACAAATAAAAAGGGTCGGGGCCTTTTGCTGCCTCTGCCTTCATCAGGAAAAAAAGAGAAAAGGATCAGGCCCCTCACCGTAACATGACAGAAAAAATTGAAATGGTGGTTTTCAATTAAAAACCCACCATTTCCATTTAGAAGCATAGAATGCAGCCTTGGGGATTAAACCCCCATCATGTGTGCAAGCACCCATAGAAAGGTTTCAACCTCAAATTACTCATTTCTTATAGCACTACTGGTGGTAGACAGCCAAATGTGCCAGTTTTATTCTTACACAAGTCTCTTTCTTTTAAAGACAATAGGCTTTCCAAGACATACTGTGATTTCAGTGCAGAATGTGTTCTCTTTTAAGGGTTCTTCACTAAGAATAGTTGTGATGGATGTACTAAGCGGGTAAACTAGTGACATTTAAACATTGCAAATTTGCAGTACAATAAGAACAGTAACACCATAAACAACTCCTAGCAATAAATGTTGATTGAAGTTCTAAGTAGCTTGTAGAGGATATCTGACATTATAGAGTTCCCTGGATGGTAGGAACTACTTTATCCTACTGCAGGGAAAAGAGGAATTAAGAGAAGGGGAACAATATGAAACATATACAATGAAGAATTTCAATCATGTCAGGTAAAATCTAATATACAACATTTCCCTCTTGGTTCTACATGCCTGGGTGTATCATACCGTGAAGATGACTTGCTTTAACAAATTGCTCTATTGTGATGTTTTGTGTTGTATTGGGTGAGATTTTATGCTCTGTTTAACTGAAGTAAAACAATAGATTAGAGGATTCTCTGATACAAATTGCAATAGAAACAAATGACATTTATGTAAAGAAAATATCTCTCGTACCACTGGAGAGTGGAAATTCCAGTGCATGACAGGCACTCAATTTATTACCATAATTACTGAAAAACAATGCATGGTAGTAAGTGAAACATGCAGAATGAGTGCATTGGAGAAAATGCTAATTGCTACAGAAATTGCACATTAGAGTATAGTGATTCAGACCATGTGATCCCTAATAAGGCAAAATTCAAATGGGGGTGATTTCAGAAGTGGTTTAAGCAAACTCCATCTCATGCATTGGGGACCAGGTCTACATCTCTTTTTCACTGTTGCGAATCCAAAGTAACTCCCAAAGTGATTACATTTTTTAGGAAAGTTCAGAAAGGGGTCTTAGATTTTAAAAGGTTGTATTGAATATACCAGGCTCTGTGGCAGAAAGCCACCTTGGCTTCTCCCCAAATTCTCTGCCCTGTAATAATGAGATTAAAATAGGCCCATCACAGAGGATTCACACCTCAGCCTGTCTCTTTAGGTAACTTGAGCTGGCTGCATTCCTGAGGGAGGGGGGAAACCTGCTCCCTCTGCCTATGTGACTGATATCAGCTACCTGGGTGAGGGGCATCTACCTGGTGGGCTGGAGTCTGCCCGGTAACTGGTGATGTATTTCAAATTGGTTGGCAGACAGCCAACCGGAGCTGGCCTCCACTGGACCAGGTGAATGAGGTCATAGGGGCTATATAAGTTAGGACTGCCCAGGAGGAGGGGGCAGCAGCCATGCAGGGGACTCAGAGAAGCTTTACCATCTAAAACTGGCTGTCTCCCCCAAAACTCATGAGCAAGGAACCGCCTGCCTCCAGAGGGGAAACTTCACCTGCCTTTGGAAGATGCTTGTGAGTAAGCTACTTGAGATCTGATTAGATATCTAGCTGGCAGTAACTCAGATGCGTGATCAAAAGGCTACCTCAGCCAGACTGTTTGCTCTTTAGGATTTCTAGGATATTGCTCAATCTTGTACCCTATTTTCACCCTACCCCTGGAACCAATAAAGTCCTCCTTTGTGACCGGTGTGGGAGACTTATTGAGGGGTGGGTCTAAATTATGCCTAAGAGACCCCGTAGGTCTGCAGACTAAGGGAGACTTTACTTTTTGCCCCCTGACTTGGGGAAGTGCCCCAAGTGCCTGTACTGGGTCGAGTACCTGTAGGACATTAGGCCTGTCTTGTCCCAAGGACACAGGGCCAAGAGTGAGTCCATTCTTGGGGTGGTGGCAGCTACGTTACCCCCAGGCTAGCGAGTGTGCTCCGGGAAGGGGGTCAGCTGGACATAAGGCACCCCCAGGGAGGCATTCGGAGCCTGGAAGGTGGTCAGGCGCAGGAACACCCCCTACTGGCCCACCACATTCTCTATCCTATCTGTATTTCACCCTGCAGAATCTCAGGGGTCTCCCATTTTCAGTGGTCTATGATTAAGCACCTGCAAAGTCACTTCCTATGTAATTGAGGACACACATAGATCTTAATTCTTTCAATGGGCAAGTTTAGTCTGTGCTAAGTTACATCCATCCTTTTGCAGTTTAAATTGATCTTAATAGTGTAAGAAAGAGATGCCTTAAATCAATTCTGGACCTGAGAGGGTAGACTTCTACCTGAACCAGTGCATCTACTTTACAGATAGCATCACCCATGGCAATGATAATGCCTCCTCCTCCGTAAATATCACGGTGGATAGAGCACTTTTTCAGGACATGGGAGACTGGGTTCTCAGTCTCCCTCTGTCTCAAGGTGTTTGGTCCCATGGCTTCTATATACCTGCAAAGTGCTCTGACCATGAAGGTATGGTATAGGATAAGCTATGTTCATCTTTCACCTCCTCTTGTTGAAGCTGGCTCATGGGTGGCCAAAGAAGAGCAAGTGAGAGGGAAGCTTACATTGTAGCTCAGAGAGAAGAACATTGCCTTGGCAAAGTGTGTGTGTGGGGGGGGGTCCTGGATGTTTATACATCTCATGCAGTGACTCTTGAATAAAAAATGCATCACTCACATTGATGTAAATCTTGAGTGATGCTGTTATAAGTAACAGCATATTCTGGAGCACATATTTGTAGTATAAGATAAAATCTGGCCCAAAGATGTCACATCCATGCAAGTGAAAGGAAACTCTGGCATGAGTGCACAGTGTAATTAGAAACCAAATCCATTAGTACTAAGCAGTTTGCTACAGTGTAAAGCAGATAAATGGTGAGGGGTCTAACAGAAGTGTGAATTCATGAGAGATTTGAAAGGGTAGGCTAGTGATACAACCTGAAGAAACCAAAGGATTGTAGAACTGTGGCCTTTATTTTTCTGAAAGCAGTCAAGAGACCTGGAAGGTTTTTTTACTAACAATCCGCCAGGTTTTATTTTCCTCTCTGTAGATATAAGCACACACTCCTTCCTATTAGGGATTCTGGGTGATGTCTTCCAACACACATTTCCTGTATGAAGAAATATGGTAGTCAGGACTGCCACTAGAAGATTTGCAAATAGCACTGTAGCATTGCTGGGAAAGGATTTCAAGCAGGTGGTGCAGTATGTGAAGCGGCTTGCCCTTTACTCCCAATAATGTCCACATAGTTTATCTAATGACTATTAATAAAAAATGTATAAATAGACCTGGAAGCAAGAGCGCCCTCCCTCCCACCTCACTGGGCCACAGACACTTTCTGACTCTAAATCACTTTCTCTTGGCTTCTATTAGTTTCAGCTTTGACAGGTATTCTTTAGACCTGCCTAGTCTGTGCCTTGGTAACTAGAACTTCCTCCTGGGAAGTGAGAGAACCTTGGTTCATATTCCCGTGGGAAGGGATGGTCTAGAACCCAGGTTTCCAATGTCTGTTGGGTTGATTTGAACACCATTCCTGCCCTAATTTTCACTTGTGGGGGTTTTTTTTGCCAATTATAGTAGAATTTTTTGGCAAATGTATGTCTCTCTACTGTGAAATTGGATAATAATGAAGCATAAGAGGAGGTAGAACTCTAGGTGAGTATCTTGGATCACTTCTGAGCATGCACAGTAGATCAAGTTCAGATGTGGAAACAGAATTGGAGACACAGCAAATGGAATTCATGCTGTTGTATGGGCAAGGTACTGTCTAAAAACTGGAAATGCCACATAAACATCTTATAGGCAAAATAGTGTCTTCCCCTGACACATGGTAGATGATATAGGATCTGCTGTTTGCATCAGGGATTAATTCTTTATATTTGTTCAGCCACCCTAGGACAAGGTGGCTTCCATCTTAGTGGGTCTCTTGCCACAAATATATTCTTATTGTTGTTGTTATTGTTATTTTAGTTCTCTTATCACCTGCTAGCTTAGTGCTAATTAGGCAGCAGGGATGGCCCTAGGATTTTTAAAAGAGGGGTTCAGATGGCGTGGCACATCATCACATACACTACAACTCTTATTTTTCTCCAGTTAAAGAGAAATGTGATACTTTACTAATATGCTAGGAGGCTAGTACTATATTATTCAGCTGAAGATCAAAGCAAAAACAAATATAACTATTGGAATATGCACTAATTTCCTAGTTGTATATTACATTTAAAAAAACCAAACTACGACAAACTAGGAAAAAATAATCAAAATATATTGTGTTGTAAGTCCTGTAGTCATTACAGTTAAATGTTTGCCTCTCATTCAGATTCAAAAAATAAAACCTAGCCTTCTTGACAGCACCTCCAATACTTTATTATCAGTCATTTCTACACCTGAGTTAAGGTCTTTAGCTAGAACTAAAAACCGTCCATAGGGCTGTGGAATAGAAGAGGGGCATTTCCAGGAATGGCTAACAGCAAAAAGGCAGAAGAAAGGATATTTTGAATAATGGCACCTCAAGTGCATTAAAAAGGAGGGAGGATTGTTAAAATCTGTGGTGTAGAGAGAGATTAGCAGGAATCAGAGAGATGATAATGAGCCATAAAGTCAATTAACTCTCTCAGCACTGCCTGAATAGAAATTCTGCTCACTCAGGCTTTAAAGTTTGAGTAGAGCCCCCTTCTCGGCCCCCCACCCCCTCTGGATCTGCCCCGATAGTCTTGATTGTATGTTTGAGCAGTAACTACTTAGATACATACTTGCATTCACCAGAAATCGCTCCTAATCATTATATGTTGTGGTATAAGTGCTGATCACTTGGAAGAGCGTGAAGCCTTTATCTGTATCTGAATTATTTGATTGCATTCATATTGTCCTTTTAAACAGCAAAAGTTAACTTTGAACAGCTGAAGTTGAGAAACTTGATACAAAAATTACGCATAAGCATAACTCCATACAGATGTGCTTGGAGAGGAAGTCTTAAGGAAAATGCATTAATGCAAATATGAATATAAAAGTGATAAACATTAAAGTTAATTCCATTTCAAAGCTACTTACAGAGACAGAAAATATTACATAGTTTTTGCAATGCTGTAAATTGTGCCTGATTTGAAACTCCATGGTGAAAGGGAAATCAGAATTTCAAGTTAAATACAAAAGCTTATATGAGAATTCAGCACACAGGAGACAGAAGGCTGACAATATATGATCTCACTGAAGCTTGAGTGTGCATAGACCAGCACAGTTAATCAAGAACTCCACTCATCTGCCAGCTCTTTATGCATTCATCAAAGCTCAGCAGAGTTATCAGCATAGAAGATTCATACATCAAGGCTTCAGCTCAGCCTTCCTTGACATTCCAAGCAGATTAGTCTGTGACAGATTTCTGTAGCCCAGTAAGCATCCCAAAGTGAATCTACAATGGAGATGACAAGCAAATCCTTGGCATCTGGTGTCATGTCCACTTGTTCCATCAAAGCCAACAAGGCTGTCACAAAGGTTATTAAAGTCATGCACACTGAGGACTGGTATTTTGATTTAGGTAATGTGACAGGTCAAGTCCTCAATGAATCAACACAGGAAGTAAACCTAGTGATTTTTCTCACATAGAAATAAGAAAGAAAGAAAGAAAGAAAGAAAGCCTTCGTCCCCATAGAAACAATCATGTTTCTTGCACAAGCTGACCAAGGTGAGATCTTGCTCACAAATACCCCTTTAGGACATTCTGTATACCTGAGAAAAGTAGCTTGAAGGGAATTGCCACATACAGATCACAAGTGGAGGAAGGAATTTGTGCAGCCACTAGCTGTGGCCTGATGCCAGTGCATGTACCAATAAAGCTGTGAGGATCCCATAAGCTGAATGTACATGGGCACAGTTGATCTTTGTGAGTTGTTGGTCTACTGGGCCAATGGAAGGAGTTTTCACTCTACCTTCTTAGTCCTCAGCTGCTTAGAAAAGGGCCTTTGTTCCTCAGACAGGGCAAGGAGGAACCGGAGGAACCTCATCCCATCTATTTAGCTTTTCTATGTTGGGACTTGGTAGCTTGGTCCACAGAGGTCCTTGTACAGTTTGGCATGCTATATAAAGGGGGAAATAATGATCTGGCAGACCCATATGGGTTTACAGGAGTCACTAAAATTAGAGGTGTGATCAGGCAGGGCAGGAGAAAAGATGAGAAGGGAACAATCCCTTATATTTTTTACATGTAATGTTGGAAATACTAAGATGCCCAGGAGATAGAAAGGGCAGGGAATAACCTAATGGGCCTTTCTGTCTTATTCCAGTGAGTGCTTGCTGAGCTAATAGCTGAGGAGGAAATCTTCAAATTGCACAGCCACTTTAAATTGACCTTGGCTAGTTTTCAGCCCCTAGGAAGACAAGGAAAGGGAACAGAACCTGCCATGACTCCTGAGACCTTACACAAGGAAATGTACACACTTCCTCCTCTGACACCATCCCCAAGGAGACAAAGACTTTGCAGAGTAACTGAGTGGAGAAGAGAAATGTTGGGTTCCATTCTTTTAATGAAGGACATGTTAGGCAGATATAAACAGTTTACTAGTCTTCTCGTGGGCAGTCCTGGGTTATAATGAAGTGTTTGTGATACCCAATAGATCAGCCAAATGCGCCATTCTAGGAGTATTCCAAGTCCAGATTTTGAAGTGTAAGAAGTTTAACTGAAGTATAGCAAAACCACAAATAGCATAAAGCATATGAAGCCACCATCCCTCCATGCTGGCTAAATAAAAACTACCTGTATCATACAACCCATGGGATTGTCGGCTGTGCAAGAATTTTTAAGCAGTTACTACCAAACGGATCATTTTTTATTTTTCATTTGTCCAGATACATTTTTGTTATTCAGAGCCTATCACTGAGGAAGCAAAGGAAAGACTCTTTTGTTGTAACTGTTAAAAACTGTACTATATGGGATATAAATATGTATGGGTTACAAATATAATACATAAACATACCCAATGAGTTTATATCAGTTGTAGCAGGAAAATGTAGGACTTTGCTTTTGACAATAATTAGTTCATTCATCCATGAATAGTTGTTGTCTAATACTTTTGCTACCCATCTGAATAAGATTCAATATGAGAAGAGTCAAACAACAAAACTCTAGTCAAAAATACAGCCAAACAATAGGACTTCAAATCCTTATCATCTTGTTTTCTCCTGTAAGAAAAATCACATCCCTGGTAAGAATGTTTTTTTCAAAAATGCATTAGGAGGGAGATGGGACACCTATTCCAATTTTGAAGGGGCTGGGTCTCAGGTTGTCAATATAGTTTCCATAGTGAGATAGTATCTGCAATTACCCAATTGTCTCCTCTCCATAGCAGCCTGTCATAGTTCTGGGCAAGCTGTACCTCTGTCCCCTTTCTGGCTACCTCAAGCACCCAAACTTTAGGAGCCTGGTCATTTGCCCTTATTTGTCTCAGGGGGCATGTCTACACATGCATTTATGCCTGCTTAAATTTACCGCACAGTAAATTACTGCGCAGTAAGTGGGAATAGCCCGGCATCTGCACGCGCAAGCATTAAAGCACATTAATGTGCTTGACTCAAGTAAGTCCCAAGTCAGTCCACACACATAGTATTACTATGCAGTAAGGCATTTACATGTGTGTTACTGCACAGTAACTAATCAGGCATAAATCTGATACCTGCATGATACAGGTATCAAATTTATGCTCAAGTTGGTGTAAGTTGCCATATTTACTGTGCAGTATGAGTGTGTATATGTAGATGTGCATCCGTATTGCACAGTAATTTTGGTTACTGTGCGGTAAATGTGCACATGTAGACGTGCCCTGTTTGAATCTTTATGATTCTTCCACTCTTATACTCACAACTTATCACAACGTTTCCTAGTGCTCCCTTACAGGGACTAATACCTGAGCGTCTCCATAGCAATAAGTCCCTAGTTAGCTTCCTGAAGCCTCTTGCACTACAACCTTTTGTGGGGGGATTTGCTAGCCTGTATCATCAACCTGTCATTTTGCAAGTCACAAACTGGGTTCAGAGCATCCACTTTCCCCTAATTTTGGAACCTACAAACTAGGATAATGGCCAACATCCTTCTTAAAGCAAACGTTTTTGCAGCATTTGAAAAACTGTATTTAAGCTGAAAGAGATTTTAAAGCAATGAACAGCGTGTATGTTTATGTAACACCCCCTGAATCTAACCCTTTGTTTTACAATGTGCAAGCTACTCAAGCTTTTCTCATTGCAATACAGCCAGCTTGCATTCCTTTAGATGGCCAAGACACTTCTGCTCGTTGTTCTGGTTCGCTCAGAGCCTCCCTGTTCAGCTGCAGAGTCAAAGGCAACAGGCTGTTAAGGAATACCTAACACTGGCATCTCTACTAAAGCTCATTAAGTGCAATGCGTTAGGCAGTTGCAAGATAGAATGACATTCTTGTGGCCATAATCATTAAAGAACAACTTCATGTTTGCCACAGCTCCCTGTTTTAAACATACCATAGTAGATAAACTGAGGCCATGTAGTTTAGCATGGAACAGGTTTTCATGGGAGGCTTTAAAGCTGTTTGTTCAAAATTCCTGTAAAGCATTTTGTGTAACAGCAGGCATTTGCCATAGTGACCTTAAACAAAATCCCTCCCCTGCATTAATTGTTGTGCAGAATATTGTGTATTTGTTGGCAACTGCCCTCCACCTGTTGAATTTGTGAAACTAATTTGAAAATGCCAAAAAAGAATGTTAAATGAATATATAATTAATATAAAGAAAATTGTTTCATGCAGTGGCAGGGGAGAAATATTTTGAAAAACGGAGAGACTCCTCTTGAAATATTTTCTATTTGTAAGCAAAAGTCTAATTGCTGCACATATTAGCAGGCTCAGTAATTCAGTTAAAAATGGAAATGTAACAAGATCTAGGATTACATTCATGGCCATTAGGAATTCAGGCAGTGCTTTAAGAACACATTTTGTCTCCCTAGCTCACAGGATCCTAATTTGTTAGTGCTGATCATTATCAGAGCAGCAGCTGTTTGAAACTAGCAATAAATCACAGAAGCTAAGAATTTGAGTCAACTGGGCTGATAATCTGATTACCAGGAACTGGCTTTTACTGGCTTCTAATGGTCTGAAAACACCAGTAAAATTTATTTTCCTTTACATTTTATTTCCTCCTCCTCTCTCTCTCTCTCTCTCTCTCTCTCTCTCTCTCTCTCTCACACACACACACACACACACACACACACACACACACACACACACACACACACACACACAGCTTTAATGTATCATACGTACCTGTAGTCCATCTTGAGATCTGATTCTGCAAACACTACATGTGAATAATTTTAGATAGTTCTATTTAAATCAATGGCATATTTACATCTTATATTTAGGTAACCAAATATATAGTTACCTGAAAGATCTGTATTTCATTGTTCATGGTGATGTACAAGTATTTAGACATCTATACCTGAAGAGTTTATATCAGGGGTGGACAAAATATGGCCCATGGGTGAAATCTGGCCAACCAAGGGATTCTCTCAGGCCCACAGCAGATCCCTCTGCTCTGCCCGGCTCAGGCAGGGTGGAGCAGCCCGGGCCATTGCATGTGTGGCTGGTCCTTCCAGTGATGGCAGTTCTTTCCAGCTGCTGTTGCCAGTGTTGCTGCTGCTGTCAGACCCAGCCCTGCTGCCCGGACACCCCATAGCCAGGGGTGCCAGATGGAGCTGCCTGGTGGGTGGACAGCGTCTCCATGGAGCCTGGCCTGGGATCCCCATGGGCAGGGTATGCTCAGCTCGGCAGATGGGGTGGGGCTACGGGTGTGTGGTAAGCAGTGAGATTCGTGGGGCCAGAGTCAGGGCTGGGATCATGGGGCAATGACAGTGCAGGACCAGGGACTAGGTCTGGGGAGTGGATTACAGCTCTGCCCCAAGCCCCAGGCCCTGCAATCCATGCCCCGAGTCCCAGCCCCAAGCTGTCACCACCCTGAAATCCCAGCCCTGGCTCTGGCCCCGGTACCATCCTCGGCCTTGACCACCTGTCCCACTCCTGGATGCCACTGCTCACCTGCCTGCAGCCCCATCCCATCTGCCTGGCCAAGTGCACTCTGCCCATGGGCGTCCCAGCAGGTCTCCATGAAGACCACCCCTACCCACCCACCCACTCCTTCCAGTGCCCCTGGAGGTGGGTGTAGAGCAGATAGTAGTACATTATTTGTGTGTATGTGTGTGTGTACATACCAGCAGTTTATATATATATATATATATATATTCATTATGACCTTCATCAGATGGCCTTCATCTGACCCCAGCAGTCTTTCCTGCCCAAGTGCAGGGGGGCTGGACCCAATGAAGAGAACTATAACAAGTAGCGTGAATAGTGGAGGGAGAGCAGCAATGCTGCTTGTTATAATAAGAGTAGCTAAGGGCACATGCAGCAGGCTCAGAAGGTCTACATTTATGTATATAAATAAAACAGGAGAAGAGAATGTTATTAGAAATTCCTGTGGGTGACTAGCTCAGCCCTGAGTACTCAGATGAATACATTTTTGCATACTCTGTATAAATATAAATGCTTCTAGGGTTAGACCCTTAACTTGTCATTCTTTCTTTGGCAGTGGACAGTTTTTTATGCTTCAAGGGAGGACCAAACAATCCCAGAGTTCATGTAACCATCTGTTCAGTGCTCTTTAGGGAGCCAGAAGAGAGGCAAATTCTTGCCTTGAACCCCACAGGTGACCAGACAGTGCCCTGAAGCATGAAATTTGATTACCCATGTATCTTGTCTTCACCTGCACTGTTAGTAAAAAAATTATTCATTTTTTTTAGAAATCCTTTTTACTGTAGCTTATACCCTGGCAATTCTTCTAGTCAAAAGAGGAGGGTTATTTCATTATGTCATCATTTGTTTTATGGGCAGCTCACTGAAATGTAAAGATTTTTAACTAAGGCACTTTAGTGCTGAACAGTCATATCATTAGACCTTTTAGAAATGTGTTCAGTGGTTTGTATGCAGAGGTTATTAAAGAATCATTAAACACTGCTGAAAATATTACAAGAGGGTAAAGAAGCAGGCTCTCAGGGCCATTTGCAAGCCCAGAGATATAAAAGGATAAGCCCACTGGATTCACTAGGCTTCTCTGAGTTGTACATTGCATCTGAATTAAATGGCTAAAGGTCAGGACAGAATTTGGCATCCTACTTCTAACTTTCATAGGCTTTCATAGACATTTGGGCTGGAAGGGACCCCGGAGGATCATTGAGTCCTAACATTTAACTCAAGAATGTACAGAATGGTACAAGTTGTGACATTCACTTCTTTTTTGTCCTTGAATCAGTCACTGAAGGCATTTGTACACGTTTGTGCTGCAGCACCAGGCACTTTTAAAAGCACTGAGCGCTGCAGCACTTACATTTGTACAAATGGCAAAATGTGCATCTGCGCTGAGAAAATGGCGACAGCATGCGTTTGAACTAAAACACATCAAAAGTGTTTTGGTTCAAAAGTGCACTGCTGCCATTTTCTGTGTGCACACACATTTCACCGCTTATACAGCAGCATGCAACACAGCACAGTGCAGATTAATGGAGTCTGCTCCAATGCACTGGCTCTGCAGCGTGTCGCAGCACAAAATGTTATGTGTATAAAAGCCCAGAGATCTTAAGACAATGGCCAAAACTATTATAGAACTAGCAAGCTTGCTAAGGGGTTTGTAGGCCATTGTGGGTGTTAGAAAAACAAGATGACCTATGAGAAGCATATGACCCTTGAGAAGCATATGATCTTTCCCTAAGCTTAAAGATAGCCTTTTGCTGACAGTAAGCAAACTTGTTCTGTGTATTTTGTAACTCTGTAACAGCAACCAAGAAAACAAAACCCCAAAGCTAGTGGAAATTCCCCAAAGATGCGCACACATATATGCCTTATGCTTATGTCTACCTATATTTGCATATGTATAACCTGTTAGTGTAAAAGGTGCTACCAAACTCAGATCGGAGGAACTCTTTGTCTACTAGGCACTGAGTAACCCCTCTGCAGAGAAATAAATTATCTTCCCAACAGTCCCTCGTTCTCTGCCTAACTGATCACGGCTAGGAACAAGCCCAGACACGGGACGTGGCCAGTGCTTCTCGGTGTATGAGCACACCCTTCGGTGTATGGGTGCTACGCAGTAGCTGGCCAATTTCCCTGAAATGGGGTATTGTGAAAACGAGAGGTGCTGGAAAAGTCTAGTTCCCTGACAGCCATATATCCTTCACAAAACCTGTTACTTACTCATGTTGTTTAATGTACCCACCCACCCATGGACATACACAGCTTTTCATGCAGGGATTCTCCAGTGATACCAATACTGTTAAAACCCAATATAACTTCTGTTTGTGGACAGCTTTAGCACAGAGTATTAAAAAAGCATCTCTGAATGGCTTTTTTATTACACCTTAAACCATGCAGGGGGAACATGCAATATGTGTGCTTCAAGTGGCACAACAAGTCTCTATGTATGGCATGTGGGAGATCAGAGAGGGGACAGGCAGCACAGTGGCAAATGGGGCAGGAACCAGAAAGCAGAGCAGTAGATTGGGCAAGGGAAGGGAATCGAAGTAACACTTGGGGAGTGTGCAGGGCTAATTTTTGGCATACCTGCCTTAAACCATTTTCAGAGTGGCATAACCTAAACCAGAAAACCACGGTATTTGAGTAACAGTGTCCATGCAAGGAGTCATATAATGCTTTAAATTCACACTCTCTCTTACATCAGTATAACTTCCTAGTCTAGACAAGCCAGTGCGGTAGCAAGGAAGTTTGGTGCCCGGGGCAAGCCCGCAGCAGTAGCCTACCCTCACCCCTTGCACAGTTCTGGGGGGACATGGCTCCCCATGTTTGCCCAGGGATGCACACAGTGGCAGAAGCTGTCTCCCCCCATGTCCCCATGCCCCCAAACAAGCCACTTGTGGCTTGATCCTGGGCGCCTCCCTGGTTGGGCAGGGCCTGTTGGTACCCCTTCACTTTGGCGCCCAGAGCGATCAACCCACTTGCTCCTCCCTTGCTATGGTACCCTTAGAGAAGCCCTCAGAGAAACATCAGGGGCCCAGCAGTAAGAGTGGGGATTGGATCCTCTCCATGTTGTCCACATCCCTCCTGAAGTGTGGCGCCCAGTACTGGACTCAGTACTCCAGCTGCGGCCCAACCAATATCGCATAGAGGGGGAGGATCACCTCCTTGGACCTGCTTGTGATGCATCTGCGGCTGCATGACAAGGTGCAGTTGGCCTTCCTGACCATGTCCTCACATTGGCGGCTCATGTTCATTTTGGAATCAGTAATGACTCCAAGATCCTTTTCTGCCTCTGGGAGGAAGTGCTGATGAGAAGGGAGTTCCCCACCTGTAAGTGTGCTGTTGGTTCTTCCTCCCCAGGAGGTACCAATCTTGGGCTGCCAACCTGTTAGCAATATCATTCAAATGAACCAAGAGAGGATGTCTGATGAGGATTTGGAAGTTTGAATCATACTGCAAACATCACATTTACTATCCAGATTCACCCTGCTATGCTCTGACCTTTAAATGGTTGACTGACATATTTTAACAAAACTAGGCAATAGAATTCCAGCTTGTCTCCTTCCTGTCTCAGAAACAGTTTTGTCCTACCCAGGTCATTAGGAAAATTCTCATCACCTGGTGATGGTTTAGGTGATTTATGTCTCTGAGCCTGGGAAGTTTCTTTCTCTCCCTTGGATCTGTTATTCTGAAATGTGTTCCTCTTTTTATACAACATTGGGAGCCAAAGTGATCCATACCCACCAATGCCTGATATACAATTCTCCACTGCTTCTCTACCAAGGTCAATGTAGAGAGAAATAGTCAGGTACTTCCTTTAAGCTGTGGACAGACCTGTAGTTATACCACTTTAAAGTGCATGGGAAAGTTACTGCTCATAAGCATATGCCAACTTCCCGTGTTGCTATTTCAAACCATTATTTCTTTTTCCTGTCTCCTGCAGCCACAGAGAACAGTCTATCACCATCCTCTTAATAATCACCCTTCCTATATTTGAAGACTTTTACTATATTCCTCCTCACTATGGGCAGTGTCAGTGATTCTCTCTGTTACATCACCACTTCTACTTTTTTCAGTGTTACAGGCCAGGGATTAGCAACTTTTTACTAACATGAGCCTCAGCCTGGGACCCAGCTGGCACTGTGGCCACCATTCCCCGCCAGCCGCTCCAGCAGTGATAAACAGAGTCTTCAGTGAGGAAGAGTAAAATCGCGTGCTATTGGTGTACATGGATCAAAAGAATGGGGATCAGAGCATGGGCTGGGTTGCTGACCCTGATATAGGCAAGCCCACCATACTGTCCTTCATCTAAAGGCTGGGCTGTCCCATTGCAATAAATAATTACTTTAATCAATCCATAAAACTATTTCTCAATGTGGGTGGCTAGAATGGCAAATATATTCATATGGACTGTCTGTATCTTTCAAACTGACTGCTGGTATTAAGGGATGTTTTCAGGGAATTGAGAGAATCAGTACAATACAGTATTAACTACAGCAAGTGTCTCTGAAATGGCAGACAAAAGATTAGTTCTTTTAGGATACATACACATGCTAACAGATTGATGGCAATGTTAATGAATATATTTAATTCCTTTCCATTTTAAAATCCACTGTATCTATAAAGGAGTTTAAATACTGCATTGTCAGGGCTTCCTAATCCACCAGAGAGACATGAAAAAATTTCCACATATGCATTTCTGCATTTCATGAAAATTCATTACTGTTTGTAGCCTCATATAGTTATTCCCATGGGTTCCTGTGCTGCTGTTAAAGGCTCTATTAATATTATTTCAGTAAGAGGGAGGCGTAGGGAGAGTTTACAGCACTGTCTGTCCTTTCTCTATGCAAGATATATAGAGAAAGGTGAAGTTTCGTGGATTTGGTTTGCTGAAGAGTCACATGGATTCTTGCTGGATCCTGTCTTGTATGACTGATCTTACCCCACAAATGAATCTATGCTGAAAATAGTGTTAATATTGGTAATTATATGTAATATGTATCATTTACCATGGAATCCCTATGTCTTACCAAGAAATAGGGCCACAGTTTTGGTTGCAGTCTCTAATAGAATTGCTGTGATAAAATCAAGCAATTTATCTAAAACCCAACTTGGAGGGAGCAGCATACCAGAAGTGGGACATTAACAGTGACTTAATGTAAGGTAGGGTACAGGCCTTGCAGATGAGCTGAAAGAGATTATACTCCCTGACATGCAAGAGAGAAGAGACAAAGTTGGTTTGGCTGTACAAAGCAGGGGCACTGGCATGTACAGAATCCATCATGCCATGTTTGACATATAGGAAATAGCAGAAAGCTTTGGAACTTTGCCATCAGTGGGGCCTTTGGACAATCCTCCATATCAGTTGGAAGGACAGAAGAATGCATGCTGGTGTTCTGACTCAAGTAAATACCACCAGCATTGAAGCTATGTTTATACAGCGTCAATTCCCTTGGCTATGCCCTGTCATAAGGATGCATGACAACTGGCTTCCAAAATAGGTCCTATACTTCCAACTCGCCAATGGCCATCACTCTAGAGGTGGGCAAAGTAAGAGATTCAAGGACACCTTGAAGGCCAGTCTGAAGAAATGCAATATTAAGATCAATACCTGGGAGCCTCAAGTGCTGAATCATTCCCACTGGCACCATGAAGTTTGACAAGGCATCGATCATTTCTAGAAAACTCCTCACTGTGCAGAGGCAGCTAGATGGGAGACAAAGAGAATGAATTATGACCTGACATCACCAGGTTCTACTCCTTCCTCCTAGAACTATTTGCCAAGTCTGCTGTCAAACATGCACATTTCGGATTGGGCTCCTCAGTCATTTATGAATTCACTGATGACTTCCCTAGATACTGGAAGACTACAAGCATCTTATCCAGGGACTGCCAGTGATGACAACAATGCAACAACACATTTACTTCTAAGCCTGAAAATGGGGCTTGAAGGAAGCGATGCATATATGTGCCTCTACAGAGCCCAGCTTACAACATTTGACCTACAAGGCCTTCCTTATCCACTCTACAAGAATACTTTTACAGCTGATGAAGAGATGATTTGTTTCAGTATTCAGAGGATCCAGTTCATTATAACCAGACCATTTTTTTTCATTGTTTTTCCACTCCAGTGGAGCATAATTGACCCCAATAAATTTCTTTGGCACGTGTAATGCACTACAGATGATTTTTGTGCCACGTCATGATTTGTCTCTTAGTGCATGCTCTGAGCACACATTTCTTTCCAGTAAGAAGGATTGTCCTAGTCATAGACCTTGTTTATTGACCGATATGGGTGTCGGGGCATATAAATGTGATATACAGAATACACATCAACTATATTGACTGGAGAAATCCATTTATTTCCACTGACTGATTAACTCACTTTTCACATTGGTTTATAGAAACCAAAGTGATACGTACTCACCAATGCCTGGTGTACAATTCTCTACTGCTGCTCCAACAAGGTCAGTGTAGAGAGAAGTAGTCAGGTCCTTCCTTTTAGTATAGGTAAGAATGTGATTATTTAGCTCTTATCCCTAATTCCTCAACTTTTCCTGGGCTTTGTTTCTAGAGTTTGTACAGGGAGCCTTGGGCGTATGCTCATCATAGCACTTATGAAACCATGAAAATCAGCAAGGCTCCACCACATCCTGGCTCTTCTCAGTTCAGATTGTGATTAGCTCCAAGGTAGAAACCAAGCAAACAGATGCATGGGGGGTGGGGAATGGGGGAGGGCAGGGATAGTATAGGAAGAAAAGGACAGGGCAGGAAGTGAAAAAAGAATTCCCTGATTCACTTCTCTGCTCACCAGCCAGGTTAGCTGACAAAAATCCTGATGGTGGGAATATTGCTGCTCCACAAAAAGTGCCCAGTTTTTTACCAGCCTTCCTGAGGAATTGCAGCTCTTTATGAGCCAGATGGTAATAAAGAGTTATGCAAATTAAGTGGCTAATTTAAGGCCCTGCTCTTTCCCATCATTTTTACTCAAAGAAAAATGGCAAGATGACTTAATGGGCATTGGCTCACATTTTCAAAGTGATTTTAGAACCTGTCTTGAAACAGTTATAAGAGGACTAGACAGCCATAAGATGGGGGCCCCTTCTAAAAATGTATCCTCTTCAAACTCTCATGTTGGGCACAGACGCTGCCAGAATCATGACATTTTTGAAAATTTAGAAAATCCATACTTGTTGGACCTCGATTTATGACCCAAATACTTTGTCCCAGACAGACCCAAAGCCCTTAGATTGACCGTGAGTTTTCCATTCAATAATGGGAAAATTTTATTGATAGACTGTGATAGCAGATAAGGATAATGCAAACAATTCTACATCTACCAGTCCTAGAGCTGTCATCAGAAGGAAGGTATGTCTGGCCAGTATGCTTTCTTGAATGTCAGATGTCAACAGCCTGGAGGTCAGAGGCTGACGCTGACCTCTGCCCCCCCCAGTGGGGTGGATGAGACGGACTGGTGGTGTGCCTCTGTCTATGGTGGCCTCGGGTTCCCTTCTGAGGGACCCTGTTCTGAAATCCCTCCTTTTGTATCTTTTCCTCTGTGATAACTCTTCATCTTTGGGCATCGTTGATTGGTCTTTCTGTGATCATCATTCTGTCCACATTCTGTCCTGTCAGCATATTCCTTTGTTTCACAAACCCATCACATGCAGACATCTTAATTTGGGCTTTACTGGTCTTGTCCTAATTTGGTCTGTTCCTGAAATCCCAAAGGCTCTGCAGCTGGGTGTTGTGACCTGATGCCAACTTATATCATGTTATGGAACAGTATGATACATGTCTTTAATTTCCCAGACTGTGTATCTGCTTTCTGCTTGCCTGTCAGACACAGTGGGCCTTGAGGAAAGTTTCAGAAACAGGCTTTTAGAAATGCCCTTGTCCATTGTTCTAATGCATATCTACTTAACCTATAAGACAATTTCCAAAATCAAACCACTAAATACCATTTTCTAGCCATCAGGCTTAGTCCTAAAACCCTGTAGTTCTGAATCTGCATGGGAGTCTGTAATGAAGTGAAGGAAAATACTTTCTCACTGGCAGCTGAAGGAGACCCACCAGCCCTGCTGGACCTGACAACACTGGGAGACAAGCAGCTGCAGCAATTGAAGAGCAGCTGCTGGATCAGACTTAGCCCAACCTGCAGCAGCAAGGGTATTTCTGGCCCACTACCAGGGCCAGGAGAGGAAGTGTTGAAGAGCCACCAGACAGCCAGGGATGCCAGTACACCAGCAAATGAGCTCTGGACCAGGAAGTGATGGTGGGGATGGTGGGGCTCAATGAGCCTGAGTGCTGCCAGAGGGACTGCAGCAGCAGTGAATGAGGGGAGTGTCTGCTGGGAGATGCACTGGGGAAGAGATGTCATCAGGAGTGCTGGCAGCATTCCTCTGAGGTTTTGAGTTCTCCTTTTCCTTTTTTAATTGACAGGTTGCAAAATCCAAGAGGCTGGGCTGCAGCCCTGGGTGCAGGGGCAGGACCCTATTCTATACCTGCTCAAACCCACCAGTAGGGAAGTTGATTGCAGGCTCATACAAAAGCTTAGCAAACAGGGATTGGCAGACAGACTTGCCACACTGGGAAGGCAGCAGCAGCTGTTGAAACTTTGAGGTCAGATGCCAAAGTGTCTAAGGCTGGGAAATGCCCAAGTAGGGTGAAGGGAATCAAGAACCCCTTACTTTTCTTTTTTATTTGCTTTATTACTTTGGGAAGGGCCTCACAGTGGAGAAAGACCCACAGCCCTAAGACCTGGATTAAGGGAAGAAATCCCAAGCAGTAACACCCTCATTTGAGCTTTACTTGAGTTTCTGTTTTATCATTTGATTTACCGTACCTTCTTTGTTCATTAATCTGAATGGTGAATGACTGATTGGAGGACTGGCACAGGCATGGCCTCTGTAAGACAGGTTCAAGACATGTGACATGCAGAGACCGGCCAAGGTAAAGAACAGCTGAAGATTGCCCATTGAGAGATGAGTGCAACACGTACAGTAACAACAGGGTGGTGCTATGACAGTGTGTAAGGGAGGTTGGAGCCCCAAAGAAGAGCTGGACCCGATATGTCAAGAGGTAAATGCAACAGAAGTGGGTCACATCCCGACTATGACAAGTTCAGCATCAAGGCATGACAGATGAGAATTGGGTAACCTCCACTGAGCATAACTGGGTAAGTCTGTCCTCTCGATGACACAATCTCACAGGGCGCAAGGCTGTCGGGCCCCCGACCCTATCCTATACTGCATAAACGGCATCCTCATTTGCTTTTGATTTCTGTGCATATTTAGCCTGAGTGAGCAGCCCATCTGGATTCTTAATGGGCTTGCTTCCAATAATCATTCAAAAGTTTCATATAAAGGTTGTAGCCTCTTTAGTATGATCAATGCTGTATTAACCAGTGCTTCACCATGGCTTACAAAGGTGTGCAAATTTTGGGGTGGAAATCTCCTCTAAACAAGTTCTCATGAGGTTTGTGATATCTCCCATATCTAGATAGATCACAAATATGTCAGGACTTAGACTTGATCCATACTAAAACATTTACACTTTGGCAACTTCTTGTGATGTTTATACCTGGAAAAAGTTAATAGAAGTTGTTTGATCATCTCAAATAGGGCAGTGAGGGACTTAGAGACCATCGGTCAGTCACATGAGACCCCCCCCCACATTATATCAGCCATCCCTTTACTAAAGAATTGCCTTCATCAACCATTCTTAGCTGAAAGAGAGTATGCTAAATCTTCTCTAATAATGACAATTTCCAGAAAGTTAACTCTGCCTAGCTGCAGAGAAAGGTCAAGGTAAACATTTATGTTTTGTGGCTTGGAGAGGTTACACACAGCAGGTGAAAATCCAAACAAGAATGTCAAGCTCGAAAAGTCCAGGGCTAGGTGCCTTATTAGTGTATGTAATGGAACAGAATCCAAATGAGAGGGAAAAGATAAACATATGTCATTTTAAACCCTCTGATTATGGAAAGTGTCCACCAACAGGGTGCCCAATTAGCCTATGCAGCTTTACATCTCGCCCATCTGTTTTTACTAATGCAGCCTCAAGTGTGCAGTGTAGTGCTGTAAACTGTGGGTCAGGACTGTTTTAATAAACTCTGCAGCTTGTGGAGTCTGCCTCCAGCTAAGAGAACAATTTTGAAAAGCTTCCAAATCACAGCTACAGTAGCTATATTTTCTGTGCGCTGAACAAAGCACATACTTATGATTCTCCTGACTGTTACTTCCAAATAAGGGACAGCAAATTTATACATAAAATCTCTATGAAAGGAGAGCCTGTCATCTGTTTCATGATGCAAGACCTTTTATCTGGGCTTGCCTGTCAGCCCAGCTCACTCCCCTAGGGCAAGCAAACACTCACCTTATAATTATATGTTCATCCCTCAGAAACAGAATGACTGCATTTCCTCTCTCTTATAAAGCTGCCACTTTAAACCACTCCCTTGACCCTTTTTGGGCAATGACAGAAGTGATGTTTTGTTGCACAGTCAGCCACGGAAAGTGCTCTACAACCATCAGTTCACAGTTGCAGAGCAGTTTAAAAAGTGTCTGATAGTGTGACAAATGAACCCTCATTAAACGAGGGCTCCAATGAAGGCGCTCCACAGTGGAGGGTCTTCATTCCCTTCTGTTGGTGAAGCAGCCCCACCCCATCCCCAGTGCTGTCTTCAGGAAGGGGGGGTGGGGAAGGGAAGCACCATGAGTTAGTCCAGGGAGCTGCACATCTCTCAGTGTCCCTTGTTGCTGTTGTTATATATTTGCTGCTGTGGGCAAAGCTGCATGCTGGGAAAACTCGCTCCTCTTATTGTTCCTCCTCTCCATTCTGAGATTTGCTTTCTCTGCAATATTTCTATCAATACTGTAAGCATCATGTGGTGGTTGACATGGATGACAATGAAATATCTGGGCTTTTCCTGTTTCTAAATCTTCCTAAATCAAGTTGAGGCAAAACATACCTTATTTAGAACATAATTAAAAAGTAACATTCATTGGATGATGTCGCAGCTCCTTGGAGGCCAATGGTAATTCTGCTATGGATTTCAGTGAAGTCTTCATTTCAAACCCAGTTTTTTTCTTTGTTGTAGACTGGTATAGATCTGATTGCATAGTATAGTGGCAAGAGTCTGTTTCCATTTTTTTGTATGTCCTTCTAGATTATCAGAATATTTGTACAGAAAACGATTTGATTTGATTTGATTCTTTGTGTAAAGTAGTGACACTAGTACATTTTTTTCTGGTTAGTGTTCACAAGTAGTCAAAAGCTGTTTGAATACCATTATCTAGCAGGGTCTCTTCAGATCACTAAGAATCTGCTAACGATCTACTGCTAAGAATAGATGGGTAATCTTAGCAGAGAAGTGTACATTATGTCAACTATCTCTGGTCACTTGGCATGAACATGAACCCTACTCATTATTACTATTTCACTGAGGAACCACAGCCATGGACCAGGATCTCTTTGTACTGGAGACCATATCAACAGAAGAAAAATGCAGTCTCTGGCCCAGAATGTTTATAACAGGTCACATGAGGTTGCATGAAAAATGAGAGAACAGAAACAAATGGGGGATCACTAGGAAAAATGAAATGATATTGGTCAGCATGCAGGGCACATTAGTAGTCAATCCAAAATTAAGTTTTTTGGTAACTGTGACTAAGGAAGTTTTTAAGGAGGAATGTCAAGAGAGGTAATGAGGTAGCTTTGTGGATTACAGAGTGATAGAATCATAAAAATAGGGATGGAAGGGATATGAAGAGATCATTTTGTCTAACTGCCTTCTTGTAAGACAATCATCTCTGTCTAAACCAGCCAAGCATTTGTCTGACCTGCATGAAAACATTTTCAATGTTCACAGCCTTTTCAGGTAATTTGTTCCAGTACTTAACCATCCTCAAAAGCAGGGCACTGTGGGATGCTGGTGGACTGACCTACAACCTCTTGTTCTTGGACAGGAAGAACAGGTGTAACCTAAAGGGCTCCATAATGAAGTATTTCAGACTCGTATTTGTTTCATCCAAGATCATTTTTATACGATTTGAGCTGATTTGTAGTGCTTCAGCATGTGACTACCGCCCCACACTTCCTATAGAGCTTCTAAAACACTTGAATCACTTACAAACATTATGTCTGAGTGTGCCCATAGCTAGAAAGTTCTTGCATTTTGATTTGTTATATTGTTGTTACAATTGAATCCTATTACTTCTTGTCCTATCCCCTGTGGATATAGAAAACTTTTGACACCTTCCTCTTTTATAACTCTTCTATCCTCTTTTTTTTTTGTTTTTGAAGACTGTTATCAAATCCCCTCTCTGGTCTTGTCTTCCCTGATTAAATAATTCCAGTTCTGTCAATCTTTCCTGCTCTGTCATGTTTTTTAGATCTCTAATCATTTTTGTTGCTCTCCAGACTCCTTTCAATTTTTCTGTGACTTTCTTGAAGCTCCCTAAAACTCAGCACATTATTCCAGGTAAGGCCTCATCGGTGCTGAACAGAATAGAAGAATCACTTCCTGTGATTTGAGGGCAATACTACTGTTAATACATCCACTTATACTATTAATTTTTGTTTACAGTATTACACTGTTGACTTATCTTCAGCTTGTGCTCCTTTATCATCTCAGATCCTTTTCTGCAGTATTACACGTTAGCTACTCATTCCCTATATTGCATGTATACATTTATTTTTTTTTAAGTGCAATACTTTACACTTAATTTTATTGAACTTCTCCCAGTTTTTCATACCTCTTTTTTGTAATTTATTAAGATCATTTTGAATCTTAACCTTATCCTTCAAGTGGACATTTATGGTGAGCTCCTTTGTTCTGGCATGAAAGGCAGTGTGGGAGAAAGCATGAAGGCGTTTGCTAAAAATATAATGAGTGGGTGATGGAGACTAACCTTGTGTACTGATCACTCCATGCTTTGAGACATTTATTTGTTCTCCAATGCAACAGTGATACAGGGCTTGTTTGAACTTAGTTGCCTCTTCATAGATGACATGGGATAGCTCTGGTATATTGTGGAGGCATCTGTAACACAAAATTATTCCTCTTTCTGCAGTATAAAGAATGAGTCTGGCCACCACAATTACAATTTAGCCAAACTTTTAATTTTCATGACTTAGTAATATTCATGTAATTTAACCAAACTCTTTACATATAAATATATTAGCGTTGATACCTTTCTAACCTATAATAAACACCTATTCCTAATTGCCAGCTTCAGTTCCCTAAAAGAAGAAGGATGGATATTCTCATTGCCTAGCAAATTTGGTTCTCTAAATATTAAATTAGACTGGGTAGTACCGGGTCTTTTTCTGTGGTTGTAATGGGAAAATCAGTTAGGAAGTCTATAGATTGATTTCTGAGTGTGACTGTATTTAAGATCAGGTATAAGATATTCATCACTGCATGGTAAGTGCAGACATGCTACTGAAATGAATGTTCAGTGCTACATCCTTTTTGTTACTATAGCTGGAATTGCTACATTTTAGGGAATAGAAAAGAAATTATATAATTAAAATCTTAATTCGAGAGTTGCATTTTAAAAAGCTCTTTTTAGGCTTCATAGCATGTGCATTAATTTCCCCTGTTTTCTTGAATGTTTAATGATCAGCCTGGTGAAATGTAGAATTGTATAAAAGATTTAAAAACTAAAATGTGAGCACATTAAAGAGGTTGAAGAAGGAAATCTGCACATCTTAATTCATGCTATCAGGAAAGAAATTAGACACAGGTACTCAAATCTGATTGGCAGCTAATCAGGTAGGAACTCCACCTGTGATTCACATCAAGGAGTAACCTGGAGAAGTGTTGGTGACTGTGACAGGTCTCATGGCCTTGATGCTCCCTAGTGGCCCTGAAGCTCCTGCCTGGCTCAGACTGTAATGTCACTCTCCCTAAATTGCTCACCCACCACGTCTTGTTCTTAATATTAAAAGTTAATTAAAGGAGGCTGCCAGCAGGCCTTATAGTACGCCTTAATCCTAATAATTTTCCACTGGATCTCAGTCTAGCCCTCAGGGCTGATAAGTCCACCCTCAACCTGATTAGGCCCTTGTAGAGCACCTGTAGCCTTAAGGGCAAATTTTGTTTCCTCACCTACACCATACCCCAAGCCTTACAAATGTTATTATATCACTGTTCACTTGTTGGGCTTTTGCACTCTTGGCTGCCACCTTTTTCCTCTTAGCTAGGCCTTCTAGCCTGGGCCCACTGCGTCGGATCTGGCTTTGAGGCACCAGCTCTAGTTTGTCCCTTCTAGTCACAGGGCCCCTGTCCCCTGTCTTGCTGCACCCCTCTCTTGGATCAACAGTAGCTGAAGCTTTAAGTCTGCACCTGGCAAGGCTCAAGGTGATTGTGTGCCCTTTGGGCACTAATGGAATCTCCATAAGCTTTCCCTTTACAGTCCCAACCCAAACCACTAGTATAAACACTAACTTAAAACATGAGATGCATGACAGCTCTCTGCCCCTTTAAGAGGGCTAACTTTCCCTCAGCAGGCATACCTTTCAGCTAGGGACTATACCTTAACCTATACACTTGGCCCCCTTGGGGTCTTGGACCTTCTGGTACCACACACAGCCCCTCCTCCAGGGCCTTGCATCCTGGCTCAGCCCTTCCTGGGCACATGGACCCTCTAGTAGGAACCACAAACCCTCTAGGGGTCAACATAAAACAAAGGCCACCTGGATTTACAGGCCACAAAGGCCTGTAAACCCAGAAGTTTAAGTTAGATATCAGGAAAAACATTCTCACCAGGAGGGTAGTTAAGCATTGGAACAAGTTATCCAGAGAGGATGTGAAATCTCCATCTTTGGAGGTTTTTAGACCTAGCTAGACAAAGGCTTGGCTGGCATGATCTAGTTGGGGGTGGTCTTTTTTTTTCAGTGGGGGGTGGAACTAGATGATGTCCCTTCCAATCCTAATTTTCTATGAGTCTATGATTTTATGATTATTGAATGAAGTGGTCTCCCTTTAGCCTCTTCAGCAGTCCATAACCATGTCCTTGACCATCAGTCATTATTACATAACTGGCATTGGGAAATTAACATGGCTTCATTGAAGATAGGTCTCACCTGACCAACCTCATTTCCTTCTATGACCAGGTGATGCATCACCTAGACAAAGGAGAAGAGGTTGATGTCATATATATATATTTAAAAAGAACCTTTGACTTGGTCTCCCATGATGTCCTCATGGTAAAATTGGGGAACTCAGCCTTGATAACCTTATGGCCCAATGGCTGGGGAACTGGCTCCATGCTCTGACCCAAAGAGTGATAGTTGATGGAATTGAGTCAACGTGGCACATGGTAACCAGTAGCATCCCCCAGGGCTCAGTACTCTTTAATATATGCATAAATGATCTGGATTTGGGTATCAGAAGTGGACTGGCTAAGTTCATGGATGATGCCAAATTATGGGGAAGTGCAGTCACTCTAGAGGATAGGCTGGCAATTCAGGATGACCTGGACAGGCTTGCAAGGTGGGCGGATCAAAATCTGATGACATTTAACACAGAGAGTGCAAGGCGCTTCACCTCAGGAGAAAAAACCCACATCATTATAGGCTGGGCAGTGCTACACTCACTAGCACCATGACCGAAAGAGACTTGGGCGTCATGATTGACCACAAGATGAATATAAGCCACCAATGCAATTCTGTAGTCATCAAAGCAAATAAAACTCTGGCTTGCATCTCCCGATCCATCTCAAGCAAAACCCAAGAAGTCATCTTCCCACTTTACTCAGCTTTGGTGAAGCTGCAGCTGGAGTACTGCATCCAAATCTGCACTCCATACTTTAGAAAGGATGTTGAGAAGCTTGAGAGAGTCCAGAGGACAGCCATGTGTATGATTAGAGGTCAAGAGAGCAGGACTTATGAGAAGAGGCTGAGAGACATAAGACTCTTCAGCCTGGAGAAGAGAAGACTCCGGGGTGACTTGGTAGCAGCCTGTAGGTATATAAGGGGTGTGCATCAGGAACTGAGAGAATGTCTGTTCACCCGGGTACCCCAAGGGAAGATGTGTTTTAATGGTCACAAACTGCTGGAAGACCATTTTAGACTGGGCATAAGGAAAAACGTCTTTACCATCTGAGCGTCCAGAGGCTGGAATAGACTCCCCACAGAAGTGGTGCCAGCACCTACTCTGAATACCTTTAAGAAGTGCTTGGATGCTTATCTTGCTCGGGTGATCTGGCCCCAGCTGACTTCCTGCCCCTTAGGCAGGGGGCTAGAATTGGTGTTTTCCTGAGGTCCCTTCCAGCCCTAATGGCTATGACTATGAAACATCAAGGCATGGCAGGAGAGACATCAGTGGAAGACCCTGAAAGCCTGGAGTGAAGAATGGGCAGGACTAAGGTGGTCATAAAGAGAGTGTCATGGCAATCCTAGGGCACATTCTGCCACATGCTATTAAACAACTGCATGGGAAGGAACTCTGTTGTGGGTGAATATATGTCTTAAATCAGTATCCAGGAAGTTATAGAATATGTTGTGATAGGGCACACATGTAGATGTCAGTTTAGATTATACAGCTACTGTTGTCACTGAGCCTATAGAAATGCTACTATATTAGTTGAATATCTGAATAATAAGTAATTAATACCCTGAAGACTTCCATCATTAAATTTCTTAATGTTGATAATGAATATATAATGAATAATATATACAATACTTCAGAGCTAGAGGAAAAGTATTGTGCTTTGTGCCCCCTGGCTCTGGAACTCTTCCCATCAGAAATCAATGAAAACGAACTTCTTGTGCATCTTGTGTACCTTATAGGGCTGCTGCTGCCACAGCTTTGCTAAGCTATGGCTACAGAACCTTCTAGCAAAGAAAAAAATATGGCAAGAACGAGTTTTTCTGTCAGTCCCCTGACAAAGCCTTCTCTGTTTACACAGCTGGATCCAGATGAAGGGGTTTTGCCAGTAGACCTTGTTGTCCAGGATTCACATACCTTGCTGACACTGCTATTCCAGCAAAGCTTTGTAAGCCTAAGCATTGCTATGTTTATCACCAGGGATCCTGGTTTTATCTGATAACCCTCCCCCCCCCAATTTTAGGTTTAAAAAAAGTAACCCCAAATCCATGTTTTCATCATTAAAATGAAACATTTCTAATATATAGATATATATATAGTAGTGTTTCATTTTAATCATGGGAAAATGTGGATTTTGGGTTACTTTTTTTAAACCAAGAATTGGGGATTTATTTTTTTTATAAGAGAAAACCAGGATCCCTAGTTAAGACACAAAATAAACCTAGTTTCCAAAGCTTTACCAACTAATGAAACATCTGATGGATTGAATTATAGGTTCCTGAAATACAGGTAAACCAGATAAAGAAAGCAAACAGTGAAGTTAATCAACTAGCTCTGGATGTTGGTCTTGACTGAAGCTTAAATACTACAGTGATGGGTTCATTAAGCGTTCATTGCTGGATTGTTTAACTATGATTCTTTGAGGAGGGCAGTTTGGAACAAAAAGGAATTTTTACTTCAGAAAGTTTGTATTTTCTTCCCAGCTAAGTAAATTGTAACTAAGAATTCCTTTTTAACCAATATGAGTAAAACTAGTGAACAGGGAAATTAAATTCCTTCAGAAACAATTTTGCAGAGATGTTTAGCTTTGGGTCATAGTTTCAACAGCAAAAAAAAATGAGGGAAGCTATTATTATCCTGGTAAAGTTAAATCTTGGTGAAATCCATATTTATTGTTTTGTAGTTGAGTGATCTATTTTAGATAGCTATGATTAAAAGCAACCTCATTTGTTAGAAGAGTAAACCAGGAAGTCTTCAAGCAGATATTAAAGTTGATTAAAGTATCTGGAGGATTCTTACATTCATGCAAACTTCAGATTTGATAAACTTGTCCAATTTACAATTTAGGCAAGTGTTCCAGAATTTCAAAAGAAAGCATTTTGCTTAGCTGAGTGATGTGTATCAGTTCATCTATTAAAGGTCTAAAGCAATTCCTTCCACTCCTTTTCCTGGTTGAACCATATGCGTCTCTGAGCTGGGATCATCCAGTATACTTAAAGAACTGGAGGGGAATTACCTTGGGTGAGAGCCACTGAGAACCTCTTGCCACTCCTTAAAGCACCACATAAAGGTCCATTCTGGATGGCTGGGGCACCACACTCACTACCTGAAGAACCTGGAATCAGCAACAAGTTCAAGCTGCTCCTGGCCAGTATGCCTGTCATGCCATTTGTCATGCACTTAAGGAAATGTTCAGGGCATGTTTGCTTCCTTACAATGTTCTGGGGCATTTTATTAGAACTGTGGCTCTGTTTTCCTTTTTGGTGATTCGGGGATATCATTGTATTTTGTACATATTTATCTTATTCTAAAACACTTACATGTGCTATATACTGCTAGAAGTAGTTCTTATCCTGAAAGCAGACTTTTTTTTATTCCTGTTCTTAAAAGAAGCCCCCCACACACGAACAGACAAATACTATGCTTAAAATTCCAAGACACCTTCCCAGTGTCAACAATGCAAGCACAAGGGAAGCCATAATTTTAAAATGGGCAAACATTTTTTGCTTATAACTTGGTGTAAGTTCTTGTTTGGAGGCTGTTTACTCTGTTTCAGTCCAGCATTAAAGTTAATTTAAAATATAAATCCTGGAAATGAGCTATTGTTAATATAAATGATGACTTGGATTGTCCTGGCACGTGCAGAGGCTCAGTACCTCAGAGAAGCAGGACTAACGTTTTGACAAGTGACAAGAGATGCCTCAGTCTCTAGGTACTCAACTTGAAATACCTTCCAGGGCCTGAAAAAAACTATCAGTGGCTGTTTTTGCCTGAGATTCAGACTGCAACACACAGTACCCTGAGACTACTGTGCAGTAGTGTTGCATGGTAGAAACCATGATGTGACACTACTGTGCAGTAGTCTTTGGGCTACTATACAGTCAGCATCACAAAAAAGTCGTTCATTGGCACTGCTGCACAGTAATGTGGATTGTTTATACAAGTACTAAATGACTATGCAGTAACGACTAAACAGTCAGTGTCTCATAGATGTGGCCACTTTCGTTACAAGTGTATTTAAATGTATTATACACATTTAACAACAGGAGTATATATTGACTGGACTTTGTTTCATTATTACTTTGCTGTATTGTTATCCTCTTATTTTCCAAAGAATTTAAATTCAAAACATGCTTGGAAATGAATGGTTAAACCTACATATGTAATTTATATTGTTATTTTTTTTTTAGTTTTATTTAGAAGCTGAATATTTTTTTCTTAGAGAGTGAAGTCTTAAAAAACAGAAGCCTTCCAAAATTAGAAAACAGGAGGGTTGGGGTGGATCTGGGGGAGGGTCACCCCCCCCACCCTTTTAATTCTTGCTTCATCCAAAGTTTAAAACCAATTGCCTGGCAGTAGCAGTAGCATTTCTAGTCAGGCAGTGCTGAGGGAGTCACTTGACTTTGTGGCTCATTTTAATCTATCTGATGAAATGCCAGGCTGTGGGCAGCCAGGTCTAGAGGTCGCCTCAGGCTCAGGAGAATCCAGGAAGTCAGAAGCCAGGAGATCTGACTGTGGAATCAAGTTGGAGATTCAGTGAATCAGGCAGAGCATGAGGTCAGGAGGTTAGCTGGGTCTGGGATCTGGTAAATCAGGCCAAAATCAGGTTAGGTATCTGGGTGGTCAAGAGCCATACTTTCTATCATATTGATTAAGAAGGCCTCTGCTGCCAGTTTTCATATTTGGTAGGGTCAGAAGGGACCCAAGTAGATCATCAAGTCTGAGCCCCTGCCATGGGCAGAAGATAATGCTGGGGTCAAATGACCCTAGCAAGGTGATTATCTAGCCTCCTTTTGAAGACCCCCAGGGTAGGAATAAGCACAGTTCCCTTGGAAGTTGGTTCCAGATGCTAGCCACCCTAAAGTAGTGCCTCCTGATATTTAGCCTGAGTCTACTCTTGGTCAGCTTATGGCTGCTATTCCTAGTTACTCCTGGTAGTGCCCGGGGGAACAGAGTCTCTCCTATTCCCCACTGGTCCCCCTTGGTAAATTTATAGATGGCCACCAGATCCCCTCTCAGCATTCTCTTGTGAATGCTGAACAGGTTCAGGTCCCATAGCCACTGCTTGTAGGGTCTGCCCTGCTGCCCCTTGATCATGTGCATGGCCCTCCTTTGCACCCTCTTGATGCTGTCTACATCCCTCCTGATGTGTGGTACCCAGAACTGGATGCAGTACTCCAACTGCAGCCTGGTCAATGTCACATAGAGGGGTATGGATCACCTCCTTGGACCTGCTCGTGATGAATCTGTGGATGCATGATAAGGTGCAGTTGACCCTACTGACCGCGTCCTCACATTGGTGGCCCATGTTCATCTTGGAATCCATAATGGCTCCAAGTGTATTTAAGTGTATTTAAGTGTGTTATGACTCCTTTTCTGCCTCTGCGCTATTGAGAAAGCAGTTCCTCAGCCTATACATTTGCTGCTGGTTCTTCCTCCCTAGGTGTAGTACCTTGTACGTGTCAGTATTTAAACCCATCTTATTCTCATCTGCCCACCCTAACCTGTCCAGGTCTAGCTGTAGCCTGTCCCTCCTTTCTAACATGCCCACTTCTCCCCACATCTTAGTGTCATCCAGGAACTTGAACAAGGTGCTTTTCACCCTCTTGTCCGAGTTGCTGATGAAGATGTTGAACAGTGTAGGCCCGAGGACTGAGACCTGGGGAACCCCACTGCCCACATCCCTAATTTTTTGATGAGAATAGGGTGAGAGACAGTGTTGAAGGCCTTCCTAAAGTCCTGAAAGACTGCATCCACCACAACACCCGCATCCAAGGATTTTGTGACCTGGTCACAGAAGGCCACCAGGTTGGTCTGACTGGGCCTGCCTCTAATGAACCCATGTTGGTTGCTCCTAAGCATAATCTCCCCTGCTGGTCCCTCACAGATGTGCTCCTGAATAATTTTCTCAAAGAGCTTCCCCAGGACTGAGGTAAGACTAATGAGCCTACAGTTTCCTGGGTCCTCCTTTCTCCCTTTTTTTAATATGGGGACCATATTGGTCCTTTTCCAATCATCTGGCATCTCTCCAGAGCACCACAAGTGCTTGTAGAGCTGTGCCAGTGGTCCTGCAATGTCCTCTGGCAATTCCCTCAGCACCTTTGTGTGGAGATCATCTGGACCCGCCGATTTGAAGATGTCCAGTCCCACCAGACCTGGTCCTCTCTGACCCTGGGCCTGGCTGTGCCTCTCCTGAGTTTTGGTCTACATGCCATTTGTATGCGTCCATTGCCTTTTTCCAGCTAGGCTTTTAGTTTCCTTTAGGCTTCCACTTGTTGTGCCCAGTCCATAGCTGCAGGATTATTGGAGGTAATGAGTAGGGTGGGGTATAGCCAGGGTGGAACCCATAATTGGCAGAGAAGGCATTTGCCCAGTTTGGCATTCATGCAATTGTTATAGGTAAAATTACTGAGTGTTAGCAGGGCAGCCCAATTGTCTTGCTGGAAACAGAAGTGTTTCTGACCCTAACCCCTGCAGCTCCTAGCTCCACAACCAGGTCCACCCACTAGGCAAGCTGGCCTGCTTGACTGTGACACATAGGAGCAGAGGGATTGATTCTGCACCAACAACTACTGCTTGCTGGGTGAAGGCCATCTGGGTCATCTGGTCTAACCTGGGGTGGGGTCTGGGGTCCCTAGTACAGAGTTCACCTCCATGCTGAGCAGATTTCTGCATGTATGTACATATTTAACAAAAAGGTCTCTTATTCTTGGCTTAAACCATTTTTAATAGACCAGCTTGTAACACATCTTAAATGTTGAATTTTGCCTCTAGTATTTTCATTTAGTTTCTTTCAGGATGAATTTCCAAAATTATTCTTACAATACAGAATTCCCATTTCATACATATAAAAGACAGCTTGCCTGTTTTTGCATTTCGGACATCAGAGCATTACATATACAGATATATGTAACTTCACCTGGTTAGTAGGGGCACAAATATTTAGCATCTGCATTATCTCATTTCCATTCTATAGCACATTCATGTTTTTTCTATACTTGATAACTGAATAACTTGGTTATTTGGATATTGAACATAATCAAGAGGTAATATGTTCTAGACATGATCTTGACTGTTGAAATTCCAAGCCCATCTGTGAAATGTTCTAATCAGTTGATTCCTTACAGATAATTATTTATTTTGATTTAAGAAACTGAACTGTTAAACTCATTGCACTTTTTTGATGATGTATAGTGTGAACCTATTTTTTAAGAGTTTATCCTTGAAAAAGAATCCTCACTCATTTGCTGGAACAATTAAGTTCCTCCTCATCAGCCAAGATATAAAAACATTTATGTATTATTTTTTTTATGTGAGCAAGTTGTGTTCTAGTTTGGGGTTTGGTCAAGTGCTTCACACATGTCCAGTTGCCAGTGTACATTTTAAATATCAGCTGGAATTTAGGGATAGAAGACAATTATGAGATGGGATTTGCCAATTTCTATTATGATTATATCCAAAATGGATTTCCTCCATTACAGACCCATTCTTACGGGCTCTGCTTCAAATGGAACCTTCAGGCCCAAGTCACTCTGTCTCCCCATATAATCCATGGACAGCACTAGCTTTAGAATCATAGAAAGTCAGGGTTGGAAGAGACCTCAGGTCATCTAGTGTAACACCCTGCTCAAATCAGGACCACCCCCAACTAGATCATCTCAGCCAAAGCTTTGTCTAGCTGGGTTTTGAAAACCCCCAAAGATGGAGCTTCCACCATCTCTCTGGGTAACCTGCTCCAGTGTTTCACTATCCTCCTAGTGAGAAAATTCTTCTGAATATCTAGAGAACCTAAGGATGGAGCCCTAGGGTATAACCTTTGGGAACCTAAGGATGTACCCTCAGAAACTAGCTGAACAGGGAGCTACCTAAATTGGCCAGGAGTGAAATGCAGAGGAAAGAGATCAGTTTAGGCTCCTAACCAGGCCAAAGATGAGCATTAGTTGCTAGCCTAGAAGTTGTCCCCCTTTGCACTGGTCCTCAACTATGACCTCCCTCCTGGAGTTTAGATGCTTAAGTCAGGGTAGCCAATTTTTACCCATCCATGAGAAACTGAAGAGAATAAGAGAGCTGGGTAATTAAGCCACTCATTGCAGATGTAGATTTAAGACCATGTTCCAAATCAGAAGATCAAGGGTGATTTGTCTCAAGATATCACACATCTGGAGTGAGTACCCTAAGCACACATACAAGCTCTCATTCGTGTGGGCTGCAGTTGTCATAGGCATGTTCTAAGCCTACAGAAGTAGGCCTGGGTCAGAAAATCAGCAGAGGGACACCTACCTTCAGAAGTCTATGTCAGAGTCTCTGGGACTTTTGACTTGAGTAAAGAACAGCTTGTTGAATGTGAGGACATTATCAGAAGTGTGGTAGCTTTGTGCAGTCCTGCCAGTGGAAACCTAGGCATTAGTTTTGTGCTGGTTTTGAGAATGTCTTAACTTGATGCCTGGCTGGCAATTAGTTAAAAAGTACCATCCAAAGTCTACCACGGACAAACTACCACAGACAAAGTCTACCACTGTCAAAATCTAGAAACTACTACTGACAGATAGTCATTAACATTCCTGGCATCGATCTGTGAATTCTAGACCATTATAATCATCCCAAAATATTGAAGAAAGAGAGGTAACTGCATGTGGAAAACAAGTTTTACATGCAGTGATAGGTTTAACCTTGATGCACTCTTATAACCAGTTTCATCTGCCATTATTTTTTATACTTTTTTTCATTCCCATACTACTTATTTTCATATTGATATATATTTACTTTAAATTCATGTACTTATTCATATACTCTTTTAACTCCTACAAGAGTTGAAAGACGTTCCATATGCATGAGATATCTGTTCTTTTTGTAAGTTAATGGTTTTGATGGTGATATTTCCTGACAATTTTTTAAAAATCTGATAGAAACTTTGTTTTATTGGTGATTTAGACATGGACATAGGACTTGATGGGCCCCACTTTTCTTTTTACCTATATGTAAGAATGATCAGTATTGCCTTTGCCATTTAAAACCATATCTTCTACGCATAGCCATCAGATACCTCTATCTGTACAATATTTATCAACTTCCTTTCAGTATCATCCTTGATAATCATAACTGTAACAGGGCAAGGACAGCCCTGTTCCTTTGTTACAAAGTTGCTAGCAGGGGAGAGTAAGGTCAGGGACAGGACAAAGTTAATTACTTAGTATATACAGTTGAGAAACGGATTGCACCCAGGATGAATGTGAACTGATTAGGAGCCAGCAGTTACTTAAGTCCACTGCAGGGGGGTTTCCTTTGCCCCCCTGGGGCACAGCATGGAGAGATTCAGCGGGGATGCCAGGAGCAGCAGACCCAGCACTGGAACAGCTTGCTAATAAGACTGGCTGACCGGGGAAGTAAACATGGTGACCGGTGAAGCAAGGAGGTGAGGAAGATAAGGGAGACTTACCGACTGAGAGGAGGTCCCACAGAGAAAGGATCCACTGGTACCTGCAAGAAAGAGAAAAGAGAGTAGAGCTGCTTGGCTCAGGGGAGTGGGCTGCACAGTGGTGGAGGGTAGAAGGAAGACTGTGAGCTGTGGGGAATTTACTAATACACAAATTTCCTTTTATTCTGCTTCTGGGGTGATTTACTACAGCCTCTCTCATCGGGGACTTAACTTCTTATTCTTCCATCATTCCAAAGTGTGGCAGGCGAGCCCCAGAGAGAGAGATTTCGTTATTCACCCTCACCCGGCCACAGTTACCCATATATTTTAAATATACCAGCTTCCTTTTTTTTACATCCTTATCAATGATTAATATTTCTGGTGTGAACTCCTTTACCAGTGTGTGTAAAATTATTACTCCATATTCCTAATACATTTAACATAAAAGTCATTCTAAAATATTGCTTCAGCGGCAGAAATTTATTATTACAGTGCAAGTCTCCATTATGTTCAATGCTAAGTCTTCTTCTGATACTTGGTTAGTCTTCAATGCAGATATAAAGTATTTGAGTCTAATCATTCTTCTTTGGTTTACTGCATTTGCTTTTGGCAGGAATATTTTGGGCTTTACTTGATGTGTAGAAAAAGTGCAAGTTTTACTTAGTGTATATTCAGATTGCTTTGAATATCAGTGCAAATTGAAGCTCTTTTTTCTATGGAGCAGCTTACTGATATCTGTAAATTCAGCATTTTTCTTTTAAAGGTTTACAGAGCACTTTAGATGAAAGATTACTTAGTCATTCTCTACTCTTTTGCAGCCTCAGTTTACTGCAGTTTCTGTGAAAGCCTAAAGAAGTATGAGAAGTGGAGTGGGGAATAGCTTTCAGTTATCACGGCTCTATTCTTTGTGAACCTTTGAGGTACGTGCGCACATAGTGATGCCTCTAAGTCACTGTTTCTCAGTTTCCCATCAGAAGAAAGTGTCTCTCTTACTATCACATTATTAATGAATTCAGGGTGATGGAGGGCAAGAACCAGCTTCTTAATCTTATAGTCCTACAGAAGGTCACCTGCTCACACCTCTTCTCAGCTTTTCTGCAAAAGAGATATGTTTTTCTCTGGCTGCCATGTTAACAGTGAGTTTGGGGCAATGAGTTTCACTATGCACACTGTAGCAGAGAGGTAGGTAGTGCTCTGCTGACACTGTATCTCTACCTGACCCCTCTGCCTTGGATATTCTCACCCTTCCTTAGCTTCTCTTCACTCACCTGAGAAAACTTTAGGGAAATGGAGAACTAAGCTTGGAGTCCATTTCTTCAGTCCATCATTATAGCCACCGGGAAGGCTCAGTGGCTGTCAAGGAGGACAGCAAGCTCTTTATCCTTAAGTCTTCTCTAGCAGGGGAAACCGGCAAACCCTTGGTGTAGTGTCATCTTCCATCCAGTCTTGGGTTTCCCAACCAGGAAAATCACTAGGCAAGTTTCTTTTCTGCTTTCTTGGAGCTCCTCTTCAAAAAACACCCATAGATCCCTTGCTTCCTCCTTCCTCTACCTATGTTTATTACTTTCAGGTTGCACCTTCATCCTCTTCATCAAGTCCAGCTCTGAAGCAACTTCACCATAATAGGGCTGTCTTATTTAAAGAAATCAACAACCCTGGGACAGGCACTTACAAGCTGAGGCATCCACAGTTAAATGGCACTCCTGAAAACATGATCTTAAATCTGACTGTGTTTCCATTGCCTTCCTCCATAAAATGAGGGTGATAACACTTACTTCACAGGATTGTTGAGAGGCTTAATTCTTTATTGGCTTTAAATCACTAAGATCACCAATTAAAAAGTGTTATGAAAATGTATGTTTTTTCTCCTCAGTGCTCATGTTTTCCTGATAAAACCAGTGAGACTTGTGTAAAGCCAACCAGGAAAGACTATACCCCTTGATTTTTGGGATCCTTTAAAGAGGTTTATAAGGCACATGCTATTATTTTAACCCTTTTGTTGTTGGTCCCCTACAACAAATTCAGCTGATATCACCTTCTAGCCTCTCTTGAAATTCAACACATTATTTAATTTGCTTACATCCAGCAGTCTGGATAGTTCGATTTTCTGGCTAGTCCCATAGGTAACCGAGTACCACATAGTGAAAACCCTCCTTCTTCCTTTAAAAATATGACAAATGATTAGGGATATATGTCGTCTTTTAAGATGGTACAGACTTGCTGTTTCAACCATCTTTGTAAGGTAGAGCAATCCATATACTATTGGTATGTAATCTGAAAAGTTGCAGAAGATGGTAGGAAGATGAATCCTTGCACTAAGATTTAGTAGTGTCTACAATGGAATTTCTCAATGCACTACAGGAAGGTAAGCTTGGGTTTTCCATATTTTTTTATGTAAAGGCATAATAAATTCTTCTGGGAAGTTTTAGCCCCATTTTTGACAAAATAAACTAAGAACTTCCACTGTCTTTTTCCCATGGGGGATGCACTGTGGAATTATCCTTTGATTTTTCAAGTAATATGTTCCTAACGTTGTTTTCCCCACAGGCTTAATAAAAGCTTTCTCAAGGATTCAGTCCTCATTTGATACTGTCAACAAAATGTTGGAGTATTTAGCAGGTGTGAAATAATGAGGCAATGCATGCAAATGAATCTTTGATGTGCAGTACATCATTGTTCTTAATTCTTTGGGAGAAAAGAAAAATGCTTTACTGTGGGTGCCTAAAACTATAAAGTGAAGGCTTCAACTCTATCAACAGTTGATGCGTTATGTATAAGTATCTGAAAAGTGTGTTGTGCTAAGGAAGCTGGTTAATTAGCATTATCTCGCAAAGGTGCCATTGTTACAGGTGACTTATGCAGACTAATTTAATGAAAATTAAAGAGTAATATACATCTATGCTTTGTATTTTTCCCTGATGTCTTCCAATGTAAATGATCTGCATTAATCAGTGTTTTGGGTTGGGTTTTTTTTTGTTTTGCTTTTTCTTGTGTACTCGCCTGGTGTGCTCAGAAATGAAAGTAATAAAAAACTTTTAAAAATTGGAAATTTGTATTTAGGTCTTTAGTTCCCCCTGATTTCAGTAGGATTTAGAGACCAACATTCCTGACAAAATTCATATCTTTTAGTTCAGAGTTCACACTTCATAGTCCCCAGATCAACTGAAGATCACAGGGAGGATACTTGGTGACCCCAGGACTCATAAAAACTCAGGGAGCCCTGAATCCTTGGTAGCATACCTGGTAGGCAAGTGCATGGATGCCCTGGCACATTAGATTCTGCTATAACAGGGGTGGGCAAAATATGGCCTATGGGCTGGATCCTGGCCTCTGGGCCATGCTGTCTGCCTTGCAGGCCTCTAAAAAAAATTAAGAAACTATATATTTATCTGCTCCTGGCTGCCTGTCAAAGATGAGACCAGCACAGCCAGCCCAGCCCCAACCCCCACTCCCTCCATGGGAAGTCTCTGCCTGCTGCAGCTTTCACTGCTTCCCTGCATGCTACTGGCTCCTCCAGCACCACGTGGCCCCCAGCTGCATCACTGGACTGTGGGAGCACAGGGCCTGCGCCGGTACCCCAGAGCCAGGAGTGGGAAGGCATGTGCATGTGCCTGTCTGTCTGTCTGTCTGTCTGTCTGTGTGTGAGTGTTCATAGGGCAAGTCTCACATGTACACCCCACCATACACATGCACCCACACCACACTCGCACTGCCATACACACAGACTCCCACACCTCACATATCCACACACACACCCACATGTTCCCTCACCCCACATCTCCCCACACCTATCTCCCTCACAGGAACACCCACATCCCACAAACCTAAACCCCTCCATGCCACCCCCCACAATAGTATCATAGTTTGTAGGGTTGGAAGGGACCTGAGCAGATCATGAAGTCTGACCCCCTGCCATCGGCAGGAAAGGATGCTGGGGTCAAATGACCCCAGCTAGGTGTCTGTCTAGCCTCCTTTTGAAGACCCCCAGGGTAGGGGTGAGCACCACTTCCCTTGGAAGTTGGTTCCAGCTCCTAGCCACCCTGACTGTGAAGTGTAGTGCCTCCTGATATTTAGCCTGAATCTACTCTCAGTCAACTTATGGCCGTTGTTCCTTGTTACTCCCAGTAATGCTCAGGGGAACAGGGACTCTTCCATTGCCTGCTGGTCCCCCTTGGCAAGTTTATAGGCAGCCACCAGATCCCCTCTCAGCTGCCTTTTGTGGAGGATGAACAGGTTCAGGTCCCATAGCCCCTCCTCATATGACCTGCCCTGCTGCCTCCTAATTATGTGCGTGGCCCTCCTCTGGACTCTCTCGATGCTATCCACATCCCTCCTGAAGTGCAGCGCCCAGAACCGGACACAGTACTCCAACTGCAGCCTGACCAATGTCACATAGAGGGGGAGGATCACTTCCTTGGACCTGCTTGTGATGCATCTGTGGACGCACAACAAGGTGCGGTTAGTGTTCCTGACTGCATCCCCACATTGGCAGCCCATGTTCATCTTGTAGTTAATAGTGACTCCAAGATCCTTTTCTGCCTCTGTGCTGACAGAAAGGGAGTTCCCCAGCCTGCAGTTATGCTGCTGGTTCTTCCTTCCCAGGTGCAACACCTTGCACTTGTCCATATTGAAACCCATCCTATTCTCATCCGCCCACCCCTGTAACCTGTCCAGATCTAGTTGTAGCCTGTCCCTTTCTTCTAGCATGCTCACTTCTTTCCACATCTTGGTGTCATCTGTGAACTTGAACAAGGTGCTTTTCACTCCCTTGTCCAAATCGCCGATGAAGATATTGGACAGTGCCGGCCCAAGGCCTGAGTTCTGGAGAACCTCACTGCCCACATCTCTCCAGGTCAAAAATGACCCATCTACCACCACTCCCTCGGTGTGGCCCTCCAGCTAATTTGTGACCCATCTGACTGTGTAGGCATCGACAGCACAGTCACCTAATTTTTTAATGAGGATGGGGTGAAAGACAGTGCCAAAAGCCTTCCTAAAGTCCAGAAAGACTACGTCTACCATGACACCTGAGTCCAAGGCTTTTGTGACCTGGTCATAGAAGGCAACCAGCTTGGTCTGACAGGACCTGCCTCTAATGAATCCAAGTTGATTGCCCCTAAGCGTAATCTCCCCTGCTGGCCCCTTGCAGATGTGCTCCTGGATAATTTTCTCAAAGAGCTTCCCCAGGTCCAAGGTAAAACTAATGGGCTTATAGTTTTCTGGGTCCTCTTTCCTCCCTTTTTTGAAGATGGGGACAACATTGGCCCTTTTCCAGTCATCTGGCACCTCACCAGAGCACCATGAGTGCTCGTAAAGCTGCACCAGGGTTCCTGCAATGACCTCTGCCAATTCCCTAAGTACTCTGTGGCGGAGATGGTCAGGACCTGCTGATTTGAATACATCTAGTCCTCCAGGAGTTCCCTGACTAGGTCCTCACTGACCTTGGGCCTGGCAGAGCATCCCCTGGGTCCATCCAGAATCCCAGTGTGGGGAATGTCCCTGTCCCTGCTCAGAAAAATAATGGCAAAGAATATGTTAAAGAGATTAGCTTTGTCATCTGGTGCTACCACCAGATTACCAAACACATCTTGCAGAGGCCCCACATTACTTGGTACTTTCTTTTTGCCTACTATGTATTTTAAAAAGGACTTCTTGTTATCTCTGATCTGGGTTGCTATTCCCAGTTCCATCTCTGCCTTAACCTTCCTAACAGCCCCCCTACAATCTTAAACCAAGGAGGTATAATCCTCCTTGGTGATGGCCCCTCCCTTCCATTGGGTGTATGCCTCCTTTTTGGCTTCAAGACATTCGTGGATGCTTTTGGTAAGCCATGGGGGCTTTTGAGCACTCTTGCCCCCTTTGATCCACGTGTGAATTGTCACCCTTTGGGCTTGGAGGATCGGCTCCTTAAGGAACAACCACTCTTCCTGGACTCCCAATGCCCCTCCCCTCTGGGACCTCAGTGTCTCCCCGACTAGTCTCCTTACCTCATTGAAATCTGCCCTCCTGAGGTCCAGGGCTGTTGCCTTGCTTCAGGCCTTTGACACCCTGCACTGGACAGTAAATTCCAGCAGGTGATGATTGCTATTGCCCATGTGGTCAAGCACCCGCAGTCCCCTCACCAGGTCATCACCTGTGGCCAGGACCAGGTCCAACAAGACATTTCCCTTGGTGGGACTGTGCACCTCCTGGGTTAGGTGGCGGTCCTGTAACGCAGCTAGGAACCTATGTAAGCAGTCAGACCTGTCTGACTGCTCTTCTCAGAAGATGTCTGAGTAGTTTAGGTCACCCATGATGACCAGGTCCCTTGACTTAACTGTCTCTGTGAGCTGACCTGAAAACTCCCAGTCCAGCTTTTCTCCCTGGTTAGGTGGCCTGTAGTAGATCCCGACCATTAATTTAGGTCCCTTTCCCCCTGACCCCCTTGTATTCTGACGCAGAGCACCTCAGTCTGCTCTACCTCAAACCCAGTGCTGTTTGCTGAGGATGTGTATTGTTTGATGTAGAGCGCCACACCCGCCCCTTTCTTCCCTGTTCTATCCTGCCTATAGAGCCTACAGCCCTTGATATTTATCACCCAGTCATGTGTTGGATCCCACCAAGTTTCCGTGAGCCCCACTATGTCTGGATTTGTGTTAGCTAGCAGGAGGGCAAGTTCCTTCTTCTTGTTCCCCATACTATGAGCATTAGTGTAGAGGCATTTAAGGCCTCCTGTGGGTATATGCACCTCTCCCACAACCCCTGGACTGTCCAGGCCCCTGTCTCTTATCTGGGTACTTCTTGTGCTCATCGCCTGTCTTGCCTGGGCTGTTCTTGTGGGTGTCTCTTGGTTTGGTGTTCTGTGATTCCCTTGGTCCTCTTCCTCCCCCTACCCCAATGTGCCTAGTTTAAAGCCCACCAGAGAAGATCAGCCAACCTGAAAGAGAACAGCAGGGGGCTGGACTCGATGATCTCCCGAGATCCCTTCCAGCCCTAATGTCTATGAAATCTATGAAAGTCTATGAAACATGCTTACCTTTGGGGGAGAGGTGAAGCCCATCCCACCCAACCATGTCTCTTGTTCTGAAGTATGGGTTGTGGTCCAGAAAGCCAAAGCCCGCCATGAGACACCATTCCCAAAGCCACAAGTTGACATCCCAGATACAGGTCTCATGGCATCTTCCATGCCTGCTCACTGGAAAGATCGATGAGAAGACCATCTGTGCCCCTATCTCCTTCAGCTTGCCCCCCCCCGCAGAGCTTGGTAGTCCTTCATCAGGTGATCTGGGCTGCTCCTGGCTGCATCATTAGTGCCCACATGAATCAGGACTATGGGATAGTAATCAGCGGCCCAGGTGAGGGCTGGGATCATCTCTGTCACGTTCTGAATCTGTACTCTGGGAAGACAGTCTACCTCATGTGTCATGGGATCCTGGCAACAGATGGGACCCTCTGTTCCTCTCCAGATGGAGTCACCTATGATGAGTACCCAGTGTCTCTTCTTCCTGGTCAACTTGCCCCCTTCAGTGTGTTCTGTGCGTGGAGTGACCTCCTCACCAGAGGTTTCCTCCTCACCTTCCACTTCCTCCAATGTCACCAGGGCCTCATACCTGGTCCCCAGCTGGACTGGGGGAGCTGGTACTGCACCACTGCAAGCACCCCTGGCTCTGAACAGAACCTTCTGCCATTCCTCTGTGGAGGGCACCTCCTGGGATTCTTCTTCCTTTGGTGCTTGGCCCTGCAGGGAAAGGAAATACCCATCAATTTCATGCTCTGCTTCTCTGATCTCCCTCAGCCTGCTAACCTCCTTCTGGAGCTCCCTCACCTGCCCCTCCAGGGCCCTAAGATGGGTGCCTGTGGGACAGATGTGGGGGCCTCCATCCCCTGCTCCCCCAGCCCTGCCGTGCATCCCCTGCAGGCCAGGGGGCAGGGTGATGCCAGCCCCCCCGTGGGCTCCATCTGGGTGGAGGCCTCAGAGAAGCCCCAGGTAGTTGATGCCCCTCGGGCAGGGGCCCTAGCAGAACTATGCATCCACATCATTTTTTTTTGTGGGTTTTTTTTGGGTGTGGTGCCTTCGCCTTACCCTTGCTAAAGTCTTCCTCCTATCCCCTCCTACTTGCCCGCCTGCATGAACACTGGTGCCAACACTGGCACGCCCTTACAGAGCGAGCCCGTTTACGCACTCTGTTAGCACATGGCTCAGGAGCACGGTTCCCTACCGGCTCAACTAAAAGAGGTTTGGGGGGCTTCCCCTCCAGATCCACCCCAGCTGCGTTGGCCCCTCTCCCACTTACCTTAGGAGGATCAGCTGCTGTTGCCCTGCTGCTACCTCTGCTGCCACTGCCACTGCCACTACCTTCGTTCAGGTAAGGGGGCATACGTGCAAGTGGTGCCTCACGTGTGCCCAGTCAGCCCCTCTCCTTGCCACCTTCAGCCCCAACAATATACAAGTGTAAAACTTCATGTTAAGCTACTATGCAATCACCTCTATGTATACTACACAAACACATGTAAATCAGGACAAAAAATATTTTTAAAAATCAAATTAATGAATGTTGTAGATGCCTGATTTTTAGAATATAATTTGGTATTCTTCTGGTTCTGAGATGGCAAAACCCTTTGCTGAAAGGAATATTTCCAGGGGCAAGGGGAGGGACTTCTGGTGGCAAAGGTTGGGGGTTAGGAGGTGGAACTTCCTGGGCCAGTGGACTGGGGATCAGATCCCTATCTCCAAGGTAGCTGTAAATCCTATAAACTGTGCTCCCCTGCTCTGGGAAAGTCAGCATGATGAACTGCCCAAGAGTTGATTAACTTGGAAGATAAGATTCGCCAGCAGGGTCTGGAGAAGCTGACTTGGTGAGTTAGAATTTTGTTGAAATCCAGCCATTCCCTGAAACATTACAATTTTGGCACTTTCTGACAGAAAAAAATGTTTTGTAATTTTTCCAAAAGGCTCAACTGAGAACGTCTCTGACAGTAGGAGCTGTGAGTACCATATGAAAATCAGACAGCTTGTGTAGGTGCCTTAACATACATGTTAGGTGCTATACTTTGGCTCCTACACTTATTAGCTGTGGCTGTGTGTTGCAAACTGGCACATGATATACAGCAGATCAGAACAGATAATCATAAAAATCTCTTTGACCCTGAAATCTATTAATATGGTGACAATTAATTTACAACATGATAAAACAATTACCTTGAGACTTTTGCTTTCTACAGTACATAATTTTCCCAGAGGATCTCCTTCTTCCTTAGAAAGCTGTAGACTATTAGGAGCCTCTGTATTATGCTGCTGTGGGGTAAATCAGTGCTTAAAGTAGAAAGTAAAAATGACAGAAGAGTCCCCTGTGGTTTAGTGGTAAAATCCTAGTCTACCACACAGGAGAGCTGGGTTTGATTCCCTGATACCTCCACAGCCACAGCCACAGTCTGGTCTTTGGATTCTGTTTCAGTGGCCTAAAGGGAGGATGGAAGGTCTGGGTAAGCCTCCACTCCTCCAAAAATTCCTACCCAGGCATATGCATCGAAGGTCTGGGTGGCTCTCATGTATATACCATGATCCAGGAGGATCAACAGTTGCTACCACCAACCATGACAGTCAGATCGTATGGTACACATGTTCATACCTAAGTTTGAAAAATACAGGAGAAACACAGAAAACAGACTGCATCATACAGGGTTTTCTTGTGTAGGGTAAAAGAAAACAGCATGTTCCTAATATCTAAACATGTTGCTTTATATATTATTAGCTGCTGTACACAAAATATTACTGCAAAATAAAGATATGGGTTTTCTCGTAGACTGTGTTGTTCCAAAGGAAAGTAATTACAGTAACGTTTTCCCGCCTTTTCTCTCCATGGAATTCAGTTTCTGCTCGTCGTAGATTACGCTAGTATTATCTCCATGTTCCATGGCTTTCCTGGTTTCATTGAACCAAGACTGCAGTAAGGCCAGGCTGCACATTTATTCTAGGCACAAATATTTTGCCAACAGTGCAAAATTCATTATTCTTAAATTTCATGTTTTGCGGTATTTCTAATCCCACTTTCTTTTCCTCGCTATAGCCTGAAAATTTACTCTAAAAATACTTTTTCTATAATGCTAATTGTTCAGTTCACTTAGAAAAATACTGAATGGGCCTGTAAAATGTGGGATGGGGATGGAGGAAGGAGCTACCACAGTTGAGTGCTGAGTTGTCATTAGTGCTTGTCGGGAAAATGCATTTCTTCAGATACACCACTGGTAAAGACACGAGAAATGCAGTGAACAGAAATCAGTGGTCAGTTCTTTTGGGGCATAAAAATCCAGCTCATGGGCCCAGCTATATGCAGTGGCCAATGCTAATTTGGTAAACTCTAGATAGACAGACCTCTCAAGAAACCCAAGGTAACACATGCATACATTTATATTTTCCAATGTGTTGCTGCATCACAGGAGTTAGGAGGCTGACTTAAACAACAGCTGTGGTTTTTGCTTCCATGCTGTAACAACATTAATCTTTCTTTTGGCTCCTGCTTCCAAAAGCCTACAATAGAAGCTGTTGTGAAATTTCAGGAGATGCACAGATGTGAAGTACGGTGTGTGCCCATTCACTCCTGGCACTATATCCTTCTCAAGAAGATGCACCCCTCAGATTTTTCCTCAAAGTAATACTTCTGTGTATAGGCAACTGGGTTATTTTCTCAACAGCTAGCCTGAGACAGAGATTTAATCTTTAAGGAAAGACCATAAATATTCATTTCCCAATGCAAAACAGAGTTCTTCAATCACACAGTGATTCATAATTTAATAGCATTTACAAAAAGATTTTTAACTTACTCACACCAGCTAAGATGGTTGTATGGCTTCATTGGTTTGGGTCCCATACTCCCGACCTGAGGTGACTCCGCTGTGAAGTGGCACGAGACAATGCCGATAGCATGGACTGCTTCCCCAGCATGCTACTGTAGTTACCTGTTGAAATCTTTCCTGCCACAGGGCCATTTGGTCCTATGTAAGGTACTTTGTTGAGCATTTTACAAATCTTTGGTTTCTTTTATTCTTGGTAATTTTGCTTGTTCTATAATACATTTCAGGTTTTAAGGAGGAATTAAATCTTTTTGACTTTGTCATATAGTATCAAATTATTTTGAAAGGTATAAGGTGGTTCATGCTTGTACAAGCACCGTGTATTAGTTTTTGCTTCTCTCAGATTCAGTAGTGTAATAAGTAGCACTCCATGCCTATGGTATTATATTAATGATAATAAGAATACATATACAATTGCCTCAAGACCTTTGCCATTCAAATTGTATTCCCTATTGGCTCTTGAGAGATCTCCTGCATTCTCTACTCTGATTCTTTCACAAGCAATAAGCTACATGTTTTACTTTTCATTTCCCAAGGTCACTTATATTTTGAGACAAATTGCATTTCACATCCTACACTTACTATGCAGCATAGCTAGTCTGGAGGTGGAAGGCACGCACAGTAAGCATTATCACTTTTGTGCTGTAAAACTCTATTAGAGATCAAGGCTGTTTTTTCCTGTTTTTTCCAGGTTGGCTAATCCATTCACCCAACTTAAAACTTCGATGTACTCAAAACTATTGTACCTAAGCCATGTGAGTGTTGGGTATAATATGAAATTTAAAATAACTATTAGCTCTGCTGTTTGTAGTCAACTTGTTTTTCTTCCTCCATAAAAGGTGAAGGTTAAATATAGCCTACTTTAATGCAAGCCTCTCATGAGGCTGATGCATTTCTCCATACCCATTTTGGCTTTTCATTTTGTTTTCACATTACAGGATAATGTAAAAGTGCTTCCCCATATCAGATTTTAAAAAGAGAACCTAATCAAATTACTCTGCATTCTGCATTCAGTGCCACAGTCAAGATACTTTAGCTGTGCTGTGACTCCAGATAATGACTGGTGTCTGAAAAATATTCACGTCATACTAATGGCACATGAGTATCTTATGCAAACAAGAGAGCACTAACTATAGAAGGGGCATGAAGGGAATTTTAATTGGTAAAGTGCTCTTTGGAAATACTGAGGAGGACAAATATGATTACAAGCTATTTGCTGTGGGCTGCTGGTTTCAGAAGAAAGAATTTTTAAGTGGTTGAATTTGAGTTTAGTCTTGTATTGAACTAATAGCTGAATAAGGCTGGACTTGTTTGTCTTTTTTCCCAAGATAGAAAAGTGGAAAAATAATTAGTTTGATTGCAATAATTCTCCAGTTAAAGGGCATTTCCCCCTCCCCACCCCTTTTCCTATTTTATAATGAAACCTTAGTGTTACCGGAACGTATTTGCTTCTGGTTTTCATCTTGCAACAGCAACACAACCTAACCAAATAAAACATAAAACATAGAGCATTTTATAAACTGGGCAGATATAATTTACAATAATAGTAGCCACAATTAAAAAAATATTGGGGTTTTAGAAGTATTATAACTTCCAGTTATATTCCCTTTACCAGTTCCTTAAAATTGAGAAACCAGTAAAACTGGCTATAACCAGAATTAACTTTTCAGGGTCACCCATTTTAACAAGAAAAACAGTGAAACACAATACAAACAATAAACCTACTGCCAGGAGGTGGATGGATGCTGCAGGGAACTCAGCACAATAACAGTTAAAACCTTATCTCCTGCCACCAGAGATGCTACATTCATGCTCTATAAAAGAGAAGTACGTGTGCGTGAGTGTGGGGAAGGTGTATGTATGATAGCTAACAAATAAGATGCCAGATACTGTTTTCATTATGATGCAGTAGAACTAATTGAAAATTTTCACATGCAGACACGCACATGTGCATACATAGGCATGTGCACATGCACCTGCACCCCAAATTGCCATCACAAAAATATGCTTTTGTCAAAATATTCCCTGGACAAAAATAATTTTTTTTTCCTTGAGAAATTTATGGGCAGGAGAATCAAGATGAAAAATGTGAGCCATCATTTCAAAATGAAGAACTACTTCAAAACAACATTTTTTCCCATTTCTAAACCACAATTGAAATTAAATAATGTTATTCTTACATGGTAAACTTCTTATGGAGTAAATTTACTGTTACTCTATTAAAAGAGAAGCAAACACATGACACGAAGGCTTACTGCAAAGTGATTCTTTTCAGGAGTAAAGTAATCCTCCTTCTCCTCACCACTAAAACTCCTGTTGTAACTTTACCCCGGGGTGACTAATTCTAACAGACTTTGTGTGTGGAGAGAGTCCATTCCCCTACTCAGCATTTCTGATACCCCCCCAAAATTGATATAATCCCAGACTTATCCCAAAAGACTATACATTTTCTTCCCACCACCACTCAGACTCCTATTACAATGTGCAAGGATTTTTACAATTTGTTTTCTCTTTGCCAAGCAATGCACAAACCAACTCAAATATCAGCTGAACTTCTAGGAATTTTCACACAATAAATTATCAGTATCAAAACAGGAAACATATGGCAGTTATGGCCCTACTGGTCTCTGTGTAATGGGATGGGATAGAAACATCTCCTTCCACTATTCACCTTTGGGGAATATGATCGTCCTCAGACTGCTAAGGAAACATCTTCATTAAAGCAGGGACCTTGGTAGACTGCTCAGGATGATATTTTTTTCTCTTTCTGGGTTATGAAGAACTACAGCACAATGCTAACTGCAGCTGAATAGTAAATTGTGACCAAAGAGGTTAAGTGGGATGAGTTCTAGCTGGAGTTCTTGTAGGGAAAATTCTGGGGGGCCCAGTATGAGCATGCTTTGCTGTAAATAGTGCCTATAAATGGTTTCATAAGGAGTATACTTTCATACGTTTTCAGCCCAGGGCAGATGGCAATTTAAGCTTGACAGCAGGCCACCGAGACTGTGCTCCAATTGGTTATCTATGACATTATGATTCTTTTGATTGGGTGAGTGTTAGTCAGCTAGTCAGTGTTAGTTGGGTGAGTTATAGTTTTGTAACTTTTGTTCAAATCTTCAAACTTCTTACTGACGACTGACGTTTTTTCTGACATATGTTTTACATCTTCATCAATCCCTTGCAATTGGGGGTGACTGTCTTTCATGAATGTCTTGGGTCTGAAGATGGCTGACAAGGCCAATCTAGGATTGACAGACTATGTTGTAACTTGAGCACCTGTTTCTGTGTGGGGTGGGTAGCTCCATATTCTTGATTTGATCCCCAACATGCTGTTTCTTCTGCTCCCACTTTTCCATCTCCTGTTGTTATCATAAGGTTTCAAAATACTGAGATTGTTGCAACAGGCTCTTCCTCCATTCATGGCAGACCTAGGCAGTAGTCTCCCATGAGCTGATGTCAATGTTGCACTTTTTCAAGTTGGCTTTAAGGATGTCCTTGAAGTGCTTTCTGTGCCCTTCTCTTGAGCATATGCCTTGACTGAGCTGGGGAGAATAAAACTTGCTGTGGGAATCTGGATTCAGCCATCTGGATGATTTGGTCAGCTCAGCAAAGTTGAGGTCAGATGATGATTGCCTCAATGCTCATGGTGTTTTCTTGTGAGAGGATGATAATGTCAGTGTGCCTGTCTTCCCACTGGATCTGAAAGATCTTCCACAGGCAACATTAATGGTACTTCTTCAATGACTTGAGGTGGGGATCAATGAAAGCCACTTCTACATACTGATCCTGAGTGATGTCTCTGACAGCCAAGAGCTCCCGAATCAGCAAAACCACCAAAGAATACAAAGATAAAGCTACAGAACTGAATTTGACTCTGGCACACCATTTGTGTAATATGAAAGAAAAAAATGATTTGAGGTATCTCCTGTATGTTGCCCTTGTCTAAGCTTTGTACTGTGGGGATTGCAACTGCTTGATAAACCATTACCTTGGTTTGGGATCTGATGCTGCAATCTTCAAACACTCATTTCCTCAGATATCCAAAGACTGCACTTGCACATTTGAGGCAATGTTGGATTTCTTCATTGATGTCAGCCTTCTGTGAGAGATGGCTTCTGAGGTATGGGAAATATTTAATGTTCTCTAACTATGAATCTGAATTCCTATAGCTGAGGATGGAGGACTACACTCATCTCGCCTCGTGGATGTGCTTCCTTGCTGTTTTGGACCATGCACCCGGTGCTGGCTGCAGGGTGTATTCTGGCGACCTTGGCATAGGGTCATGTTCACCCCAAAGAAGGCCCCAATAATCTCCTGCCATGACTTGGTCTTTTTCTTCAGTTGTAGGGCTCCTTTACATAGCTTCTTGCAGACTAGGTACTGCCCTTAGAGGGCATTCATGGGGCTCCACCTCCCCTATACCCCAACCATGTGCCAACCCTCAGGACAGCCAGATGTTGTATCGCCAGCTCACCTTTCTGATGTCTTCACTTGACTTTTTGTCTCCTTCCTCGTCTCCTGGCCTCTTCCTGTGTGAGATGACCATGGGATGTCAGATTGTTCCTGTCAGAGCACCGAGTCTTCCTTCATTGTGTTGCTGTGCTGTCCTGGCTCATCCTCACTTGTGAAGACTGACCATGGCCCCTCTCCCTGCTTCAGGGCCCCAGATGACTCAAACAAAATTAAAACACAAAAAGGAAAAGTTGGGGTATGGGCCCACTCACAGGCTTCCCTCGACACTTGTCCTCCCTGGCCTGTTCACCCTGCTGGGCCGATGTGGTACCATTTTTTTCTAGTGGACCCAGGACCCCTTTGTTGGGTCCCAATCAGGTTTACCTCTGGGCTGCTGGTGCAGCCTGTGTGTGGTCTGGGAAGCAGTCCTGCTGTCTGGCTCTGAAATTGTTCCCCCAGCCATTTCCCTGCCACTGGCTTTTGAATCTGCTGGTTTTTTGATGATGTCATCTACCCATGCCATTCCCCGCTGGCAATAAAAATGGCTGACAAACCGTGAAGGTGATTTGTCCCAGCACAGTCTGTCTGGCCCCATTGCTTCTAAAAAAGGTAAGTATGCCCTGTTCTCAGTGATTTTTTTTCTCTTTCCAGAGCAGATTGGCCCTGCCTCAGGTCCTGCTGCAAGAAGGGGATTCGGGCTCACTGTTTGTGTCCCCCTGCAAGGACCTTAGTCTTCTGAATGTTAAATGTCAGTCCTATTTTCTCATATACCTTGGTAAAGACATTGATGATTGTCTCACTTGGTCTGCTTCCAAGTGAGCACAGACTACAGCATCATTAATGTACTGGAGCTTAGTGATTGAGCTTGGGGTGGTCATGATCTTAGCTCAGAATCAGCTGAAATTAAACAGCTTATCAGCCATTTGGTAGTTTAGCTCCACCCTGACTGAAAGCTTGTAGGTGGTCAGATGTAGTATCCTGGTAAGGAATATTGAGAAGAAGGTTGAAGTGATGATGCAGTCTTGCTTAAGTCCTGTCTTAACCTCATAGGGATCTGTGATAGATCCATTACTGAGAACTATTGCTTACATACTGTCATAGAGCAGACAAAGAATGGTGATGAATTTTGGTGGGCACCCACCATTCTGGACTTGGTGCTGACCAAAGGGAAGATGTGGTAAGTGACCTAAAGATTGGAAGTGCTCTGGGTGACAGTGATCATGATCTGATCAGATTCACCATACACTGAAACACTGGAAACTCTACCAGCAGAACAGAAGTCCTAGACTTTAGACAGGCAGACTTTAGTAAACTCAGGAGTCTAGTTGGAAAGGCCTTTTGCAACCAGTGACTGAACAACTTGGGAGCTCATGAAGGATGGCACTTCCTCAAGGAGGCTATATTTACTGCTCAAAAAGAGGCCAACCCCATGTAATCAAAAAAAGGAGAGGCGCCAGGAGACACACCTGGTTCAACAGAGACATTAGGAAATTTCTCAAAAAGAAAAAAGAAGTGCACATACGATGGAAAAATGGATCAGGATCCACAGAAGAGTATGCTCATGCGGTCAGGGTATGCAGACATGAGACAAGGAAAGCCAACGCATCCATGAAAATGAAGCTGGTGACTGATATTAAAGATAACAAAAAATCCTTCTATAGGTACATAGGGAGCAATAAAAAATCAAACTCCACTGTGGCATCCCTACTGAACAGGGAAGGGAAGCCCACAGCCATGAAAAGGCAGAACTCCATAATACTTACTTCGCATCAGTGTTCCTAAAACCTGGAGAGAAGTGGGCACCAGACCAGGGGTACAGGGAATATGGCAATGACAGTGGGCCTCATAAAATCATTCCAGAACAGGTGAAGACACTCTTAGATCATTTGGATGTTCTCAAGTTGGCTGGTACAGATGACCTTCACCCAAGAATGCTGAAAGAGCTGGCTGAGCTCATAATGGTGCCTCTGGCAGGGCTGTTCGAGGAGACATGGAACTCAGGAGTTGTCCCTAATGACTGAAAAAGGGTGAATGTGGTTCCCATCTTTAAGAAGGGATAGAGGGATGTCCCTGCTAAATATAGACTGGTCAGTCTGACTTCAGTCCTTCAAGAAGGATGTGGATAAGCTCAAAAAGGTACAGAGAAGGACCACCCACATGATGAAGAGCCTGGGGGACAGGCTGTATGAGGTGAGAATTCGGGATCTTGGTTTGTTCAGCCTGAGCAAAAGAAAGCAGAGAGGTGACTTGATAGCCACCTACAAATATATCACAGGAGAACACCAGGATCTAGGAGAAAAACTTTTCAGAAAAGCCCCCCCAGGAAAACCTGGACCAATAAACACAAGCTAGTCAAGGAGAAGTTTTGGCTGGGCATAAGGAAAAACTTCTTTTCCATATGGGTAACTAGAATCTGGAACACACTTCCAGCAGAGGTGGTGCTGTTGCCATCTCTGGCAGTCTTTAACAGGAGGCTGGACAAATACCTTACCTTGTTGAGCTTGCTTGAGTCCAATTACCTCCTGACAATGGCAGTGGACTGGATTTGATGATCTTACAGGTCCCTTCAGGTCCTTTTTTCTATGATTCTATGATTCAGAAGGATCCTCCACAGTGCTTCTTGCCTGTGACAGAATCATAGACTTCTTTGAGATCAAAGAACGCCATGTAGAGAGGTTTACATTGTTCCCAACTTATTCCTGCAGCTGGTGAGCTGTGAGGATTATGTGAAGATCTTGATGCCCTAAATCCACACTGAGATTCTGGGAGGTGATGTACAGCAAGTGGAAGGAGATGGTTCAGGAGAGTTATCACAGTGATCTTTTCTGTGGTGGACAGCAATGCTATCCCCCTTATTTCCACAGTCAGATTTGTCTCCGCTCCTGTCATGATCATGGCATCCCTTAGGTCATCTGGGATTTCCTTATCATTCCAAATCCTTAAGGTGAGGACGTGAAGCTGCAATGTGGGCTCCTCCCCTCCTGTGCTTGAAGATTTCCATGGGGATTCCATCTACTCCAGATGCCTTGTCATTTTTCATCTGCTTGATGGCTTTCCACACCTTGTCAAGGGTTGGAGGGATTCCAAGATTGTCTCTGACTGGGTGTTATGGGATGGGGTTGAGAACACTGGTTTCGTTAACAACAGTCTCAACTGAGAAGGTCTTCAAAATGTGCCTTCCAACAGGCATTGATGACTCCCCCTTCCTTGATCAAGTCTTCTCCATCCTTAGGTCTCAAGGGGGTTGATCCTTGAGTGTTTGAACCATGGCTTTGGTGGCATTGAAAAAAACCTGCATATTGTCGATATCAGAAAGATGTTGAATCTCCTTCACCTTGTCTTCCCACCATCTGGTCTTCATATCATGGGTCCTCCTTTGGCCTTGGCTTGTGAGAGATTCAATTTATTTTGCTTGGACTTGATATTGTTCTGTGAAGTACCAAAGGCTTCGCACTTGCTGTCAATCAACTCTTAGATCTTCTCATCATTCTCATCAAATCAGTCTTGATGTTTCCTGGTTGAGAATCCAAGTGTCTGTTCACAAGCACTGATGACCATTGGCTTGAAGGCACCCCAAGCACTTCCAACATTCTCCCATTGTTGTTGACTGGAATTTGCTGATTTTCTGTTGCGGCATTGGTGGAAGAGATCTCACTTGATTGGGTACTTGAGACCTCTGATGTTGATCTTCCATCAGCATTTCTTCTGCTGTAGCCATCACTTGGGATAACCAAGTGGATGAATGAGTGCTCATTCCAGCAATCATCAGCTCCTAGCATAGCTCAGGTGAAGCGGACCTTTTTTTGAACCCAGGCATGGAAGCTGACATAGTCAATCAGGTGCCAGTGTTTAGATCATGGGTATTGGCATGATTGTGGGTGTCTTGTGCCTATTTTTCTGTTGGAAAAGGGTATTGGTAATGGTGAATCCATGCATTTAGTTAAGAGGAGAATGCTGTTGGGGTTGACCTTTCCTACTCCTTCCTTGCTGATGCTCCTATTCTGTACATTTGGGTCTCTTTTGACTCTGGCATTGAAATAACCAAACATAATAAATCTATCTCCCTTCAGAACATTAAAAAGAACTTGGTCAAGGTTTGCATAGTATTCCTCCTTGGTTTCATCTGCAGCATCAAGAATCAGAGCATATATGCTGATGATAGTGTCGTATTGACTCCCTGCCAGATTAGGATGGAGATTTATGAGGAGCTCACTAATTCCACTAGGGAACTCATTGAATTGGTTTATAAGTTCATTTTTGGTGGCAAAACCAATTAAGTGAAGCTGGTTTTCTCCTTCTTGCTTACCCTTCCAGAAAAAAGGTATAGTTGCCTTTATATAATGTAAATATAGCCAGGTTTTCAGATCAACCACAAGCTTCTTATATAACTTTGTTCAAATCACTTCAGCCATAAGTACACAGCAAACTTTCCTTGTGTGGTAGCATTGCCCTCAAGCATTCTATACTGCTCGACTTAGGTTAGCTCCTAAACTGGCAGGAATGTTGTTGTGTCGATGCAGTGCTTGGAGTAGACTAATCAGCATTGCTGAGTGGCAAAGCCAAGAAGCCCACCCTGAGCTAATTAGCCCACTTGTAGTACTATGCAGGCATGGCTACAGTACTCCCAGCTCAGGAGGCAGTCTACCCAGAGCAACACAGTGGCTGCATCTACACGAGACGCTGACTGTGCAGTTGTTATACAAGTACTACATGACTGTGTAGTGACTGGAGATATTGTGCAGTAGTGTTGCTAAATGGCTTTTTTGTGACTGACTGTGCAGTAGCTCATTACTACTGCACAGTAGCATTGCATCATGTTTCCTGTCACATAACATTACTGTGCAGTAATGATGAGCTACTGTGCAGTCAGAGTCTTGTGTAGATGAAGCCAGTGTGTGTTTTAGGGCACTGCTATCCAGGTAGGGTAAATTTAGTGAGTAGACATAGCTGTAGCCTCACTGTGCCTCATTTCCATGTCCATAGAAGTATAGTTTACCTCACTTTCTATTTGAGGAGGTGCTGTATGGATACATAATTCAACACTGTGAGATTAATAGAGACTTTGTTAAGGGAGGGGCATGTATGTACGTATTACAGATATCTGGGCTGGACTACTGGAGCATTACAAACTTCTCTCATCCACATTTACTGGTGGTTTTGGTCCTATATGTTTTTTATTTTTTCTGTCCAGGAATGAGAATGTTATGATTGTACATTATTCTGCAAGAGATGAAAGTGAAAGTTTTGGGAAACTAGGACATTGGGAAAAGAAATTAATTTTGAACATGACAAACTGTTTTTTTTAGTAATTATGAAGGAACTCTGAAGATCTTTCTTATCTGCCATAACTCCTTCCATGTCTTTGCCTCTAGAATTGTTTCAGAAGGTGGTACTTTTTCTCAGCCTGGACTGACCTTGCCCTCAGGGCTTCCTGATGTGAAGAGCTCTTGCCCTACTTTACAGAAAGGATTTGTAGGGGTGGAAATACTTCTTCCTGCTGCTTGGATCTGGAAAGATAAGCTTTACCACTGAGTGATGGAGTTGGACCCAGTCATGGAAATAGGTTCCAAAAGCTGGCTCATTATATGTAAAACTTACCTTAAGAGGAGACTGAGGGGGGATCTTGTGGCTGCCTACAACCTTATCAGGGGCCAGCAGCAGGGACTTGGGGAAAGTCTGTTACTAGGGCCCCCCTTGGAGTCACCAGGAACAATGGCCAGAAGCTGAGGAAGGATAGGTTTAAGTTAGATATTAGGAAGAACTACTTCTCTGTAAGGGTGGCCAGAGCCTGGAATAGGCCTCCCAGAGAGGTGGTGCTCTCACCTTCCCTGGAAATCTTCAAGAGGAGACTGGACAGGCACCTGGCTGGGGTCTTATGACCCCTGCCACCCCCAGCGCTCCTTCCTGCCCATGGCAGGGGGTTGGACTAGATGATCTGTCTAGGTCCCTTCCGACTCATTTATGCTTTGACTCTATGACCCCCCCGCCATGTAAAAACAGGAAAGGATGGTGCAGCTGAGTCCACTGTAGCTACCTTTCTAAAGGAGGGCCTGCTAGCAGCTTTTGTTACATTTGATAGAGTCTCTAAAAATCTTGAAAGTTGCAGCTTGACACCAATGCCCAAAGAAGAGTGCTTGTACCTGAAAGTTTGCAAATAACTTTTTTCCAACTATTTATATTTAGTTGGTCTAATAAAAGATATCATATCTACACAATAACCTTGCCTGAGCTTGACACCCATGATTTTACCAGCTACTGCCCTGTTTATAATTCATTTTTCTTGGACAATACAGTTGATAAGCTGGTGATGACAAAGCACCAGTCAGACTTGCCCTCTGTGAGTCTTAAGACTTCTTTCAGGTTTGGCTTGACACGAGGATCTAGGATGAAAAACATGCTGGTTGCATTATTATAAAATCTCCTTCTGGCCAGAGGCAAAGAAAAAATGCTTATACTAATACCAAGCTCCTGTGCTTTAGGATAGCCTGAGTGTCTTGTTTTCCATCCCTGAAATTCAGCATTGCAAGAACTGATTAATCTATTGTATCTATCATTTTTGTCACTCATATGTAATGGTTCCCTATTCCAATCCTTTGGCATGGGGTAAAGATCAGCCTGGCAGTATGTGCCAGTCACAATTAAGTTGGAAATTGCTCAGAATTTTGTTTCTTTTGGAAGTAAAGCTTCAGTACCTGGAGCTCACTGCTATTATACAGACCCATGGATTGGTTAGCCTTGGAACATGTGCACCCAAAGTATTAGGAAAGCCAAATGATAACCAGTAGCTAGTTAACACAATGGCTCAAATGGTTCATATGCATTATCAGCACAACAGCAGTATAGACATTTCTCTTCCAATTTGGGAGACAGCACAAATTGATCTTAAGAGCTTTCAAGAAGAAAAATGGTAAAAAATAGCTAATTTACCTGATTTATGTAGGCCATTAACAACTTACTACTATGTTCTGGTTCAACTTGGGTTGTAAATTTTATATGACAAAGAAGACAATTAAGGAAAAACAGGCAAGAAAAAGAAGAAATCATTATTTTACTAAGTTCCTCCTCACAGTGATTTCTGACTTCACCTTTTAGACCAAAACCTCCTTCCAGGCAATTTAAATTCTTGTCTGAACTTGTCTGTCCTTGTATCCTGTGCTTCATCTGACAGAATCATGATCACTAGCTTCAAAAATGTTCTTTTAAATTATATTCTCAGAGATATATCCTCTCCCTGGTAATCCTGTTTCTTGTACCAGAGTCAGAGTGCCTTAGATAAAACTAGAATATCTTCTCATCACTCAGTAATAGAATCCTTTTTTTACATCTTCCATGGTAGCCGGTACTACTGTGATTATCATAGGCTTATTAACTCCCTTTGAGAGGGGGTTTTATATATCTTCCATAACACATACTTGTGGGGAGGAAGAATGAATCATGAGAGAACATGTGAGGAGTTGCTTCTGGCTTATATGCACTTTCTTTATGTACCTTCCATATATGGGCCATAGACTCCAGTGGAATGGATATTTGGGAGTTCCCCAATCATTGGAGAGTACTTCAGTTGATAGGATGGCCCAATATCATCACTCCCTTGCAGCGAGAGGATAGGCATATGCCAGCAAAAAGGGCTGTAGAGCAACCTATTGGTGGGGTGTGCACATACTTCTTGCAACTACTCTGTGTGTTGCAATTCAGCTCTGAAAGTCCCTGGTCTACTTCCCTATGTGTCATCCAAGAAACAGTCAACACAAAAGGACAGGATAATACAGACATGAGTCAAAGTAGCTTAAAGTATGTGAATCAAAAATTAAATCCATCTTGCTCCTGTCTTGTAAGGTGCACCAAGGTCAGCTTGGCCCTGCTGCAGAACCTGTAGACTTCAGAGTCTATAGAAGGCTGTACTCTATACAGATCCCTTCCTCTTACCTAAAGCCTGAGGCCTGCCTGAACTCCAAAAAGATTGTGCCTAAAAGAAATGGTGGAACCCCCTCTCCACTGCCCAAATGAGCCTCAGTGGATGTAAATGGGATACTTTTACCCTTGACAGTCTGGCTATGGCTATGACTGAGTTGTGTGTGTCATGCCTAAATTTAATGGGCTTGTAGGTGAGCTGTGTTCAAAGAACCCAGTAACTGTGAAGATGTATTTCAGCTCCCTATTTCATTTTAACTGGAGTATAGTCAATAAAATCCCACTCATCTGTTTGTCAGATAATCCATCCAATGAAATAAAAGCCTGGTTTGGACCACATCCTAACTACCCCTTATACCCCTTGGAGACTCTCAGACCATCTCTCTTGTCCAAGAATCTCCATTCTAAAGCACAGTGGAGCTTGCCCGAACACTGAAAAGTGTGACCCAACCCATAGTTGATTCCAACATGAGCCGGCAGTGTAACAAAGCCATCAATAAGGCCAATCGCACCATGTCATGCATTAGCAGATGCATAACCAACAGATCAAGGGAGGTGATGCTACCCCTCTATGCGGCACTGGTCAGGCCGCAGTTGGAGTACTGTGTCCAGTTTTGGGCACCGCACTTCAAGAGGGACACAGAGAATCTGGAGAGGGTTCAAAGGAGGGCCACTTGCATGACTAGTGGCCTCCGTGAAGGACCCTTTGAGGGGAGGCTGAGGCATCTGGATCTCTTCAGCCTTCACAAGAGATGTCTGAAGGGAGATCTTGTAGCCACCTATAAGTTTATCAAGGGAGGACAACAGAGAGTTTGAGATGTGCTATTTACCAGAGCACCCCTAGGAGTAACTAGGAATAATGGGTGCAAACTAGTGGAGAGTAGATTCAGGTTAGACAGTAGGAAGACATTTTTTACAGTAAGAGTGGCCAGAATCTGGAATGGGCTTCCAAGAGAGGTGGTACTATCACCTAACTTGCAGGTCTTCAAGAGGAGGCTTGATACACAGCTGGCTGGGGTCATTTGACCTCTGTCCTCTTTCCTGCCAGGGGCAGGGGGAAGGACACGATGATCCTTTGTGGTCCCTTCTGACTCTACAATCTATGAATCTATGAATCAACACAAGTGTGACCCACTGAAAAGCCACTTTCCACTAAAAATGGTATCAAGCATTCATATAGTACATACCTAAAGGAATTTGCGCGGTGAATCAATAGTCCATATGGGCAGGCACTGGAGAATCTGTCATATGGGCAATATGTATATGAGCAAAGAGCATTTAATGCTGCTCCTGAACTCACATTTCTGGCACAGCAGAGCTTGATAAGCCCTGTCATGCTACAGTAAGCAGAACCAGGGTTTGATTTTTTTTTGATGGATTTTCCTAATACAGTGGTAATTGGCTCTATGATAGTTAGTGTAAAATGATTTGTTATGATTTTCACCTTTTTATTGTTACAGAGTAAGTGACGTTTCTCTACAGGCTACAATATGCTGGCGTTCTTGTTTTGCTGTGGCTGCATTCAAGTCACAATGCATGTGATTGGGGAAAACAGAAGGTGTGATCTTTCCAAGGGAAGCTTTAAAGGATGATAAATATTTGTCTAAGCAGTGCAGTCAAGCCATATGCAAATTTGCATAATGGCACTTAAGGTGATGCGATGCATGGTAATTACTTGTAACCTGATAAAACTGAAATTCAGGAGTATGCTGATGGCTGCAAACTCTGTTCTCACGCTGGGAGAACCAAAGTTGCCTTCCTGGTTCCTTAATTAAGGGGATTATGGAAAAAAGACAAGTCTGTGAGGGAGAAGAAGAGCAGGAAACAAAGGAAGTCTCCAAGATTAGAGGTACCCTTTTGCATCTCACATTAACATTATTATACAAACCCACTGGATCTGCAGCTATTAGGTACTGAGGGTCTTGTGAGTGGAGCTGAGCTCCAGAAACGTGTTGATTTCAGAGGAGCTGAAAGTGATCACCGCCGGAGCCTGATTTTTAGAGGCAATGAGCACTATGGTTCCCAAGACAATTTGTATGCCCCGCAGATCACCTGTTCTCAGTATTTAATTACATCTCTCCTCTGTGTTAAAATGTTAAGAGTGAAGGCCTGGTCTTGATTGAAGTGAATGGGGTTTTGTCATTTCATCCAAATTCTCATCTGCCCTGATGCCATATTACAGCACCCTAGTAACATAAAGGGGTTTAAAATCTTCTTAACTTACATTTGCACCCACTTTAAGACTGCTTTATACTGTCAGGGAGAGGTGAAGTGTACTTAATAAATGCAACTTAATAAAGCTCTAAATTTAAAGATTCACAGGCAGAAGTTAAATTCATCAGAGAATGTCTTCTCTGTCATTCAAAAGCGTACGTGAACAAGGATGCTTGGGAAACAAGCAGCAGGAAGCTCCATAAGGTCAAAACAAACCATGCTAAAGTCCGAGCTCAGAACAAGGACAGATTCTGAAGTATACTCTGTTCTTGATGGCTTATATAAATGAGGTGCTTTCTTGTTCTAATGGTGCATCAGAGTCAAGAAAAGCCAAGAAACATACAGGATATTCAGATAAGAATATGCATCTGTTAGTCCTTGTAACAGGGTGCCAGCAAACAGCAACAGCTCCAGGGTTCAGAAGGCTAAAGGCAGGACAACAATGCCAGTTAAAACTATCCCAGGAGGGAGGACAACACCCACCTGGAAAACATTAAGGAGACGAACGCGGGGGTGGAGGATGCTGAAGATAAAAGGCTGTGACCAAAAGTGTGAGTTTGTCCATGGGGGCAATGGAGAAGAGAGAGAGCAAGAAGCCAGCCAGGGACCTGAGAGATGCCTAGCACAGAGGATGCTGTATAGCCAGGCACTGTCCTGACTGTAGAGAGAAAGATGCAAGGAGGAAACCTGGCTGGGCATCCAGCGCGAAGAGAGGAATGCTGAGCCACCAGGACATGAGGAGGACTGAGAGGTGAGACGGGGTTAAATACTTACCAGGATCATGGGAGACACTGAAAACAGTCCAGTGAGTGGGAGCACCCCCACCTAGAACGAAAAAAGAGAACCATCAGGACAGAGTGAAGTCACTGCGATCCTTATCCTTGCTTCACAAACCCAGGACCTCTGGGAGGAAGGAATTGGGAATCTGGGCTGACTGCCAGAACCTAAAAGGTCTAATAAATAAATTAGTCATCTAATCTCAGCACCTGTTGTACATCTGCTCTATCTCATTCGGGATTAATTTTTTTTTTCCCATCAGAGGTGTGGCAGGAGAGTCCCAAAGCGAGACAGGAGGTGGAGAGCAACCACCCCATAGTGGTCCTGAATCCCCTACTGTTTGCACATGAATACCAGAGAGAGGATGACTAGAAGAACACCAAGAAGCCAAACTGCAGAGATACAAAACAGTTGCTCTTTAAGGTTTGGAGAGAGATCATAAGAGTCCAGTGCAGCATGAAGGTCACTTGTTTTGACTGATCAAGGCCAGCCGTTAATGCACCAAGAATATTTTGCTTTAGAGATGAAGCAAAAAACCTCCTCTTGTAGGCTCCGGTAGGTATTTAAGCAGTTTCTACATCTCTTGTGATAGAAACTTATGCCAAAGGGCAGCAGGGATAAAAGACTTCCCTTTTGTATCACACATTCTCTTTGGTGCCGGGCTGGTGAAGGATGCTGCTTCTGCTTTCCTTCTGTCTCTACTGACTGTCTTGAATCTGATCAATGGCCTTCATATAATTTCTGACTTTTCTGGATAAGTAAACAGGTTTAAATGTCCACATTTTCACAGGATATTTTTGTTCAAAATATTTTCTATGTTTCCCCAACAATATTTTGACTTATCTTGAATTAAAATGTACTAACATAAAATTAACATATTTTGAATTCAATGGAAGAGCCTTCTTCAGGCACTAACTAATAGATAAATTGTGTTTTGTGATGTAGCCTTTCATGGGGCTGAATCCTGCAAGGTTCCGAGTATCTTCAATTTCTTTTGGGCTCAGTGGGAGTTAAGGAGAGCTTGCTGAGTCTATGGTTTACTGCTTTTGGTCTTCTAGAAAAATGTGGAGTAATTACAGGAGAAAATCAAATGTAAATATCCAGTTTTCAGTTAGCATTGCCCGAGGCAGTACTTTAACTTATGCATCTGTCTGCTTTTAAAGAGTAAAGTTTGATTAATATGCATATTTTGTAGGGGAAGATTGTCACATTTTATCATACCTCGGGAACAAGAGAACTTTGTTTACATAGAAAGAGAGTTAATTAGAAAGGAAATAATTCAGACAACGAATCCCTGGCGCAGAACAGTCATTATGATATAATGAAGAAGTTTTCAAATCTTTTTCTGTGGCTAGCCATGTGCTGAACCTCACTCTCAAACTGCTGGCTGTGTCAGATGAGCAGGGGCGTGCACCTACAGTGACACAAATAGTAGCTGCATAAATTTATGCCAGTACTTTGTGCCAAAGCACACGCCCCTGCACATGAGCTTTGTTGTGGGACACATTGTCTTGCTGTGGGCAAACTGCCCATGCCCAGCTCCTCCTGGCTTCTAGCATGCTGCTCTGACTGGGCTGCATGTGCTGGGAGGCTGGCTAGGGCACAGGGTGCCTCATCCTTCCTGGCCCCAGCCAGCCAGGGAGCAGCCTGTGAAGATGGGCTGCCTGCTTCTTTGTCTCCATGCTAGTTGGAGCCCCTGAGCTGAGGCACCCTGCACCCCAGGCAGCTGCACTGGTTGGGGCACAGATTCTTTGGCACAGGGTCTCTGTGTTTATCTTGGCACACGCTATTTTGATGTATTTTGCTCTGCTTTTTTTCCTGGGGTTTTTTTGGCTACCCAAAAATCCCGGTAGCAAATTTTGCCCCCATGTTGCTAATTAGCAGTGCCACACATGGTTTAACATGCAATATGTGCAGTTTGTGGTGCTGCAATGAGATTTGCAGTGCCACAAACCACATGTGCTTGCGTGTGTGGACACAGCTGCTGAGGCCAAACCAAGTGGGCCTCAAGGCATAGCAAAGATTTGAAAGAAGGGCCACAAAAGATATATTTATCTGTAGACAGAAATTAGAAATTAGTCATTAAACTAAACTTCTAGGAAGACTTACTGAATCCTATCTGTAGATATAGCTATAAATAATACATGCAGGACAATTACACAACTATGGGATGTTTCCCCTGGTGTCAGTAAGTCTCCTTAGAAGCTTAGTTTAATGACTCTGAATTTCTGTCACAACTAATTTTCAACAATAAGGTTTAAGACACCAAACATATACATGTAGGTACAATTAGGATTTGAATGAGTGTTATCCCTTGAAACACAGGCTACTAAAACGTGTAATATTGTGAGTCACTTGCTTTTAGGACCTCCCCCTGCCATTCCCTCTCTCACATGAGGCTCATTCTTTCCTAGCTCCTGTCTTCCACCTTTCTTTTACTTGCCAAATTTCCCCATTTAAACCCATGAATATGGCTCCTCCCCACTCCCCTCCACACATGGAGCAGCATGACCTGGCTGCCAGGGGAAAAGCAAGGCTATTTGGGACTCAGTTTAGGTAAGAGATCCAAACTACCCTTCTAGTCCATATTGCAGAGGCTGCCCTGGAGTCTAGTCCATCCTAAGGTGCTGTCTTCCAGAGATATTACATTTTTTTTTCCCTGAGAGAGTTGGGCTAAACTACCAAATCTATGTTCAGTTGTGGGTATATGAAAACCAAAAGAAGGTCTGAAAAGTATGCAAAATGTCTGGGAAGCTGTTGAAGTAGCTGTGTAGCTGCAAAGGCTCAGGCTCCAGCTGATGAGTTTTGGGTCAGCTAGGTGGGCTCAAGTCCAGGCTGTCATGGCTAGACTCTTACCAGTGCTTCAGCTATGTTTAAAAACAAGATTGGGTATTTCTATATAAGCAGCAGTCACACCTCTGGATTGCACTGAGCTGACCTCTGTAATAACTACAAGAGTGCTATGGTTAGCTGCTACAACCGGCTCAGTTCAGTTACTGTTCAGGTGACAGAGAAAAGCTATTTCTCTTCCTAAAAAATCCCACCAGCTGTTGGAATATGGTTGTCATATGTCTTCTCCTTTTGGCTATGGTCCTGTTCTGATATCCTCAACTTTTCACAAATGCTTCTGTTCTGTAATGGGGCTGGTGGGGAGAGTAGACCACTAGCATTTTGATCTAGAAATTGTAATGAGTCGTTCCTGTTTGGGAATAAGAGATGTTAGCAGTGAGGGCCTCTTGGCCACAGAGTGACAAACTCAATGTCTCAAGGGAGCAGAATGAAAAAAAGGCAAAAATATGATAGCTTCTCAAGATACAGTAAAATATGAAGCACCACCATGCTTCAAAAATATAGACTGCTCTCTGGAATACTGAAGTTTATAGTAAAATTTGGTTAGCTGCAATTTTGTCATACTGCATTAGGTATTAGGGTCAGTTCTTGAAATATGTTCACCAGTGATCTTCATGAGAGAGTTCATGGGTTTCACAGGGTCATTACTGTGCAGTACTTGTTTTTACCGCACCTGGGTACAGTAATTTGGTTCTTGTATAAACAAGTACTAAATGACTGCACAATAACCTGCATTACTGCGCAGTAGGACTGATGAACAGCTTTTTGTGGCGCTAACTGTGCAGTAGCCTACAACTACTACACAGTACCGTCATCTCAGTTTGTGCCATATAATGCTACTGAGCAGTACTCTTGGGCTACTGTGCAGTCCGTGGCTCATGTAGATGCAGCCACTGATTGTCATATATGGGATCAGGAACAAATTTTTACTCTGGCTGGTTTGGTATTGATTGTGAAGGGTTTTGCCTTCCTCTGTAGCGGGGCTTGTGGCCAACTTCCCTGGGTCTCTCCAGTGTATTTTAAGAACCCTTGCAGCAGTGGGACACTGACAGCTCTCATCCCTCTCCTTTGCCATCGTTGTCATAGGGATGATCCTGCTTTGAGCAGGGATCTGGACTAGATGATTTCCAGATGACCTCCCTTCCAGCCCTACTTTTCTACAATTCTATAAATTGTAGTGCCATGGAGGACTTATGTTTCTTGGGCTTTTAGGCTGCAAGGGCAGGAAGAACCGAAATGAACTGCCCTCTCAGCCTGAAACAGTTTCACTGACTAGGGAATCGATACTTAGCCTATATTTTTGCTTGTTCAGTTTTCAAGTCCACTTTCTTTACACTTAGTAGGTTCTTTATTTTCATATTTAATAAAAAGGTTCCAGCCCAGGAATGGACATGTTAATTGGATGTGGGTTGGGGTCTATAGTCCAATGAACCTCCCAGCTGGCTGAGCATTCACTAATTTCTACTACAAAATTGCACTTCACTCTCAAAAGGTGAGCAGTAAAGAAGAATCTGGCTGTTCTCATTCAAATGTATATTAATTTTTCCCATGTGAGAAGAAGGCATGTAGTTATTTAAGGCAGTGGTACTTAACTTCTGGCCCGCAAGCTGCATCTGGCCTGCGAAGCCATGTCATTTGGCTCACAGGATTTCCCACAGGTCCGGAAATTTAGTGGCAGTGGAGCAGTAGCAATCAACGCTTCCGCTAGTCCCTCACAGCCAAATGTCTAAGTCTCATAGTCAGATAACACGGTCCCATGTGCTGGGTTGGGTCAGTACATTGGGCTGGGGTGGTTGACCCAATTCAGCAAGTGCAGGGCCAGGGCCAAGGACAAGGTCCATCTGTTGCATAGGGCCATGTGCTGGATCATGCCTCTGTGCCAGTCCCACACTGGATCAGGCCCTGTGCACTAAATCTAGCTTCTGCACCATTCATCTGTCCCACGGCCCAGAAAAGTTTGGCACCACTGATTTCAGATGTAAAAGAGGGGAATGGGATGAAGTTCAGAAAAAGGATAGGGTACAACTTTGTATTAGTGCTAGTTTGTGAAGTGGAATCCCAAGGGAAGTGGTAGAAGTGCTATATTCAAAAATGAATATTTAACTCATTTAAATGTACCATAGGCAAGAATCCTACACTACCATTGCATTACATTGCATTACTACCATTGCATTACTTTTCTGTTTCCAGGTTTTAGGAGGCTCATGTTTTATGAAGCCTGACTAAATAAAAATAGTTAAAAAAATCATTCAAGATTCTCACTGTTAAATGTTAAGATAGCTAAATAGAATGCTAAGATATCTGAGATACTGAAGCAGAAGCCATTTGTCTTGTTTCTGTTTTTAAACCATCCAACTCCTCTACTGGATTAAATAAGCATAGCTGCCATTTACAGCACAATTATACAGGTGGCTCTATTGGAATATGCTATTTCTTGCCAATCTGGTAATTGATGGATAACAGGAAGCATCTGAACATGGATGTTAAATTACATTTGCCATGGGAATAGATTGCAATGCCACCACTGTTGCTATATTTATTTAAACCAGTAATCAGTGTTGCCACTTTCTGTGCCCCTAGGAATTAGATGCTGCTACATTTTCCCAGCATGGTTGTTTTCAGGAAATATAACACATAGAAGGGACAATAGATTGAGGTCTAATCAACAGTCAGAAGATGAGGGGAATTCAGGACTCTCCTGCTGTTTATATAACATAGATCAGAAAAAGTGGCAAATGGTAAAATATGTGCAACACTTTTGCATGAATGAAAATGAACAGTGAGCCTGGTTGATACACTCACTGCCTCAATCTGCAATTTGCTACGGAGAACCGCATTGATTCTCCACATATAGGTGGAGTGGGTAGCAATGCATGTAGTTACTATCGCCCAACATTTTTCATTATGAGCCACTGGTCTCAGTGGGTTAGAACAGAAAACAGTTATAAATAGTGGCTATGCCTATAACTTAGGGTTGGATCTCTGCCTCAAGTTGATGGGGGGGGGGTTAGGGAAAATAAGTTAAAGGAAAATTTTTGGAAGAATAAGTTCACTGAAAAAAATTGTTTTCCCTATATTAAAATTTCATATAACAATTTCATTGAAAACTCTTGCACTTTAGTGCCCTAGAGATGAGTTTTAAATTTGGCAAAGAAATGCTCTCACGTCAGTGCTGTCTTTTACTCTCCCAGTGAAAAAAATAAACATGCCTATTTGGCTAAGTTGCAAGCATCTGGAAAAAAAATTACAGTTCATACAAGTGCAGACTTTCTTGATGCCAGTAGCAACTTGATTCTCTGAAGATTCTAGCTATCCTAAATATGCTGCATCTCAGGCATTGCTGCAGGAAGATGTTCCTTCTAAGTACTAAAGATCACCATAGTACCTTTCAGAAAAACTGACAGCATCGAAGTTGTTTCTTCTGTGCTCTCCATATTCCTAGAATGATAGAAAAGCAGGGCTGGAAGGGACCTCAGGAGGTCATCAAGTTCAGGCCCCTGCCAGAGGCAGGACCTTCCATAGCCAAACCTTCTAACATAAAACCCTGTCTGACCGGTTACTAAAACTACATGGTCAACCCTTTCACATAAGTGCAAGGCATAGGACCTTAACCTGCCAAAGGTAAATCATGGAACAACGGTGGTCATGGTCCTGTTGCTGCAAGGGTTGTTAAAATATGCTGAAGGGATCCAAAGAGGGCCAGGACCTCTATTTTTCACTCCTAAGTGGCTGGCCTTTTCCAGGGCTTACCCTTTCTTTAGCCCCACATATTAAAAGACCTTCCTTAGGAGCTGTCTCTTGACCTTTTGCTCAGGCCTCTCCCCCTCTTGGGGCTTGCAGTCTCCTGCCCCTGACCAATCGTCTTTTCACAGGACTCTATGGGCATGTCCAGACAAGCGCGCATGTGCTTCTTGCCCCATCTCAGACCCGTTGGAGATGGGGCAAAAGGCATGTGCAGGAACAAAAAAATGTTCCCTGCGCTGCAGACTTGGGGGGTGTATAAAAAACAGTTTAAAAAAGCAACCCGAGGCTGCCAGACCGTCTCTGTGGTTGGCCCCTCATTGTGGTGCTGAAGTAGTGTGCTGCAGCACCAGGGCTCCACTGCCAGTATGTAAGGGTCAGGGGACACTGGAGGAGGGGGGAGGGGACTATGGGGAGACCCCTGCTTGCCCTGCCCACTCCCCCAGCCCCCCCATCCCTGCCCTGCCCAGACCCATCCTCCGCCTGCCCCCCACAAGGCTCCAATTCCTTCCCTGACCAGCCCCATCTCCCACCTGCCCCCCAAACCACCTCAATTCCTGCCCTGCCTGGCCCCACCCCACCACAACCCCCCAGATCCCCCAATCCCTGCTCTGCCCGGCCCCACCCCCCACCTGCACCCCAAGCCCCCTAATCCCTGCCCGGCCCCATCCTCCCTCAACCCCCTGAGGGCCCCAATTCCCTGCCTCCCCACCCCAGCATCCCCATAGGAAAAACAAAACAAAATAAACCTCCGGCACTTGCCAGCAGTCCAGCTGCCATCTGTGTCACTGGAGCCCTGCCTGCACAGCGCGGGGCAGGGGGACAGCCCCAGTGGCCCCTGCCTGGGCCCTCTTGCCCCTCAATGCCCTGTGGTGCCCAGGGGGGCCCTGCCAGGAGCCCAAGGCCCCCTGCCCCCAGCCCCTGATTCTGGGGTAAATAGAAGCTTTTTTTTCTTTTGCTTTTTTTTTCTTCTTTTTTTCTTTTTTTTTTCTTCAATTGATAGTCCCTGGGGTTGGGGGGGCAGCCATGGGGGCCTGGGGGTACAGGTGGTGGTGAAGTTGGGTGGGCAGCCATTGGGGGGCCTGGGGGAGTGGGGGGTGGGGCTGGGTGGGGAGCCATGGGGGGGCTGCATCAGCTGGCAGGGGATGGGGCCAGGTGAGGCAACAGTCAGGGGGCTGGGGTGGGTCATGTGGGCCTTGCAGGACTTGGTAGCCCCTGTAGGGGCCCTTTGACCCTGTTGGGGGGCCATGGCCCCTATGTGGGGGCTGTAGCCCCTGTTGGGGGGTCCGTAATCCCTGTTGGCAGGCCATAACCCCTGTGTGGGGGCTGTAGTCCCATGGGAGGGCAGCAAAATATATATTCATTTATTCATGAATTCATGAAATGTATTTAGAGTTCATTTTATTATTATGAGAGAGACACTGGTAGGCTTCCACATTGCTTTAACACTGTAGATATATTAATAAAACATTGTCCAACTGATCGCTTTCTCTGTCTCACTCTCTTTCTCTCTTTATATTGGTCTTTTGTTTTAATTATGGAGGAACATGGATTTGGGGGTATTTTACAGAGTGTGGGATTTTTTTATCAGGGATTTTTCAGTTTTCCAATAGGGAACACTAGATTTCCTGCTCGGGAGGCCAGTGTTTCATAGTTTCATAGTTGGTAGGGTAGCAAGGGACCTAAGCAGATCAAGTCTGACCCCCTGCCATGGGCAGGAAAGGATGCTGGGGTCAGCCTCCTTTTGAAGACTCCCAAGGTAGGGGCAAGCACCACCTCCCTTGGAAGTTGGTTCCAGCTCCTAGCCACCCTGACCTTGAAGTAGCGCCTCCTGATGTCCAGCCTGAATCTACTCTCAGTCAGCTTATGGCCGTTATTCCTTGTTGCTTGGTCCCGGTAGTGCTTGGTGGAGCAGAGATTCTCCCATTTCCTGATGGTCCCCCTTGGTAAGCTTGTGGGTGGCCACCAGATCCCCCCTCAGCCTTCTCTTGTGGAGGCTAAATAGGTTCAGGTCCCTTAGCCTCTCCTCATAGGGCCTGCCCTGCTGCCCCCTGATCATATGAGTGGGCCTCCTCTGGACCCTCTCAATGCTATCCACATCCCTCCTGAAGTGCAGTGCCCAGAACTGGAGGCAGTATGCCAACTGCGGCCTGATCAATGTCACATAGAGGGAGAGGATCACCTCCTTGGACCTGCTCATGATGCATCTATGGATGCATGACAAGGTGCAGTTGGCCTTCCTGACTGTGTCCCCATTGGCGGCCCATGTTCATCTTGGAATCAACAGTGACTCCAAGATCCTTTTCTGCCTCTGCTGACAAGAAGGGAGTTCCCCAGCCTGTATGTATGCAGTGGTTCTTCTTCCCCAGGTGCAATACCTTGCACTTGTCCATTGAAATGGTCCTTCCTCCCCAGGTACCAGTGGCAGGACCCTGCCTGCTTAAAGCTGGCACCTTGGACCCAGTTGGCTGTGGCTGACCTCCTGGCCAAATGGGGCCATGAGGACATGCTTTGACAATTCAAAGCAGGCCACCACACCCAGTACATCTTCTGGGCGTTAGCTGTCCAGATGGCTGGGCAGGGGGCACACATGGCAGTAGTGTCGCACTGAGGCTAACTCTGAAGCCACAGCCCACTGGCAGCTGGCTCAGGGATCTGGCAGATGCGCATTTGGGTCTGGCAGATGCACAGCAGGTGACAGCCAGGCAGCAGCCCCGACTGCCAGACTGCTGCAGTGGGTAGAGGGTGCAGGGAACTCTCAGAGCTGCTTCAGCAGTCCAGCTGGCACAAGGGTAGTGTGCCCAGGTACCAATTGGCTGGGCCCCAGAAGCTCCTGAGGGTGAGTAGCCCTGAGCTACTTGCTAGGGCAGCTTTTTGTACTGATCGGGCCAGGACAGGGCAGCTTTTTATACCACTGGGGACAGCACCTCCCCCCACCCCACCCCCAATAACATAGTCTTTTAAATACTATGGCCAGATGGTGACTCACTTCAGCTGATCTGATTCAGGAGTTGGAATCACTGAAGATGGCAGCAGGCTGTTTCATTTCTTCTTGAGCTGCTTTGCTGACTGGAGGATTTGACAGGTCTAGATAAGAACAGACCCAGAGGAATCAGTCCTGTTGACAGTATGAAGTCTTCTGGATTTGTAGACTGAATATCATCTGGAACTCAGTGTTGCATCTAGTCAGTATGTATGCAAAGTGCCTTGCCATCTGGTGTCTTGGCTTTTTATGACACAGGTCATCTAGTTTCAAGGACCCCTTATTTTATAATTTCTGCATCATTTTTTTTGACAGAGGGCAAATGTAATAAAGCAAGGCTTCATTCAAATTGGTGCCATGGTTAAATCTAATGCAAATGAAGAACATGGGCTTTTATACACACATTGCCCTTCCTCAAAAACTTTGCTGAATTCCTTTTGGGCATCTTCAGTGGTGTCCCTTGCAACACTGTGCACTCCTCGTAACTTAATACCCATTGCCTTGACCCATTCTCCACCTAGCAAACTCATTCACTGTTCTTTAGCAATCATGAGGCAGAGGATCCCTTGATGTTTCCCACAGTGGGTACAGACATAACGCTGTCCTTTCAAGTCATCAGTTTGTTTATTGCACTCATCTAGTCTTGCTTTGCACAGAACAATAAGATGATTTCAGTCCTCCTCATAGGGATTTGTACATGCTTGAATAGGAAGCAGCTATAAATAAGGAGTTTTGCAGCTGTTTACACTTTGCAGCAATGAACCTGCAGAGTCAAGAATCTATGCCATCCTTAGCCCCATCCAGTAGTGGAACTGTTGCTGGGCACCCATTTGGAATATGCATTTTATTCCATGGATTCAGACATTTTTTTGTTATTGAGGTATCTGCTAATATACTAAACATTTTATTAATTTTGTCCCAGTTCAGAGCTCTTTACCAGTAACTTTCAGAATTCACAAAATATATTTTTCGCATACAGGCTGTAGGCTGCTGCAACCTATTCACTTTTCCTTTGGGTACTTAGGAGTTAACTTGAAGCAGGTTCAGATGCTAGATTGTGACTAATTCCCATGATAGCATTTCTTTCCCTTGATTGGATGACCTAGCCTTAATAAATTACTTATGACTCTGCCTGAAATTAATTGCAGTAAGTCACAGAAATGAATTTAGTTTGATAATTAAACTTCAGCTAGAGTTTTGAAATTCATTTTCTGTGAACAAAACTTTGCTCATAATGTCCACCAAAAGCTAGCTGGCCTATTCTTTACAATTTACCCCACTCTACCAGCCCTCACTGTCCAAGATGCAGGCAGAGACAGGCAACAACCCCAGTATCCTGGATGACTAGGAAGTACACCTACGAAAAAATCTTGCCTCTAGTGGCAGCCCACAGGATGGAAGGAATATCATTGCAGGATGGAAGTTCTGCCTTGCAATAGAAATAGTAGGTTGTTTGCAGGCTGCCTCATTTGCTGTGGGCCTATCGCCTGCATGTGGGCAAGGACTGGAATGGTGCCCATCCAAATACAATTTGATTGCTGGCCTAGGTAGGCAGGCCAGGTAAGACCTTATGAACAGCAGAAGCAGCACTTACCTAGCCAATTGTGATCATCAAGCAACACATCAGAGACTAAATGTACCATGCTCATGCAAAGAGCAGCAAAAGTAGTGTGTTTGGGCATAAGAGATTGTAGCTGCTGATTTTATTTTTTGGCAGGGACAATGGTGTTTTTAAATAACTTAAAGGATGCAGTACATTACCCTTGTGCTGAGATGGTGTTTATGAACTGGGTGAGGGGAAGTCTGTGAAAGATATTTTATGCTAACTAAAGATTTGCCCAGATAAAACCAGTGGTATCCTTCCTGAATGCTTTATTTGTTTCTGTGGCTATTTCACACCCCTGTGAAGACTATTAAAAGACCTGTGGAGTTTGCATCTCTGTGGGGGATAGTGGATCCACTGTCAGGTAAATGACTTCATGTATGGGGACTATACACTTAATCAGGAGCTCAAACCATAGAGGGCTATGCAGGATTTGTGATACCTTGTAGGCTGGCCAGTTCTGGTTGTTTTTAACAAGCCTTTCTTCACCTACTGTATGTGCAGAACAGAATAGTTATAGAACATACATTGCAGAGAATGAAATGGTGATGAGCTCCATAATCAAAATGGCAGTGACTGGCTTACAAAAATACATGTCTGTTATTCCTTGTAACTTTCTCTTCAAATGCTGTGGTGAATGCAGCAAGCACATCCAAGGTGAAGCTATGAATGTTCTATTTGCTCCATCAGGAATATTATCTCTGGGATGGAGGGGATATGTAGAAATGTACCAGCCCTTACTGTTAATACTGTGCCAATGTTTTTAGAAATTGTGGTGTGAAGTAGGACACCTTTTATTGCTTCAGGTGAGTTAGTGCAGGGGGTGGGCAAAATATATCCTGTGGGCTGAATCCAGTCTGCCAAGTAATTCTGTCTGGCCTGCAGTGGGTCCCTGTGCTCTGCCCAGCCCTGGCGTAAGGGGCCACTCAGGCCGTGGAACTTGTGACTGGTTCCACTGCCCCCAGGTATAGAGGTGCCACCTGGTGTTGAGTGCAGCCCACCATAACCTTACGTGTGGCTCTTGGGCATGCTGGGAGCTGTAGTCCATAGGACCAGGCAATAGGGCAGGGGCAGTGTGGTAGCTGGACTCAGCTTCCCAGCAGCCCCCGTGATGGTGGATCACTCTGCCTTGACACTTCTGGCTGCTGCTGCCACCAGCCACAGCCCCATTGCCTAGGCACCCCAGCCACCCCGTATTCACCGCTGGAGGTCCTGGAAAGAGTGAGTGAGGTCTCCAAGGAGGCTGGCCTGGGATCCCCACAGGCAGGGCACTCTCAGCAGGGTAGATGGAATGGACCCATAAGCAGGCAAGGAGCAGAATCTGGGAGCAGGATGGGCAGGTGGGGCTTAGATCAGGGCTGGGATTGTTGGGTGGTGACAGTACTGGTTAAAGGGATGCGCAGGGGACAGATTATAACTCTGCCCAGGCCCCAGCCCCATGCTACAACCTTCATGTGATCTTGGCTCTGGCCCCACCCACTCATCCCACTCCTGAATGCCACTCCTCGCTCACCTGTGACCCCATCCCATCCATCTGGCTGATCACGCCCTGCCGATGGGGATCCCAGGCTAGTTTCCATGGAGACCCGACCTACCCACTCTGTCTGGCACCCTCAGTGGTGGGTGCAGGGTGGATGGGTCTTCCCCTGGAGGAGATCAGTTGGCCTTTCCCCTCCGCCCCTGTACTGTACCAGTAGGTGTATACATCCATGATGGTCTTCCAGCAGTTTGTGACCATTAGACCTTGTCTTCCCTTAGGGTGCCCTGGTGAACAGACATTCTTCCAGTTCCTGATGCACACCCCTTATATACTTATAGGCTGTCACCAAGTCACCCCTGAGCCTTCATTTCTCCAGGCTGAATAGTCCCATGCCTCAGCCTTTCTTCATAAGGCCTGCTCTCTTGACCTCCTTATCATGTGTGTGGATCTCCTCTAGACTCTCTCAAGCTTCTAACATCCTTTCCAAAGTGTAGAGCCCAGAATTGCATACAGTACTTCGGCTGCAGCCTCACCAAGGCCGAGTAAAGTGGGAGGAACACTTCTTGTGCCTTGCTTGAGATGCATCAATAGAGCTTTATTTGCTTTACTGGCTGTGGCTTTGCATTGATGGCTCATGTTCATCTTGTGGTCAGTCATGACCCCCCAAGTCTCTTTTGGTCATGGTGCTAGTGAGTGTAGCACTGCAGAGCCTATAAGTATGATGTGGGTTTTTCCTCCCAAAGTGGAGCACCTTCCATTTCTGTGTGTTGAATGTCATCAGGTTTTGATCTGCCCACCTTGCGAGCCTGTCCAGGTCAGCCTGAATTGCCAGCCTATCCTCTATCTTGACTTCACTTCCCCATAACTGGGTGTCATCTGTGAACTTAGCCAGTCTGCTTTGGACACCCGAATCCAGATACTTTATGAATTCATTAAAGAGTACTGGTCTGAGTACTGAGCCCTGGGGAATGCCACTGGAAATCATGAGCCATGTTGACTTGGTTCCACTGACTATCACTCTCTGGGTCTGAGCACAGAGCCAGTTCTCCAGCCATTGGACTGTAAGGTTGTTGAGGCCATAGTTCCTCAATTTTACCACGAGGACATCATGGAAGACCAAGTCAAAGGCTTTTTTGAAATATAAATATATGACATCAACCTCTTCTCCTTTGTCCTAGAAGGAAATGAGGTTGGTCAGGCAAGAAAGCCATGTTGGCTCTCTCTTAGAACATTGACTTCCATTATCGTATTGTTGATGGTTTTATTTGGTGATTTTTTTCCAAGATCTTTCCAAACTGATTGGCCTGTAATTCTCTAGATCTTCCTTCCTTCCTTTCTTGAAGATCATAACCACATTGGCCCTTCTCCAATCTTCAAGTACTTCTACTGAGTGCCATGAGTTCTCAAATATCCTCACCATTGATCATGCTATGATGTCAGACAATTCTTTTAGCACTCTTGGGTGCATTGCATCTCAGCCAGCTGGTTTGTGGATGTCCAGCCTCTCAAGCTGTTCCCTCACAACATCTTCACCAATTATAGGTATATGGCTGCCCTTACCCTGGTAGTCCTGCATCATGTTAGGCAGAGTGATCACCTTGGACTGGTGGAAAACTGATACAAAGTAATTGTTGAGGACATTAGCTTTTTCCTGGGTGTCAGGTGTCAGCTGCCTCATTTGGTTCAGTAAAGATCCAATTGCTCTTGTTTTTTGTTTTTTTTGTTTTTACTTCCCACGTATTTGAAGAAGGACCTTTTATTGTCCTTGATTCCAGTAGCCAGTTTGAGCTCAGTTTCAACCTTGCTTTTCTGGTCCGCTCCCTACAGGTTCAGGCCAGTGCTGCATAATCCTCCTTTATGGTAGTTCCCAATTTCCATCCCTTACAAGCTTCTCTTTTCAGATTCATGTGGTCCATGAGTTCCCTATTGAGCCAAGATGGTGTCCCAGCCATTTGCTACCTTTCCTCACAGTTATGGAACTATGATGTCATTAGAATAACATAGACTTGTCAGGGTAGCTCACATGACTTCAGTAGTGTCATGGATAGGTATAAACTGTTCAGGAAGAACAGGCAGGGGAGAAGATGAGGAGTTGCACTTTATTTAAAAGTTCTATATGGTTGGTCAAAGCTTCAGTATGAAACTGGAGATAGGCCTGTTGTAAGGCTCTGGGTTAGGGTCAGGGGAAAAAGCAACAAGGGTGACATCATGGTGGGTATATGCTATAGAAAAGCAGGCTGGTAGGATGGGGCTTTCTTCAAACAGCTAGCAGAACTTTCCCAATCACAGGATCTGGTTTTAATGGAGGACTTCAGTCACCCTGACATCTCCTGGAAGGACAATACAGCAGTGAACAGGCAATCCAGGAAGTTGTTGGAGAGTGTTGGGGACAACTTCCTGGTGCAAGTGCAAGGGAAATCACTTGGAAGCCATGCTTTTCTTGACCTTCTGATCATAGGGAAGAATTGGTGGGGAATGTACTAGTGGATGGCTACTTGGGCAGCAATGAACACAAGGTGATTGAGTTCAGGATTCTGAGGAAAGGGAGGAAGGAGTGCATCAGAGTAAGGACCCTGGACTTCAGAAAACAGACTTTTACTCACTCAGGGAACTGATGAGCAGGATCTCCTGGGAGGTCAGTCTGAGAGGGAAGAGAGTCCAGGAGAGCTGGTTGTATTTTAAAGATCCTTACTAAGGGCAAAGGAACAAACCATCCCAATGCACAGGAAGACTAGTACATCTTGCAGAAGACCAGTTCATCTTACCACGGAACTCTTCTGTGAGCTAAAACACAGAAAAAAAGCTTGCAAGAAGTGGGAACTTGGATAAATGACTAGGAAGGAATATAAGAGTATTGCTTGGGTACGCAGGAATGAATTCATGAAGGCCAAAGTGCAACTGGAGTTGCAGCTAGTAAAGGACATGAAGGGTAACAAGAAGGGTTTCTACAAGTATGTCAGCAACAAGAAGGTCAGGGGAAAGGTGGGTCCTTTACTGAATGAGGGAGGCAACCGAGTGATAGATGATGCAGAAAAAGCTGAAGTACTCAATGCCTTTTTTACCCCAGTCTTCACAGGCAAGGTCAGATCCCAGAGGAAATGTGGTTGGCTAGGCAAGAAAGCCATGTTTACCTGGAAGTAAAGTTTAGGGAGAAGGTGAGCAGTCAGCAGTGGCAATAGATCAAGTTAGGGGCTATTTAGAAAATCTGAATGTATACAAATCCATGGGACTGGATGGCATACAGTGGAGGGCGCTAAGGGAGTTGGCTGAGGTTATTGCAAAGTCATTGCCATTATTATTGAAAATTTGTGGGAACTGGGAAAGGCCCCAGATGATTGGAAAAGGGTAATATAGCACCCGTTTTTAACAAAGGGAAGAAAAAGGATCTGGGGAACTATGACTAGTTAGTTTCACCTAGTCCATGGAAAAATCATTGACCAGATCCTCAAGGAATCCATTTCTAAGCAGGAAGACAACAAGGTGATTAGGAACAGTCAACATGGTTTCACCACAGGCAAGTCATATCTGATCAATCCAATTGTCTTCTATGATGTGATGACTAGCTCTGTGGATATGGAGAAAGCAGTGGAAGTGATATACCTTGAATTTAGCAAGACTTTGAAACAGCATCCCACAACATTCTTGCACCAAAGCTAAGGAAGTACAGGTTGGATGAATGATCTGGAAGGTGGATAGAAAAGTTTCTGGAATGTTGGGCTCAAAAGACAGTAATCAATGGCTCAATGTCTGGTTGGCAGCTGGTATCAAGTAAAGTTCCTCAGGGTTCACTCTACTCACGGGGCATTCTACTTGATACAAGTTGTCCTGGGGTCAGTCCCCAAAGATTTGCTCAAAATCTTCATCAGTGATCTGGAAGATGGGATGAAGTGCACCCTCAAGAAGTCTGCAGATGACACCAAGCTGGGGAGAGTAGTAGACTGGAATAAAAGCAATTTCATGAAGTTCAGTAAGGAGAAGTGAAAAGTCCGGCACTTCGGACTAAACAATCTGATGCACTGCTACATGCTGGGGACTGACTGTCTAAGAAGCAGTTCTGCAGAAAGGGACCTGGGGTTACAGTAGACAACAAGCTGAATATGAGCCAACAGTGTGCCCCTGTTGCAAAGAAGGCTAACAACATACTAGGCTTAATTAGTAGGAGCACTGCCAGCAGATGGAGGGAAGTGATTATTTCCCTGTATTTGACACTGGTACGGCCATATCTGGTGTATGTGTCCAGTTTTGGGCTCCCTGCTACAGAAAGGATATGGACAAATTGAAAGAGTCCAGTAGAGGGCAACAAAAATGGTTAGGGGTCTGGCGCACGTGACTTCTGAGGAAAGGCTGAGTAAACTGGGCTTATTTAGTCTAAAGAAGAGAAGACTGAGGAGGGATTCAGCTACCTCAATGGTGGTTCCAAAGAGGATGGAACTAGACTTCCTAGTGGTGGCAGGTGATAGAACAAGGACCAATGGTCTAGACTTTCAGCAAGTGAAGGCTAGGTTAGATATCAGAAAAAACTTTCTGGCTAGGAGGGTAGAAAAGAACAGGAACAGATTACCCAGAGAGGTGGTGGAATCTCCATCCTTGGAGGTTTTTAAGACCCATCTAGACAAAGGCTTGGCTTGGATGATCTAGTTGGGGATGGTCCTTTTTTGAGCAGGGGCTTCAATTAGATGACCTCCTGAGGTTCCCTTATGACCCTAATTTTCTATGAGTCTATGATTCTCTGACAGGTGGAGAACCAAATATTTTGGGGTTCACAACTCCAAAGCAGTCTACCATGCCAAAGATTCCATGTCTTCTGTTGTGGAGCCAGGAGCCTGAACATCCTTGAAGATCAGCTCCCAATTTTAAAGCAGGGAGCAGGAAACTCCAAAACACTACCTGGAAACCACAGACATTGGGAACCCTCACAGGTGCTACTTGTTTTTGTTCAGTAGCAGTGATGGAATGGAGAAGTAAGTGCTATTCCCTTCTCAGCATCAGAGTCTGGGAAGCATGCTTTGTTTCAAAAATGCTACATTTTAGTATTTCTGAAATTACATTTTCTAGGGATTTCCAGTTTGCAGGAAATTTGAAAGCTTTTGGTTTTGGTTCAAATAGGACTCAAGCCAAATTCTAAAAACATGAAATATCCTGTAACTTGGAAATTCTCTGAAATGATGAAGAAATCCTAGATAACCTCACAGATTCCATAACTGTAACAATCTTCAAGAAACAAAATAAGTCCAACTACAGAGAAATCGTCTTGCTATCCACCACAGGAAAAATCACTGCAAGAACCCTCCTTAACTGTCTCCTTCCACTTCCTGAAGAGCTCCTCTCAGAATCTCAGTGCTGTTTTAGGGCATCAAGATGCACTTCTGACATGATCTTCACAGTTTGCCAGCTTCAGGAGAAATGCTGGGAACAGCATAAGCCTCCCAACATGGCCGCCTTTGACCTCACTAAAGCTTTTGACTCTGTCAGCCAAGAAATGTTGTGGAGGATCCTTCTGAAGTATGGATGCCGACTGAAATTTGTCACCATTCTCTGACTGCTTCATAATGGTATGCAAGCTGTGGTTCTCAGTAATGGATCTATCACAGATCCTTTTGAGGTTAAAACAGGAGTTAAGCAAGGCTGAGCCATCATTTCAACACTCTTCTCAACAGTTCTTGCCATGATGCTTACATCTTACCACCAACATGCTTCCAGTCAGAGTTGAGTTAAACTAGTGAATGGATGGTAAGATGTTTATCCTCAGCCGACTTTGAGCCAAGATCAAGACAACCAAAACCTCAAACATTGAGCTCTAGTACATTAATGATGCTGTAGTATGTGCTCACCCGGAAGCAGACATTCAGGCAATCATTGACATCTTCACTGAGGCATAGAAAAAAATGGAACTGATGCTTAACATTCAGAAGACTGAGTTGCTCCATCAGTGAGCTCCTAATGAACAGTCCCTCCAGGTCCAGTAATCCAGGTCCATGGTGAGATTCTGGAAAATGTTGAATACTTTCATACCTCAGAAGCCATCTTTCATAGAAGGCTGACAGTAACGAAGAAATCCAACACCACCTCAAATATGCAAATGCAGCCCTTGGCCACCTGACGAAATGTGTGTTTGAAGATTGTGACATCAAATCAAAAACAAAGCTCATGGTTTATCAAGAAGTGGTGATCCTCATGGTGGTGAGCTGAGACATGGCCAATAATCTCCTGACATCAACTTCATTGGGTTGGCTATGTCATCTGGATGTCTGACGCCAGATTCCCAAAGCAAATTTTATTCTCTTAGCTCAGCCAAGATACTGTGTTCAAAAGGAGGGCAGAGAAAATGCTTCAGGGATGTCCTCAAGACCAGCTTAAAAAATGCAAAATCATTGTCAACTTGTGGGAAACTATTGCTCTGGACTGCCCCAAATGAAGGAAGAGTCTGCTGCAGGGATCTCAGTACTTTGAATTCTCATGACAACACCGGAGATGGAAAAGTAGGAGCAGCAGAAACATCATGCTGTGGACCAAATCAAGAACCCAGAGCTACCCACCACACATGGAAACACATGTCCAAGCTACTGTAGATTCTGTCAGTCCTAAATAGGCCTCATCAGCTATGTTCAGACACGCAGATAAGACAATTATGGAAGACAGTCATCCTCAACTGCAAGGGATTGCCAAAGAAGATTCCTTTAAAACTCTATTTAAAAGTCAAGCATTAAAAATTTTTTATGCATCAAACTTAGTCTTATTTTTTGACAGAGTCTGAGTATGTTGTTGAGACTTTCTAAGGAAATGGCTGGAAGGAGGTGTTAATTGAAGCAGAAATGAGTTCCTGGATTTTGTAAGTCTGTGTCTGAATTCAGCATGAGCTGTGCCTTGGACTTCAGCTCCCTACTTTTCCAAGGATAGCATAAAGTAGGGCAGCTTTTGTGTAATGCAAATTCATCTTTCAAGATAAGTCAATAGCTTTCATCTTAGAGACTCACCTATTTGCATTATTCTCTAGTAGGAGAAAGACCTATTGCTTTATCCTGACTGAACAGCTTTTCATATTTCATCTGCTTTGGCACTTTATTCATCTGTTACAAACCTGCCTTAAATTATCCACAGGCTATTCACTGTCAATGAAAGGAACCCCTCTCAATTACTAGTGCAGTAAGTGGGATGTAGTCTGTTGCCATCATTATATTTGATAAATATAAAATTGTTAAGACAGAGGGCATGATTCTTTATCTTAAATCATTCTCTGGTCTTTCTTACCATTTCTTATCCATTTCTTCCAACAGCAGTTGAATTATGCTTGCCTTATGGTATGACTTGCCATTTATTTATATCAAAATAATAATCTGTCTTTTTAAATGACCTTTCATGTGATTATCAGCTAGTGCTTTGCTATAGGAAATTATATGATTTCCATTTTACAGAAAGAAGAATAAGGGCCCTGAGAGCTGACAAGAAATGATTTGCCCAAAATGGCCACTGTTTAATAGATGGATCAAATTGGATAGTCAGAACAGTGATCTGCTGTTTAGTCAATTTTGCATTTGCTTTTATTTTCTCACTCAGTGATTTTTGACATGCAGTAATTGCCCACACACTGTTACATCAGATTGGACTAATGTTGTTATTAATCCATTGATTTGGATGAGAAGATTTTGGCAGCATCTTTGCTGCTGAGTTGCTGTGTGAAAAAAAGTGACAGAAACAGAATTCCAGATAGCTTTCTGGAAGATGAGGGTATTTGAATGCAGACACCTACTTATAGACTTTAAAATTATTCCTGTGAGGAATTTCAGGAACCTGACTTTTTTTTGACCAAAACTTGTACTCATTAACACCTCATGCTGTCTTGTTGAAGGCAGTGAGTTGTATGGAGCATAGCAAAAAAGCAAGAGGAGTTTTTCTTCAAAGATTTGCTGAGACAAGTAAGTAGCTATTCATGCCCTTGGCTAAGTATGATACTGCACTGGTTGTGCCTACCACTCTAAGACCATCAAGCAGGCTGTGGTGTAGCCACCAGGTTCAGGTCCAATTAGGTAGTCACCTGACTGCAGAGGGCTGCCTCATTGGAGGAGGGCTGGGCAGACAGAGTATAGATCTAGACCCAGAGACTAGGGGTGGGAGTTGCATCTGGGGAGCTGGAGGAGTAGCACTGCATAACCTGATGACTGCAGCTCCTGTAATGCCTGGATGTTAGGGTAGGAACTATGGATGGAGGAGGTTCCTTATGGTTCTGGGTGAGACCTGAAGCTTCACCCTGCTGGGGTTGGTTGCTGTTGTGGGACAGCCTGTGGTGGGGCACCCCCAGGAGATCTCATGTGTGCCTCCCCAGTGACAGGCAAGGATGGGATGCCAGAAAACCCCAACCCCCACTGTCTTGTGGGTCACCCTGTAAAGGGGAAAGGCTTGGGGCCAAGATCCACTGGAAGGAACCTGAGGCCCGAGGGGCAAAAGACCCAGAGAAGGGCCAAGGTCCATTGGGGACCTGAAGCCTACAGAGCATAAAGTGTAGTCCAGTGAGGGCCCAAGGGGTCAAGGCCCACCAAGTGGGGCCTGAGGCCTGGGTGGGCCAGAGGCTGAGTGCAGTCTAGTGAAGGGCTGGGGGAGTAGTATGTGCAAGATGCCATGTACAAGGCATGGGACATGGTATAGGGGCAGTTCAGAGCCATGTGTTTGGCTCAGTACACCAGGGCCAAACGTAAGGCAGCCTCCTGCATTATATCTATTCATTTTACATCAAAGGCATGACAGGGGGGTGCAGGGCAGACTGCCTTAAACAGGGGGGAGCATTGATTTCTTTGGGTGCCCAGGGACCCAGGCCATCATAATAGTTTTATGACTGGGGAATCTTAATGGGCACCTGGGGTGTCTGGGTTTAATTCTCCATCTGTAATGGTTGAACATTCTGTATGCCTTCTGTAATGAGTACAAAACTACTCATTATCTGATATTAGACTTGCCAAGAATGTGAACTTATATCCTGGCTTTGGAAAAAAATGGACAAGAAGCATGGGATTTGGGAACTAGAAAGCACTGGCCACCATGTCAAGGGGTTGGTATGGGGGCATTGCTTCTGTAGTTGTCTTGGAATTGGTCCTGAACTGCAGCTCTTGTTTTCATTATCTGGGCTTACCTTATGTTGAGAAGCAATTTTTTTCTGCAAGAATCAGAATAGTAAAAAACCAGGGGCAGGGGGGAGGACATAGGGGGAAAAATGTAGGAGAACATTGTAGGACAGAAAAAAAAGCTCCATAACCCACCCAATTCTTATTGTAAATTTGCAGTGTGTACATGACAATGAAGAGGGCAAAAAATAACTTTTTTCCAAAAGATATTTAAAATGTAAAACAAGAATCATTGTCTAAGCTTTGTCTTGGAAAAAAGCATGTGTGCTGCGAACACAGGATTGGAGATGAAGGCGTGCGCCATGGCGACGGGTCTTGCAGGCACCCTTTTCATGACCTGAAGGCCTGTCAGTCAAGTGTGACCTACTTTCAGAGAAGCACAGGCTCAGTTGTAACAGAGAGCTTGTTGCTACGCATGCCCAGCATATGAGGTAATCTTTCTAGAAAGTTCGGTCTTCCTAGCAACCTAATTGGCCATGAGAGTTGCTATAAAAGGTCTGACGACCCCTCCCTCAGGGGGAGACCTGCGGAACTGGAGACAGAGCCTGACCTGCTGAGGGACTGTCTTCCAGTTAGGCCCTTAGGCTTTTCGGTCTCCTCCTTCGCCTCCACCCTTTGGTGTTCCGTGCTATTTGCTGTGTTGCGACCTTGCTTCTGATTCGCCTGGCTTCTGACTTACGATTTTGGATCACCCTTTGGGCTCTGTTTGTAACCCGGTTCTTGGCTTCTTCACCGATCACGACTCGGCTCACTCCTCTAACCTGACGTCTCCGTTGTATCACCTCCTGGCTTCCGACCTCAGCTTCCTCCTTCGACCACCCAATTGTCCACCGCCTCGGACTGGCGTCACCGCGTTTCGTTACAGTTTTGTTTGTTTGTGTTCCCCATTAATGAGCTGTTGACCAGCCCTGGGACTAGGTCTTCAGACTGAACCTCGTGGGCCAACAGACCCCTTTGTTGTTTTACTGTAACTGAAGACTCCGTACCTGCGCTCTTCCAAGCGTAAGTCAAATAAATCCATTTTTGTTGAAAGAACCCAGCTTCCGTGCCGCTCAGAACTCCAGCGCCGCTAGACCCAGCCTGTTTGTTCGGTCTCACCATGACACTTGGGACCCTTCCCTGGGGGAGGATTACCCAGCATGGCGTCACGAACAGGATACGTGGGAGGCGAGGAGTCTGAGATAATAAGAAGCTGCCCGGTCCGGACGACATAAGGGCCCATAACATCTATCACCAGGCCGCAAGCTCGGCCGAAAATGTGATCAAAGGGCACCTATCCCTCTGTGGGGTGAGAGATCGGGAATGGGCCATTCAGTTAAACACTGGGGCATACCGCTGCATTATGCGGAACCCTCAGGCTATTTACCGCCCTGAGGAGGAAAGCGGGAACGTGACCCCGGCCCACACTAGCCCTCTGGCCGTAGTGGTCAGCCCGGCTCAAGAGTTTGACCGGTGTGTTCAGTATGTGAATGAGGGAAGGAAAGAGATCCCGAAGAGTCAGTTCTTATGCCCAAACATTGTGACCAGATCGAGAAGCCACAAGCTCCTGATGCGGCTCCGAGAAACTTTGGAGCGAGATGGCAGGAAAACAAAATGGATCAGTGGCAAGAAGTGGAAGAAAGGCTGCTTAATAAACGTATTGTTTAGTGAATATCTTTTATTATTGGGGGAATTTCTGGACCGGGAGAATCAGCTCGAGGTTGCCACCCGAGCTCTTGCCAACAATTTGGCTGAGCCACCATTATTGAATGGCGCCAGCAAAGGGGGAAGCGTACGGAAGGACGCAATGATGTCACTAGTGTCCAACCCTTCCAAGATGTCACGACGTCCAGCCCCCCTTCCTCCCAGTCAATCCGTCACCATGGTCCCGCCTCCACCCACGTGGGACCCAACCCCCTCATCCCCCTTACCACGGCTCATAGCCATGCCCAAGCCGCCTCCACAATGCCATCAGCCTCCCGCCACAGCACCACCTGTTGAGCTTGCAGCTCCACCACCATATGCTAGCCAGCATAATGAGGGCGGATGTGAAGAGAAGGAGAATAAGAATACAAAGAAATCCATCGACATTAAAGTCCAAGATACTAATGCAACGATAAAAGAACAAAACAATACCACAGTTATATGATGAAGGATGGGAGAAGAATTAGAATTAGAACTGAATAGTGATTTAGAGCTGACAACAGCCTTCCCTATTGTGGTTCGGAAGGTTGTAGGGGGACCGCAAGGACAGACTCAAATCACAATAACTACGAGAACTAGGACCCACATGGAAATGAGCGAACTGAAAAAAGAGACGGGAATTTGACCCCAAGAAACCCCGATCGCTTGGTTGAGAAGACTAGTGGCGGAAGCCGGCAGTGAAACAGTTGACCGAGAGGAAGCATTACAATTGGTCCGAAGTGCAGATTGGAGTCGAGCAAAAGTAATCGACCCAGTTCCAATACTTGCCAATCAGTACTGGCCTATCCCGATTCCGGCCCTTGTTGCAGAAGCGTTGCAACATAAAATCCACTGTTGGCATGAGGGAGCAAATACCCGCAACATCACTGCTACTGTATTAGTCCATGCCATCATCGGGGCATCATATGCTTTGTGGACCCCAAGTCATCAGCAATTGAATCTCACTCCGGCACAAATACAAGGAGCATGGCCCCATAGATTCGTTACCATACCCAGGGATGTACCCTGTCTCAAAGAGGCAGTGCATGCTGCCACTGAAATTTGTGGCGGGAGTCACAGCATAACCGCTAGACTCCTGTTGAGTCCATCAATCAATGGCCCGGTGATGCATACACTAGGGCTATTGGATCAATTGCAAGAGGCAATGGAACAAAGACCCCAACACAAGGCTCACCCTGTCTGGGACGAGACTGCCACGAATTACCCAAATGAGAAAACGTTCACCGGCTACTGGGGAACAGGCTTAAAGAAATATCAGACGAACCCTACTAGACGAGGTCAAGTAGCTCAATCACCATCATTGAGAAAGTATCAAACTTCTGAGTCACCACAGATGTCTAGGAACCCTTCATTTAGAGGAAATTATTCACCACCCCAACGATCAGCAGCTGAGAGAGCCATGTTCGGGTTCCTTCTTGGTAAGACTGGCTTGACCAAAGAGAAATTGAGGCTACTGGGTGAGGATGGGTAGAGAGATCTTGCTCAGGCACTGGGTTTTACCGGTTTCCAAGATAAGACAAAAAACAAATAAGTGCCGTCGACATGAGTCCGGCGATCGACGGCCACACCACCTCCGCTCACCAGTCGGATACACAAGAAACGGACGACAAACAACCCCAATACAACAACGAACTGTCCCCACTATACGACGAACCGATGCAGACCAAATCCGAACTAACAAATGAGCCGACACGAAGCCCGTTACAGGAGACTGAACCACTGTGAATCAAATTGAAATACTACGAACCCGAACCGAAATGTAACAACGAAAACCCAAGCGAGATATCGACAAACGAATCGAACCACAATACGAAGCCAACTGTAACCAAGCGAAATGAACAGAACCTGAACGAACAAAAATCGACCCACATCGAGCCGGACGACACCCAGCGACCCACGACATCCGCACGATCCATATTAAAATGAACTGGAGTGACATCAACAGACCCGAAACTCAAGTGACACGCGAAGAAAACCGTAATGTTTAGTCTATCAGAGACACGAGACACCGAGCACACTCTTCGAGTAGATAATCATAGAACTATTGTTGCCGAGAACCACTCAGTGTTCTGTAGTACTGATCCCCGACCTTATGCATCAATTGAAGTCCAAAATCCCGAAGACCCCCTGGACATTACAACCGCAACATTTTTACTAGACACGGGAGCCCAAGTTAATGTTATCAAGTCATCAATTCCACATTATTGTACCAACAAAATAATGATGGTTCAAGGCCTCAATGCTGCCACCGCAACAACTTGTGTCAAATTCATCGTAAAGGGCCATCCTAAACGACTAGATGCAGTTCTTGGAGGCATAAACATTTTAGGGATCCCCGGCATTCGCATCTTAGAATTAAAAGATAAAGTATTAGAAGTACTACCTATTACGACTATACCCAGACTGGAGTGGCATACACCCTCGCTACGAGTTCATTCCCCATGGCGGTACACTCCTATACCAACAAAAGCATATCTCCAGGACCCTCTGGACACCCTACTAGATGACTTGGTCCGCGAAGGCTCAATCAGACGGATACAGGCGAGTACTTACCTCTCCCCTGGTTGGGGGATACCAAAGCCTGGACGACCTGATGCTGTACGCCTCATCGTAGATTACTGTGAAGCAAATAGACGATGTGTTGACCCAACCTTCGCCTAGTACATTACCGCAGAACCTGTATGAAATGGCCAACTATCAAGCCCGTGACTGGATAGGCACAACTATAGATTTAAAGAATATGTTCTATTCTATACCCATCGACGACACTGAGGGTATCCTTAACATGTGTATCAGAGGCAGGATATACCACTGGAACGTATGCCCGCAAGGCTATCGAAATGCCCCAGCCTTAGCCACCAGTGCCATGAATGACACCCTTGACCGGTTTACTAAGGACATCTTAATAGCGAAATCCGTCCAGATCTGGGCTTACCTCGATGACATCGCCATCATGGGCAGGAACGTAACCGTAGTAGCCCAAGCCACGAACGATCTCATCCAGCATTTAACTGCTGAAGGCTGGATTATAAACAAGGAAAAATCTCAGCTGCACCCAACTAATGAGATTACGTTCCTAGGGACTACCTTCACTCGCAACATCCATAAAGGCGTAGCCTACAATGATCTCCTCTTTGATTTATGTGAAAACATAATTTTATCAAAGAAGGTGGACTTTCAGTCCATGTTAGGAAGATTAAATTGGGTCTGGGATTTCATCACCCCGACCACCTTCCAACTATAGCTCGGATCCAACGTCAAATTTGAGAAAAATCCAGGTGCCAAACCCCCTGGACCCCAAGAGATGACAGTGCATTGCACAGCCTATTAATATCTATTCGGGGGACGAACCTTCATGCAATCAACTTTGATTCACCATTAACCGTTACGGTGGGATTCATGATGGAACACATCTTTACCACTGTCAAAAATACGGACGGGAAGTTGGTGTTTCTAGCTCATCGTACCATCCGAATGAATCAGCATAGGTATGGTGCCATAGGTAAAACCCTTCTAGCCACTCAACTGGCGGAACCACTCGCCATCAGACAAGGACGATTACAAGCAGTAGGGGCGACTCTTATACCTCGCTTAGCTCATGATCGGCCTGATCCATGTTTTCATGGAGAACCAGCCACGTGGAGTGCTTTAGTCCTAAATCATTTGTATCATTGGAATGCGTGGAAATACGATGATCTACCGCTGCCCCCAGCTATTGATGCAGCACCACACCTTACATTATATGGGACAACCCAGCCAGCTTGGAAGGCATCGGATGGTTCCACCCGTGAAGGCGGGAAGTATGGCTTTTATTGCCATCCATGCTGCATACATGATATCCAACCCGGCTGCGAGTCAGCTCAACGCAACGAACTCCTGGGATTTCATGCAGTCATACAACACTGTCTTGCAAATCATGATGCGATCCTCCCAGTTCCAGTCATTGCTATTGATTCTCATTACATTTATGAAATAATAACTGGCACGGCTGAACCAACTGAAAACCTTGATGTTTGGGAAGACCTGTACCGATTGTTGTCACAGTTCACTGTCCTACCACTGATCCGACACACACGCTCACATCAGAATGACACCGACCCGGTACACACTCAGATTGACGGATTGCTACGAGATACAGCTGACGGTGGAGTACTCACCATAAATGAGGCCAACAAATCCATTTGCATTGATCCATAGCTCGCTTGGCTGCATGAGGGTTGGAGCCATCCAGGCCCCAAGGCATGCTATTCCAGATGGCGTGATACCCTAGGAGAGAAGCCACAGTATGGCTTGCATCGTGATTGGAGGCACATAGTCCAAGCCTGTGCAGCTTGTGCAAAGGAGAAATACACCCAACAAAAAGCACAAAAGGAACCCTTGCAAAGGGTAAGTTCACCCCAGGTCAAACCTGGCAAGTTGATCTTTTTGGCCCGTTACCCGGGGCCTCCATTCCAAATAAAGGGCTGCTCATCATTGATTTAGGTTCCCGTCAAATGGCCGTCATACCTCTTTGAAAGTCCCACATGACAGCTGTTACTACGGCCTTAACTGCTGTCTTCACGATGTGGCAAGTTCCCACCACGATACAGTTGGATGGCGGACCTCCATTTACTTCGAACATTGTTGACAAATTCATCAAGTCCTATAACATCACGTGGCATCATCACCTCCCTTATCATCCCCAGTCCAATGGGGTTGTTGAACGGGCAATAGGGCTATATAAGGAAGCGCTCCGAGTGACTGGAAACGGAAGTTATAAAAATTGGACAATTCATAGCCACGAAATCTTAATCAATTTAAATTCAACAAAGCCCCTATGGGAATGGCCTTTAGAAAACCCAGTTGAACCGTGGGAACAAAAATTCGCAGACAACAAATTAGTGTGGGTTTCCCTTCCAGACCACAGACATCGTCATCCTAAGGTCTTGAAAGGCAAAATACAATCTGCGGAGAGGTATCCGAATACGTACCTAGTCACTCTTGCGGACAGTGGACAGACAATACTTGCCCACCATAATTGGCTAGCCAGACGTGCTCTTATAGAACCGATACTATCACAAGGTGATTAAGATTTTATTTTTTTTTCAGACTCCTGCCATCCGGGCTGCCCTGAAACAAAGATGCAAACCAATCTGATGCCACCCATAACACTCACCTGGATTATTACCCTCTTTACATTCAATCTACCCCCAGCTGCTTCTTACTTATGTGAAAATTTGTTGACGGATGACCTCGACAACATCCCAAAATTGATTGAAAATCTCCCCAGCAATTATAAGATACCCCTCCGATATATAAACAGAACACAACATCTACACCAGCATTGTTGGCTACATTTAATGGTACCTGAATTTGCCAACAGCCTGAATAATTTGCTCCACACATTTCCACGAAAAACTGGTGAGCCAAACACCCATTCAGTCGTCAACAGTCTCACACGAACATTCCATGATCTTCTGGAATGTCTCTTATTGAACGACCATCAGAACTTTCATAAAGAAAGGGACCACTCCTATGAGAAAAAGGAATTCTGTCCTGAAGAATTCTTCAATCAATCTAAGTTGAAGAACGAGACTGCAGAAATGTCAAGAGAACAGAAGGAGTTTAGAATGATTTGTATTCTGATATACTGTAAATATGTTACTTTTGTATTCGCGGCATCGGTTACAGAATCTGAGCGGGCCCAAAACTCAGTTTTATACTTATTATCAATGTGGGCCAATGCTACTGGGGATGATGAGAAAAGTGAGGGATTGACCGCATGCCTTAAAATCCCCATGTCCGTTGAGGACTCGGTTCTCATCCCATACCCAGTACCTTTTGATATCGAAACCTGGTTTACTAAAATCTCTAAAAGTGAGGGAAATGTCATAAATGTTTCTATCCCCTTAATGGGAGAAGGTTATATTTCTACTAGTTACGCGTGGCCCCACAAATTTAACCTCACCACCCTCTCACTCGTTACTCAGCCCCCTCGTGAGGAGTGCTGGGAGAGGGAAGCTCCCTACACGTGTTCCGCTATCCCATGGGGGATACACCCCCAGGGTGTGGATTGGTCTCGGCCGGATATGTCGCTAACTTGGGACCCCCATTCGATCATCTCGCCTTGGCACCTTACCCTCATTCCCAGGGGAAGGAAAACTTCCATACCTGTGGTCACCCTCTCATCCCTTATAAAACCTACTCCCTTGGTGTTATGGGATGAATCGTCAACTATTGATTTAACTCAGCCGGGTCCCAGGGGAAACAATTCATGGTTTAGTTTCTATTACCCCACATTGCAAGCTATATTGTTAAATGCTGCTTGTCATGGTATAGAACCACCTGTCAGACAGTCCGGCCCCCCCAGAACGAACTAGGCATGCTTTTCCTTTCCCAGGTCAGTGTTCTGAGCTGAGCACACCGGCACCATTGGGACTGGCATGGACATGCTCAGATGGGCGGTTGTACACCACCCTACCAGCTACGTTATCGGGTGTACAGTGTTTTTTAAGTTCGGTTCAATTTTGTCCACCCCTACAGGCCTCCACGGCGCATCCGCCAAGTCCCCTCGTGTCACACCGACATACTAGATCTCATACTCTGGTATGGAGTTCATTAACGCATGGGGAAAAGATTGCCCAAGGACTTATTTGGGGCTTTGAAGGTTTCTTTTTATGGGGTCTCATGATTGCCAAAGCTCAAATAGCATTAGCCAAGCTATCAGAGCAGGTCGAACTACTAGCAAACCATACAGCCACAGGTTTTGACCTAATAGACCAACAGCTCCAAGCAGTGTCTCACATGACTATGAAGAACCGATTGGCACTGGATGCGCTTCTAATCCAACAGGGAGGACTATGCCAGTATCTAAACTTAACCCGTGATATGTGCTGCATAGCCATTCCTAATGTCAGTGTCCCACTGCAAGGCCAGATTGTAAAAATCCGAAGGATTGCAGAAGAGGTCAATGCCGTCACAGAAATAGGCCAAGGAAGGCTGTCTAGGCTATTTAACTGGTTAGGTTTTAATGCATCATCTTGGTTGATGAATTTGTTGATGCTGCTGTTATCATTATATTAATGTTAGTTGTAATTATTAGTACAGTAAGCTGTATATTTCGGATTATATTCCGACGGGTTTCCAGTTTGTCCATTTGTATATATTCTGCCATTCCCGGGTGCATGAGCCTCAAAAGCGAAGACGAGATGGAAAACGATGTCAAAAATGTAATTTAAAAAATTTGATCCAAAATGGGGCATATACACTCCCGTATTGACGGCAAGGGGGCACGTCTTGGAAAAAAGCATGTGTGCTGCCAACACAGGATTGGAGATGAAGGCGTGATGCCATGCTGGGTAATCCTCCCCCAGGGAAGGGTCCCAAGTGTCACGGTGAGACCGAACGAACAGGCTGGGTCTAGCGGCGCTGGAGTTCTGAGCGGCACGGAAGCTGGGTTCTTTCAACAAAAATGGATTTATTTGACTTACGCTTGGAAGAGCGCAGGTACGGAGTCTTCAGTTACAGTAAAACAACAAAGGGGTCTGTTGGCTCACGAGGTTCAGTCTGAAGACCTAGTCCGAGGGCTGGTCAACAGCTCATTAATGGGGAACACAAACAAACAAAACTGTAACGAAACGCGGTGACGCCAGTCCGAGGCGGTGGACAATTGGGTGGTCGAAGGAGGAAGCTGAGGTCGGAAGCCAGGAGGTGATACAACGGAGACGTCAGGTTAGAGGAGTGAGCCGAGTCGTGATCGGTGAAGAAGCCAAGAACCGGGTTACAAACAGAGCCCAAAGGGTGATCCAAAATCGTAAGTCAGAAGCCAGGCGAATCAGAAGCAAGGTCGCAACACAGCAAATAGCACGGAACACCAAAGGGTGGAGGCGAAGGAGGAGACCGAAAAGCCTAAGGGCCTAACTGGAAGACAGTCCCTCAGCAGGTCAGGCTCTGTCTCCAGTTCCGCAGGTCTCCCCTGAGGGAGGGGTCGTCAGACCTTTTATAGCAACTCTCATGGCCAATTAGGTTGCTAGGAAGACCGAACTTTCTAGAAAGATTACCTCATATGCTGGGCATGCGTAGCAACAAGCTCTCTGTTACAACTGAGCCTGTGCTTCTCTGAAAGTAGGTCACACTTGACTGACAGGCCTTCAGGTCATGAAAAGGGTGCCTGCAAGACCCGTCGCCATGGCGCATGCCTTCATCTCCAATCCTGTGTTGGCAGCACACATGCTTTTTTCCAAGACAAGCTTAAACTCTGTAGTAAGTTTCTTGCTTCTTAGATTAGGTTATACATTTTAATTTGTCAGTGGTCCATGAAGGATCTTTCTTTTTTGCCTTGTATGCTAAGAACATGCTTAGATCTCTGTGAACTCCTTGAAGTAATGAGAGTAACTGTGCTGTGTAATCAGAAAAACCTTATGTAAACTAAGAACGAGCATGGTGCTAATACTGAGATAGAGAAGATGTACAATCAGTTCTGAACATTTTAGCACTGTAGTGGTTAGCTATGGTTTATCTTGTTAACAAATGTTCTTGCCCAGGGAAAACTTTTTATCCCAAAGTATTTAAAATATGTTCAATCGCTGCAAGCAAGGCTTGCATATTGTGAAGTTCAAACAAAATTATCAATGCTTGTGAAATGATGTTTAAAGAAAGCTGAATATACTTAAGCACTCTGGGAAATGACTGGAACAAATGTGTCTGTAGTTTGAATTCTTCCAGGCTTTTGAAATGTGCTACTGGTAGTTATTTGTGGCATTAAAGGAACCTATATAGTCCCCTCTAGTGCAATGAAAGCAGAGCAATACAGCATGCCTAATTTTGTAATCTTTCAGCTTCATCTTATCCTAACCAATGCTTCTATGGGAGCTCCAGGTGTCAAGATCCATAACTGGAAAGAAGGGGAAACAAACCTAAGGCCCTAATCATCTGTTCTGACTGGTCACCCAGGATACAGGGGGTGCAGCTACACTAGATGCTACTGTGCAGTTGTTACTGCGCGTTTATTTAGTACTTGCTGATACAAATACTAAATAGCAAGTACTAAATACATGTGCAGTAATGCCAGCAAATATCTTAGGTGATGCTACTGTGCAGTAGCTTAATAATACCTCACAGTAGCATATTAGCACTGTCCATGCTGTGATATGCTACGGCATAGTTTTTTTGGCTACCGCCCATCTTGTGTAGACACTACAAGAACAAATTTCCTTGCATTTCCATAATTTTTCAGGTGATAAAATTAGCTAATGCTGTTGTTGCAGGCCATGGGAGTGACATTTGAAAAAGCATCTATCGTTAAAAAATCAGAGTTTAAATAACATTTTTCCTTCAAATGGTTCAAATGATTGCTTTTGGTCAAGTGCACTTTCACAATTAATATACAGCAGTTATAAACAAGAGTTAAACTTCCTGAAGAGCTGTAGATGTTTGACCTTCATCTTCATGCCTGTGACAATATTATCTATAGGTAGCATGCAGTAAACATGGTGTTGAGGCCACTTTTTGAATGAAGAGACAGTAAAAAAAAAATTGAATATCTGCTAATTCAGTCAGCAGCATCTTTTCTGTGCATGGAATGAGGCAGGATTCCTGCAGGAATTAAAGCCAGTATTTAAGAATCTGTCATTATGCATACTTGCAAGGGATCTGGATTTAGGTTGCATAACTGAACACTGTACTCTACAGACTTAATATTCTTTTAATGTAGCTTTTTGATGTAAGTACTTCTTTATTTGTAAGATTGGAAAAAAATATTTGGATGTGGATGACCACCATGGTTCCACAGTTTTCACTATCTGGGTTGGGATGTGTAGATAACAGTTTTTTCCCCTCTTACTGAACAGCAGTAACTAGAAACAGTGGTAGGCTGTTTTCTTGCAACTGGATCCACCACTAGAGGAGAATGATAACAATTTTCTGTTGTGTTTCACAGCAACCTGTCATGCAACAAAGGAATGTTAAGATTTGAGAATAATGGATTCAGTTCCAGGTCCTGTGGGGAAGTTTAGGAAAACTGGTAGTGGAAGGAAAACAAAATTAAGGGAAAATGTTTGTTTGGCAGCCTTAATATTAGGTGTCATTACTTGTGTTACCTGTAAGACTCATGCAAATCTGAAAAGATGCTGTTAATTGTAAAGTAACTTTGAAGCCATCATTATTAGAAAAGAAATACATATATCAGAAATACTTATACCTACCAGAAAACCTATAGACTCTATTAGGAGAGATTTTTTTTATTCTTGAACTGTAGCTTGAAAATGGTGCATGTGAGAGGGTTACTTAAGATGAGTAGGTTTCTGAAGTGAAGATTCATATACGCTGTCATTTGTAGGAGTTGGAATTTCAGTGTTTCGGGTGGACTGGAACACGGGGAAGGCTTGCAGAACCCATCCAACCCATGCAGCTGCTGGAAAGAAAAAAATAGTAATTGCACTAGAGAGCAAATTGAAGTCTTTGTGATGATTATGTTTGGGGCAGCATGGGTTACAGGTATTTACAGTCATCTGTTCAAAACCAGGTATTCTGTATGAAATGTGAATGAACCTTGACAGCAGAGGAGAAAGTAAGTTAGGTCAAGGTTTGACCTTGTAGGCATGAGGATGGGGTGGGGGGAGCTTAGGTCTGAGAGCTAGGAGATGGGATTCTGAAGGCGACTTTCTGTGTGACATCCGACAAAATTTCTTTCTTCGTTCTCATTTCCACCCTCTGTAAAATGGGATCATGGCAAGTAATTCAAAGGGGGCTATACTGATTTTATGTTTGAAAAGCTATTTGAGATCCTGAGGTGGTATGTAGTATAGAAAGGAGTAGAATGAATCAGAAATTACATCCTTTATTACAGTGTTTTTCTTCCATACTGTATTATTTGTGTAAAATCTTCTGGGAGGAATTGGCTTGTTCTACAGGTTCATACACTGAGTAAATGAGACTCAGATTTCCATTGTGGCACATAAATATCACTGTAGTAGAAATTAAGTATATATTTGCTGTCTTGTTAATTAATCTGAATTCTTTCCTTTGCGCATAAAGAGGTCACAAATTCATGTTACTAGGAGAGAGAGAGAGAAATCTTCCCTGTGGAAGTAAATAGTTCAAGTGAGAACATGAAAACTTGGGGAACATCCTTTTCCTTTTGTTTCTTTTGTTTTCAGGGTGTAAATTAAATGATCCTAGTTTAACAAATAACTTGAAAAGAATTACAAAAAAGCATAGAACTAGCTTCTCTCCTCTGCACGTGCAAAGGGGCATGTGTTACTTCCACTGATTACACCACTTCACCCGGTGAGGACCTATCTTCTGGAGTTCTCATAGATCTGATAATAAAAGGCAAAGGGTCATTACTTGTTTTTCTGTCAGACTAAGCTCCACCCTACACTAGTGAATGGAGCATTCTGTTTCTGAAAAGGATAATGGCTGAAGCTGTCACAATAGACAAAACTGGAGTTTGTCAGTAAAGCAAGCAATTACTCAGCTGCACTGGGAGCATATATAAAGCCTACAAAGATATCATTTTTCTTTTCTAGCTAGAAGTAGTCTTTTTCAAAGACAAAGGAAAGAAATGCATGACCTATGTTTCAAAGACTGACTCATTGCATGATTGATATAAGCCAATATTTATTTGAGCAGAGAATTTGGGGGTTTTTTTTTTAGTCTCCACATTTGATTTTGTTACCCAGTTTCTCCTGTATCCCACTGTGATGCTAAGAATGAAGGTGCTTTTCCTCACTAGCACAGGTCATAAAGTATCCCATCAAAGAGTTTATAGATCTGTTTTGAATCTTTTTGAAAAAGCTAGAAGTATTGGGCTTATTCATTCCCGGGCAAGACCAAAAAAAAGAAAGAAAAAAAAAAGGGCTGATCTGGCAACTTTCCAGATGAATTTTATTTTCTGTTAGCTAGTTAAAGTCTCTAGGGTATGTTTGTCTAACTGGAATTGTCCATGTAGGAAACGTACATAACCAAATGCTAATGCTTGGATGAAAACTTCAGTAACAGTTGTAATGTGGAGTAAAATGCATTGAGCTGACTGAATGCTTGTTACTTTGAATTTTGCATCGTGTTTATCCATAGAACTGCTCACCTGAACAGTGGCTCCTTGCCAGTAGCAACTGCCTCGACACGTGCTATACATAAATCTGAATATGTGTTGTGACAAAGAATGTTTCACACCCAAGGTCTATGGACAGGAATTTTAATTAAGACTGTTGAGATTAAAGCTTTCTGGAATCCAAATGATATGATCATATTGTGATTAAGCTGAACCATAAGGAATAGTCTCACTTCTATTTTTTTATTATTATTCAGCATATAAAATGTGTCATTGCTTATCACAATTATCATTGCTGTTACAGAAGTAGTTGAGATCCTCCGTGGCTCACCAGAAGCATCCAGGAATGTCTCTTTGCTAAAAAGGAAGCTTATACCCAATGGCAAGAAGGGATCATCACCAGGGAGGACTATTCTGTAGTTGCTCGGGGATGTAGGGGGGTAGTTAGGAAGGCCATGGCAGAGATGGAACTGGGACTAGCTTCCCAGACTAAGGACAATAAGAAGTCCTTTTTTAAATACATAGGGGGTAAAAAGAAGGTCCCGGGTAATGTGGGGCCCTTGCAGGACGACATGGGTAACTTGGTCGTCACACCAGACAGCAAAGCTAACATGTTCAATGATTTCTTCGCCTCTGTCTTCCTAAGTAGGGACCAGAACAGCCACCTCCCTGCTGGGCCCCCTTTGGGCCCCGGGGGAGGCACACCTGGGCCACGGGTTAGCGAGGATTTAGTTAGGGAGCTTCTGGAGGGGTTGGATGTATTCAAGTCAGCTGGTCCGGATGATCTCCACCCTAGAGTTCTAAAGGAACTGGCTGAGGTCATTGCAAGTCCCCTGGCACGGCTTTACGAGCACTCGTGGTGCTCTGGTGAAGTACTGAAGGACTGGAAGAGGGCCAATGTGGTCCCCATCTTCAAAAAAGGCAGGAAGGAGGACCCAGGAAACTATAGGCCGGTTAGTCTTACCTTGATCCTAGGCAAGCTGTTCGAGAAAATTATGCTGGCACACATCCAGGAGGGGCCAGCAGGGGACTGCATGCTTAGGGCAACCAACACAGGTTCATCAGTGGCAGGTCCTGTCAGACCAACCTGGTGGCCTTTTATGATCAGATCACCAGATCATTAGATGCAGGGGTAGCAGTGGATATAATCTTCCTGGACTTCCGGAAGGCTTTTGACACTGTCTCACACCCCGTTCTCATTAAGAAACTGGGGGGCTGTGGTGTAGACACCCACACAGTCACAGTTGGGTCTCCAACTGGCTGGAGGGCCGCACCCAGAGGGTGGTAGTAGATGGGTCCTTCTCAACCTGGAAGGACGTGGGCAGTGGGGTTCCGCAGGGCTCGGTCCTCGGGCCCGCACTGTTCAACATTTTCATCAGCGATTTGGATGAGGGGGTAAAAAGCACCCTGTTCAAATTTGCTGATGACACTAAGATGTGGGGGGACGTGGGTACACTGGAAGGATGCAACAGGCTACAGTCAGACCTAGACAGGTTACAAGGGTGGGCGGACGAGAATAGGATGGGTTTCAACACAGACAAGTGCAAGGTGATGCACCTCGGGAGGAAGAACCGGCAGCATACCTACAGGTTGGGGAACTCCCCTCTTGTCAGCACGGAGGCAGAAAAGGATCTTGGGGTCATCACTGACTCCAAGATGAACATGGGCCGGCAGTATGGAGAGGCAGTAAGGAAGGCCAATCGCACCTTGGCATGCATCCACAGATGCATCTCGAGCAGGTCCAAAGAGGTGATCCTCCCCCTCTATGCGGCACTGGTCAGGCCGCAGTTGGAGTACTGCCTCCAGTTCTGGGTGCTGCACTTCAAGAGGGATGTGGACAGCATGGAGAGGGTCCAGAGGAGGGCCACTCGTATGATCAAGGGTCAGCAGGGCAGGCCTTATGAGGAGAGGCTACGGGACCTGAACCTGTTCAGCCTCCACAAGAGTAGGCTGAGGGGGGATCTTGCGGCCTGTTATAAACTAGTCAGGGGGGATCAGCAGGCATTGGGGGAGTCACTGTTCCCCCGAGCACCGCCAGGAGTGACCAGGAATAACGGTCACATGCTGGCAGAGGGTAGGTTTAGGTTAGATATCAGGAGGCGCTACTTCACAGTCAGGGCGGCTAGGGTCTGGAACCAGCTTCCAAGAGAAGTGGTGCAGGCTCCTACCTTGGGGGTGTTTAAGAGGAGGTTAGATGCACATCTTGCTGGGGTCATTTGACCCCAGTACTCTTTCCTGCCATGGCAGGGGGTCGGACTAGATGATCTGCTCAGGTCCCTTCTGACCCTAGAAACTATGAAACTATGAAAACAGAGGCTTATTGTGCTTGACACTGTACAAATGCATAGTAAGAGACTATCTCAGCCCCAGAGTATTTACATTCTAAGCAGACAAAAGTGAATGAGGGATTAAAATCCACTGCCAGTTTAACTAGATTACATTGCCACTTATTTCTTTGCCCATTTTTATATATCCCCATAGGAATGAGCAACTGTCTAGTTTGTGGTAGCACTAAAATGGGTTAGATGAATTCCAGATGTTTAGAGGGATGAATTTTGCCCCCACATGCTGACAGATGAAGAAGAAAGTCAAGGAATCAAAGACACAAATACCTGGTTTCATATCTTAGTCTCTGGAATTTCATTAGATTTAAAATAATAAATAAATGCCAACTGTCTTTAGCAGCTATTAGCAGCTACCACCCTACTGTTCTCAACCATGTGTTGGTAGTCTCTGGTGAAAAAGTCATAGAATCATAGAAAATTAGGGTTGGAAGGGACCTCAGGAGGTCCTGCCCAAAGCAGGCGCATGCCCCAGTAGATAACGGCTTTGTCTAGCCTTTATTCTATGGTAATATTATATTTACCCGAATACAAGACAAGTCCCCAGTAATTAGATTCTGAACATGGACAATTATAAATTATAAGTCTTCCCTGTGTTCTCCACTGTGCAATGAGATGCCCGGACTTGAGGTGGGCAGCAGTTCAGCTTCAGCTTTGCCCAGGGCTGGAGCCAGAACTGCAGCAGCTGCCTTCCCCAGTCTGTACTCAGATTCAGGATAAGGCTTTCCTCCCCTCTCTCCCCGCCCCTCATTGGATTCAAATAAATATGGTATTACTTGTAGTGATGGCTATATCCATGGCAAAAGGAAACAAGCAAGGGCAATTTTTTTGTGCATGGTTTAAGCTAGGAAATGCTCCTGAAACTGTTATCATGAAATAGCCCTGGGATTCTTTCCAGTGATATTATGTAGAAGTTAAAGTTTGATTGAATTGATACAAACTTATTGCTAACATTCAAAACACAGAACTGCCAGTGGCTAAAAGCATGAGATTTGGTTGTCCTGTTCCTCTTTACTGCCTTCACCACTGATGTATAGTGGTCCATCTTCCACTCAAGATGGAACTAATGTCTGTGCTTGCCAAATTCTTTATCAACCTGACCTAAATTTGGGGTTTTTAATGAAGCTTGAAATCCTATGAGTTTCACAACTCTTTTTTTTTTCAGTAGCTGAAAACCTAGGAAAATCCACTTAAAAAAGGCAAACAAATAGTTCTCATGTCTGTATGATTCTCACTTCTGTGAGGAAAGATAGATTTTTAAATACTCTGATACTTAACAGATGACATATTTTCATGAAAGCATCAATTGTATTTACCAAAAACTATTGTCTTAAGAATCTTAGTTTTATGAACAACGGTTTTGTATGTCTTAGCAAATAAGTATAGTCTATGTGGAATATGTATAATGTCCACACAGAATATGGCCTTTTCATTTTCATCATGTACACTGACATGTTGCTTAAGATGCATCTAATGCCGACTCTTTGCATAGTTCTCTCTTGGGGAAAAATGGCATTGTCAAGGAGTGGGGGAGATGAGAGAGAACAAATATCTATACCATTTATTCTCTTTATAGTGCTAATAGACTCATACTGTTTTCTCTATAGTCGTGATTTAGTATTTGAGGGGATTGGCATCTGATTGTTGGTTTCTCTTTTCTTTTTTTCCCCCTCAGGTCACCTTTTTCCTCATTTTGATGGAATGGTGTCCTAGGAGATATTTCACTGAGTTGTTGGCCTCCCTCTCATCATATGTTACTAGAAGAAAAACACTTCTCTGTAAATAAGACTGCATAAGACAGCCCTTACAAAATGTTCTGATTCAAGTTAACTTTAGATTACCTGGTTTTTATGTTACAAAAGCTGTCAGAGCAGTTGAAAATCTATTTTTATGAAATAATTAGAAACAAAACTAAGGTTTCATTATGTTTTCAATTTTTCCATTTTTTCTTAAATAATTTTTAAAAATCAATTCTTTAAATTTGAAATGTTTAATTGCCTCTCCTCCTCTCACCTTTATGCCTTTAAAAAAATCCCCACTTTTCTTCCACTGGAAAAAATGAGTGCGTGATTAACTATTCTATAACTGATTTTTTTTGGCAGAATCTAGATCACTTTTTACATATTAACCATGAGGAGTGTGTTACCCCCAGCAAAGATGTTTCCATGAAGGGGTCTCCCATGAGATGCTTGTTTTCCATCTTATTAAAAAAGAGCAATAATTTTGGTGATAGGAAATCTGTAAACACTTTCTAATCTCCAGCAGGAAATATGCCTGTCCTATGCTTTTCTGGGTTTAGGTTCATTGATAGCTCCTTTGGCAGAGACAGGTCAGGTCAGAGTTGGAGCTATCAAACAATAACTGGTTGTATTGCCCTAAATAAATGGGAAATATCCAACTCCCTGCAGACTCTGACCCATTTAAGGGCAATAATTTGTAGCCTTGATTCCAATTTGACACTAAAGCCTTTTGACTGTTCCAGAGCAGTATAAATAGTCCTTGAAAGTGAGTATACATTAAAAAAGTACTGTTGATTTTTAGTATTGTGTATATATTGGAAACTGAGTGAATTTTACGGGGATTTAGAGTTATATTTATACCCACTTTAACTTCCATTTAGATTTCCAGCCTACCACAATGCAGTATTGGCCCATGGTAGGTCCTAGTGCTGCTGCAATATGAACAGAGTGGTGCAAAAGGTGTCTTACTGTAAATAAGAATCAGCTCTTATGAATCTAGCAGACTACTGTATCTGAGGATTTGATTATTAAATCCTAGTACTTCACCGTCTTGTTGCTCCCTAGGTGTCCTTTTTGGGGGAAGCGGGGGAGGAGGAGGAAGCTATGACATACTGGCTGCCCAGTGACCCATCTTCCACAAGGGGCTAGCCCTACCTAGACTATTCTCCAGTTTGATAGACACGCTCTTGTACAGTAAGGGAGATGGAATTAGAACCCATCAGACTGAGGAAGGACAAGAAACGAGGTCTCTCAGTTCCTGAGTGAGCATCTGGCCTGTAGACTACTGGGCAAAATCTGGTTATTACCATCTCCACCCTCAGAATCCATTCTCAGAATTGGGACTAGGTCTTCTGATTTGCAGATGAATGGAGGTGCTTAATATGCAGGCATGTAAACTTCTGAGAATGGTGGGAATTCAGAAACATTTTCAGCATTTTAGCATTTCGTATTGGCTACTTACAGTTGCCTCCAGGTTTTCTGAAATACCATTTGGAGCACCGACTTCTCAGCCTCTTTACAGAGGTGTGTAATAGGAAGCCAGGGACTCCCTGTTACAACTTGGCTGCTCACTAAAGAGTAGCAGGAGGACAGTCTGCCTGGATCCTAGGCTGAAGAGGTGCTTACTGCTGAAGCAGCAGCACTGTAATAGTCCAATAGGGCAGAGAAGGGGGAGGACAGCAGTCTGCCTGCTGCAAGGCTAGCTGTACCACAGTAGTACTGCGAAGCAGGGCAGTTAGCTTAGATTACCTGCAGCTGGGAGTGGCTCTAGTTATCTTAAAGAAAGACACCTATGGTGGCTGGCAGATCACAGGATCTGGAGAGGTGGGACATAGGCCCTGTATGAGCCTAGGGCTTGACACTAGGAAGCAGTCTGTCTCTGCAGGCTGCCAGGGAAGGACCTGCTCCATGATGACTGTTGTTGGGAGACTGCCTGAGGAATCCTAGATGCTCCACTGCCAAGGAGGGCCTGGGCTGAGAGACCACTGCAGACCTTGCAACAGGCTGATCACTAATAAGTAAGGCCCTGAGAAAATGGTGGATTTCTTGGAAAACTGTGGACAATTCATTGTACATGTGTAGGGGCTAAGCCCCACCTGACCCCTGCTCCTCCCTCCTGTGGGGCTGTTGCAGGGCAGGTGCACACAGCAGCTGTAAGTGGCAGTGGAGGAGTGGTTGCATGCCTAGCACTGCCAGGCGTGGTGGGATGGTGGCATTGTGGTGTTGCTGCTGTCACTGACTGCCTTAAAAAGTTTTGGGGACTAAGCCCTATTAGCCCTGGTCTTCCACCACATATGGCAGGCACATACACATGCCCCCCACCCCAACAGTCCCCAAGCCTTGACCCTCCAAATCCCTTTTCCCTCCCTGCTCCCTATACACTTACTTTCATCTGGCTGCCTGGCTGCATCCTGGACATGCCCCCAGCAGCCACTTGCAGATTGGAACAGAGCCAGCCTGCAAAGGAAACCTGAGCTTTCATGCATTTTTCTGGCACAGCATTGCTACCCTTATAAATTGCAGCGTGGGGCTAATTTCATGGTATCTGCGCAGTCCGTGAAATTGCTAATTTCTCAGGGCCCTGCTAATAAGGACCTGTGAGTTTGCCTGTGAGCTGTACTTCTTACACAGCCAGAGTACCTGATTTTGACTATAGCTGGAGGACTGAACTTTTCTGTTATGGCTTGCACTGGTGAACTGGGTTTGGGACTAACCAGGGGAGGAGGAGGTCCCAATAGTGTCCACGGATACAACCAAAATTAAACCTGTCAAAGATGGAGCCCAAGTAACAGTAAGTCCTGACAGCAGGAGAGCCAGGGTTAGGTACCCAGTGTGATGACAAGTGTGGAAGAAACCAAAACCAGGCCAGAGGCCCAGAACCAGAGTAAGGAAGAGCATGGATCATATATACATATATATATATGTGTTATACATATATATACATATACATATGTATATGTATGTATGTTAGAATGGTTCAAAATGGGCAGCAGGGGTTAACTGATTTTTAAAAGCTTGGGTCTCATATACACAGTTCCACCCAGCCCTGGAAGCAGACAAGTTGTCTAACACAACAAGGTGAATCAATATACACAGTACATCAATAAATTTGCTTATTACTGACAGAAAAGCTCATGGTCGGTTTCCCCTGGAACAAGGCATCTGGGCCCTAAATCCAGAGCTAACATCTTGAGTACTTCCCAATTTTTCATTCTTCTTCAGAGCACTGAATCATAGGATCACGTAACCTTTCAGCTTCTAGTAAGGAAGCCTCCAGTGCCACACAGCTGCCTGCTAATTAATCTAAATCAGAATGATAGAAAAGTAGGGCTGGAAGGGACTTTCAGAGGTCATCTAGTTCAACCCCCTGCCTGAGGCAGGATTGTCTCAAGCCACCTTATGCAATCCATAATCTAAACTCTGTGTAAGGCAACCATCAGCCCTGACACAACACAGACCTAACACCCTAAGCTGCCACAGGTAAAGCAGGGGAACCATAGCAGTCAATGTCCTGCTTCTATGAATTGTTGTCAATATACGGTCAAGAGATCCTGGGCAGAGGAAGAGAAAAACGCCGGCAGTTCGTACCAGTCTGACTATAGGGTAAAACTCTTTCTTGACCCCAAGTAATGGTAATCAGTCTGGACCTGAGCAGAGGGGCAAGACCCTCTATCCAAGAACTTCCAGGGTTGGTCCTAGCTGGAGCACTGGCACATCCCAGTCAAAGTCCCCAGCCTTGCCTGTAGCCAAAAACCAATGCCTCTGGGAAGGCTTAAAAACCCCCTGACACATGTAACAGAAAGAGGGGTGGGGACACCCAGCAAAGCCAAGAAACTACCCAGAGTAGAACATGGGCATAGCTGTGCCTAGTTCATCCCCGACCAGTGGGTCACCAAGCTCTTCTTGCATCTCCAATAATAGACAGTCCATAACTTCTCTAGACAGTCTATTCCACTGCCTCACTATTCTAACAGTAAAGAAGTTTTTCTAGATAGCCAACCTAAACTTACTTTGCTGCAACTTCAGTCCATTGTTCCATATCCTCCTCTGTGCAGTTAGACAGAAAAGGTGCTTTCCTTTTTTTATATGGCAGCTCTCTAAGTATTTGAAGACTGCTAGTGTGTCCCATCTTAAGTGCCTTTTCTGCAAGCTGAACATGCATAGCTCTTTCAGTCTCTCATCACACGATTCACTTTCCAAGCCCTTAATTATCTTTGTTGCCGACTCCTGGACCCTCTCTAACTTCTTTTTTTTTTAAATGCGGAGCCCAGAACTGCATCTATACTCCAGATGAAGCTTAACCAGTGCCGAGTAGAGAGGCATAATTCCTTCCCTTATCTTGCACCTAATGTCTTTTTTCTTTTTTAAAGAGGTGCGCTATGTTGGCCCTTTTCCAGTTCTTTGGTACCTGGCTCATCTCCCATGACTTCATGAGGATCATTGCCAAGGGCTCTGGGATCTCCTCTGCCTGTTTCTTCAAAAGACCAATTGTTAATCTCAGAAAGCTGAGTCTGCCTCCTTTTTAAAGGCCAGCCAACTTTTGCCTTTAACCAGTATAATTTGGCTGATCTTGTTGCTATCTCAAGTACACATTTGGTGTGTTGAACTCAGTTTTTAGGAACAATACCCCAGAAATAGTGGGTTTGGAGGTGCATTAATCTTCAGAAATGGACTCTGACAAATCTCTGTAATAACTGCATTTGGTTGGGTTACTGGAGGAATCCTGTAGAAAGAGAGATTTGAAATGTAAATGTAATGGTGTTGTTTGAAAGTATATCAAAAAAATTATGTTTAAATATAGCTGTGTTGTTCCAGTTCTCTTGGTACTATGAGGCCTGTGGGAACACTGCTTCAAGGTGTAATTGCCTTTAAGTTTTTATGGAATATTTTAAGAGACTATGAAATATCAGACACCAAGACTTTTACACAACATGAGCAACTTTATTGAGCAAGGTTTCTTGTCCCATTAATGATTAGTCAGTCTTGTAAGTACATTGTTTCAACCTGAGTTTGACTGGTTGATCATTTTATGAGCAGTTATTTCAATATAATTTGTATGGGGAATAAAAAAAAAGGATATTCAAGCTGTTACTTGATTTCAGGGACAACTATTCAATATTTTATTCTAAGGAAAGAGTCATCCCTCTTCCTTGACCCGTAAATGTTTGCAAATCCTGGTATTTTAAGACATAATAGTTATTCTCATACAAGGCTCTTTCGGTAGGGAATCCCAGATTTGCTTACAGGTCCCAGTCTCATGCTCCCTGGTCAGGTAATGATAAATGGGGATGAGCAAGCTTAATAAGGGTCTCCTGAATGGCAGTGCTTCATGAGGAAGTTAACTGATGGAGAGCCATAGATGCTTGGTTCCTACATTATATGGCTTTCCATTCCCTATCCTGTAACACATATGCAGTCCTTCTCACTCCCTCATCTCTCCCCATGCCCCGATTTAGTGTTCCTGGGAGAGAAAGAGAGGAATGAGACCTTAATTTCTCCGCCTCCCCCCATATAGTTTTAAACATACAGAAGACTTTCTACAGTGACCATGTTACTACCACCAAGGTAGTGCTGTGTTTGAACAAGGTCACCTCAAGAATGAAGAACAGCTTGTTGAAGCTGAACCTGAAGAAGGTTGTTGAAGGCACAGATCCACAGTCAGTCAACGCAAGCTGTGGCAGAGAAGCACTCTTTCTGTGGTAACATTTTCCTTCATCTTTGGCTAGGCAAAACTGTCAACCTGTTGGGTGTGTTATTTTTCAATCAGTTACAAGAATATAATATTGGAATTGTCACATGCACAAGCTATCACATGGTAAATTGGGATGTAAACTTGAAACATGTAATTACTATGTGGTAGTTGCCCATGTACACCTACTTACCCTCTGGTAAACATAGGAGAGCTTATTTCACCAAGACATTTGTTGAGGGCTAGAAGCATGCACACTGGCACTTAGCACAGCATACTCAACATGCTGCAAATTCATACTCTAACTTGCCTCAAAATATCCTTGTCACATGTCCATATTGCCTATTTGCCTGTACCCTATATCTGGTTATGCAGCCTTCAACCCAGTACTTCAACCAGTACAAAATGCTAGTGCATATCTTCTCAGCAAGGCATACTACCATGAACAAATCAAACATCTTCTGCTCTATACCCTATGAATATAAATTTTCAATCCAGTTTTATTCATCTTCAAGGCACTACATGATCTGGGTCCAGGGTATCGAAAAGATCATCTAAAGTCCAGATGTGAAAATGAGTCAATTACTCCATCCCTCTGCTGCTGCAGAATGCTCCATAGCAAGGAGAAAGCATGTCTGTGAGGCTGGAATGAACTGTCCCAGGAACTGAAAACCATCACAAACCTCATCAACTGTTTCTCCAAGTTTAAGGTGCATTTAGGTGACGTTTTTTTCCAGACAGAACTATACAACATGCTTGTTTTACCATCCACCCTACAGCCCCCTCCCTAAATTCCTACCAAATGTGACACTCCACAATAGATGTTTCTCCCCAGAACAAGAAGCCAAAAACAGAGCAGCAAATTGGGCAGGGGAAAGAAAATAGAGTTGTGGTCAGGGAGGATATGGGGCTAATTTGTAGCACACCTGCCAAACAGCACTATTACATTTGCATTTAGATCAAGATAACCAATAGCAAGTGACAAGTGTTCATGTGTGTTAAAAATGAGACTTACTGGAAAACATTCAGAAGCTATGTTGACAAATGTGCTATAAAATTTTCATAATGAAAATATATGGATTTTTATCCTACATCCCATTATTGCAGATTAGCTTGTGTCCTAAAGCAATGAGGGGCTTTATCCCTACTTGCCTAATCTCACATACTTCACATTCCAACATTTTTTGGAAAAAAAAACATATTTAGCTCACATTGTGCTAGAAGTTGAATTTTAAACTACATGCTGTGCTTTAAAGCTGGTGCCTTAATTGGTCACATGACTCTAGGAGATCACTGAACCATTCAGATGGATGGAAAGTATAACACAGCTTTGCTTAAACTTATAATGTAAGCAGCCTCTATTATCCATTTAGGAGAATTTGGGTGAAAAAGTGAGGACACTTATACAAGCAAGGAATGCTAAGATCTACAGTTCACTTTAAAGGGGTGTATGAACTGATAGAAAATGATATGTAAAAGAATGACAAGGTTTTACTGATAGCAAGTGTGTCATATGTTATGCATAAGATGGTAGAGATGCACCTTTATAGATGACCAGGGGTTGCCAACCTGCAGCATGGATGCCACAAGTGGCATGGGTAGCTTCTGTGTGTGGCATGCAGCAGACTGGGAGGGGTCACAAAGCATAGTGGCAACAGAGCAGAAAGCAGAAAGAAGAGCAGCAGATCAGGCAGAGAGCACAGGACAGGAAACTGGAAATAGGGCGAGTCTACACAAGACACTTACTGTGCATTAGCCTAATAACACTGTGCAGTAGTGTGTCACAGCAAAAACCATGCTAATAGCCTACTGTGCAGTGTTATTAGGCTAATGCACAGTAAGCATCACTAAATAACTGTGCACTGGTGCTACTGTGCAGTAACTGTAGGTAACGTACATTTAGATAGTACTTTATTAAGGAAGTACTAAACTAAATGCTCAGTATCTAAGGTCAGCGTAGGGAGGGTGCAAGGCTAATTTGTGGCATAGATTAAGTCAGGGGTTTTCAACCTTTTTTCAGTAAGTGTAGCTGGACGTGGAATGGCAGCAACATGGGGGGTGGAGGGTGGCAGCTGCCACTGCATGCAAGCTTCCCCTGTGTCTGGTCAGCCAGTGTCTATGTGGCCCGCAGAGGGGTACTGCTGCCCTCCACTCCACTCCACTCCCCTCTCCCCCTGCCCTGGCCCTGCTTCTGGGAGGCAGTGGCACAGAGTGATGGGTGACAGTACTCCATCCCTGCCTGCCCATGTGTACCCCCTAGGGCCTTCCCAAATACCCCCAGGGATACACGTACCCCTGGTAGACAACTTCTGGACTAAGTGAATCAGAGATGCATAAACTCCACCACAGGTTTAACAATTATCACCCTGTAATCAAACTTACTCTGGAATATTCCTGTAGTAATATCAACTTTCTAGATAAAATGATCCATATCCAGGATGGCACCCTACAAATCACTATAGACAAGAAACCCACAGATCAACATAACTATGTCCACAAGACCCACAATTATCACAAACACACCAAAAAATTGCAGTGTATAGTCAGGCCTTCAGAAACCACCACATCTGCTCTGAGGAGAACACTTAATGCCTACCTGGCCAGTCTAAAATCTGCCTTTATCTACAACAGTGCTTCAGTAGAGAAATAGATTATACACTTGAAAGAGCTGGCCAAATACACCACAGTCACTGCTACAATACAAAAAGCAATGCCTCTGAAACTGGACACCAACACTTGAACTGATCAGAATAATCACCATTTTTTTCTGACCAAGCACCAGGTGGGGTGGGGGGGACGGACAGGGGGACAGTAGAAACCTGATGATCTCGAGAGATCCCTTCCAGCCTTAATATCTATGAACTACAGCCTATAATTGACAAAGATCAGACTTTGAAAGAAATATTCCCAGCCATTCTACTCCTGGATTTTGAATAACCCCTAACCTTGCCCAGTTTATCATCACAAGTAAACTCCTCACTGTCCAACAGACATCAAGTGGGACAGTCTTGTCTTAGTAAGAAATGCTTAACCTAGCAACACATCTCCACCGCAATTACACTTAATGCTCCCCATAACAAAATAATCAAAAGCCACAGTTCCTACATGTGCCTTTCCGAAAATGTAATATACCTGATCCAATGCATCAGATGCCCTTATGGGAATTACTTGAGTGAAACTAAACAGCAACTATGCACCAGAATGAACTCTCACAGAAAAAAAATATAAAGGACCCAGACGCATACACCATTAGAGGCATGTTTTTCACAGAACAACCATTCCCTTGTTGACCTTACTCTCCTCATACTTACGGGAAATCTACCAAATACCTTTAATAAAATGAACTTGGGAACAAAAATGTATAAGCTGGCTGAACACTAAGAACCAAGATTGTATGGCACATTATAATCTACCTGACTTCTGAATTCTTTCCACATATGAAAGGTCAGAATGACCCTCCTCCCTTTGGATAGGCCTTAATCTCCCATTAATCAATTTTGTTTCATCTGCAATTGTTTGTCTGCTATCTTTGGCAGTTCCTCTCTTCCTGTCTACAACTGTTTTTACTATGCTGTACTTGGCTTGTACTGGTCAGACCTGATGAAGAATGCCTTGCATTCAAAAGGTTGCCTAACTCTATCCCAACTATGCAGTTATTCCATTAAAAGATACCACCCAAAGAAATTGTTGCCTTTTTTATATCATGTCATGTCACATTAAAAAGAGTGTTGTGCTTAATTCATCACTTAGCAGGAAGGTTTCTAACTACTTCAGAAGCACTAAGTATCAAATCACAAAGCTGATACATGGTTATATTTGTGCTCTTCTCTGGTCTTTGCTCCACTGACTGGAAATAGGAAAAAACACCGGAAGGGAAAGGATGAAATCTGTTAATTCTAAAAACTGGAAGGGTATGGGACCAGAATTCAAAAGTATATAGGCACCTAAAATATTGATAAAGAATTCCTTTAAAACCTCCTTGACACCTATTTGCGTTTTAGGCCCCTAAATACCTCTGTTTCATGCCAACATGGCCCTAGATTTTAATACAAAAGATCATTACAATTAATGCTTCTGTTGTTGACTAGGTTAAGGATCTTAAATGAAAAATACCTTTTTAAAAATGTGCTGGATACTCAAGGGAAAAGATAAATTCTATTTTAACTGATAAAAAACACTATTTTTTCTATGTGATTTTAAAAATTGAATTCTTGTTTTTATCCAAATGCAGCCTTATATCACTTCTAACTAAAATATTATCATATACTAATAAGAAAGGGGATGTTCACTATTTTTAAATAGAGAAATATATATATATAAAAGAATAAATATTTAAGCTATATGATCATGCAAGCAAATCTATATATAGTACGTGTAATGCATCATCTTAGTTAGCAAAAAGCACTGTAAAGATTAGACTTCAGTGCAAATATATGTGCATTAACAAGGGGCAAGCTGCTTTAGGCAAATCTGAACAAAATAAAGACAGCATGAAAATCATTTAAATCATGGATTCCTACTTGATTTAAATCAAGATTAAATTTTGTAATTTAAATTAGTTTGACTTGAATCAATCCACCTTGGTTATAGGCAACAGATTTTTTCTAATGAGATATAAATATTAAATTCATCCTAAGGGCCAGTGGCTCTGGCTGGGGAGAAAAATTTCTAAACAAGTCATTAAGCAGCATGGAGAAAGGGTTTTATTGTGTACCCTAGTGTAAGCTTCAGGGCATTTTTAGCAATATATAGCGCTGGAAATAAAGCACATATGGAGTTCAGTACATAAATGTTACTTAAAAAATGAATATCTGACTCCTTTACAGTGATTCTGTAGCAAATCAAATTGTCATAAAGAGGTCTGGTTAGATGTTTAATAATGTCTCTTATTCTAATTTTAGTTGTTGTTACTACAATGCTTCTAGAAGCATTGTGTCTTCCCCTCTGCTGCTGCTGCTTCACCTGATGGAAAGTGACATTGCCATATGCTAGTAAAATATGGCAAGACATATTTTAATATGTTGAAAAAAATGAGACTTCAAGACTATTTCCAAATTCCCATTAATATGTATCACAATCTCACTGTATAATAATAAGACTAGTTTGTGAATTATATAAGGAACAAGGTTGGTTTTCCTGGAAACATATATCTCTATAATTTGCATAACTCTTATATTGTTACAGCTAGAGAACAGTGGTTTTATATCATGTTAACTGAAAAACATGTTTTGTAAGAGAGAAAATGATGCAGCAAGTCTATTAAATCTCAGATGTCTGTTGTAAGATATAGAAAAAATGCCAAGCCTTTTAAAAATAGTGCCCTCTGTGGTTATGGTAATGCAAATATGTGCTGCAATACCACATTCTAAGACCCAACCAGGGCTGCCAACCCAATGCATTTTTTTCTATTGATTATCTGCAAACTTTTTACTGACACATCCCACACAATACTGCCCCCTCAGCTCACCCCCAACCTGACTGCCTGCTCCTCTCGTTCTGGAACAGACCCTAAAGAAGGGCTACTGTGTGCCTACATGTGAAGCAAGCAGTGTTACAGACAGGTGATGGGATGCAACAGCAGCATATGGCTGGGATGGGGGGGAAGCTACTAAGCTCCTATGGGCCGTAAAGCCCTGAAGGGTGCTGTGCTACTGCTCAGACATCAGGGGGATGCTGTTTTGCTCTGTCTGCCCTTTTTTATGTACAGCTCCATTTTCTTTTTCGCAGACTTTTAGGACAGGCTTTTTTAGCATTTTTTTTTAAGGACTGCCAGTACATTTACAGACAGTTGGCAATCCTGGACTGAGCTCTTAGTTCTTATCTTACACTTGCTATCTTCATAGCACTGGAAAAGGCTGTAGTGATCATCAGGTTCAATAAACACAAACATACTGAGATCCTACTGACTTGCACTTTTGGCAGCTGTTCTTCTGCACATAGCACAAAGTTCATTAGCTACCATCTGCTGTGGCTTATTTACTCTTTCTGGATAGTAGCATTTGCATTTGTGTGCTAGGTACATTTCTTCCCATAAGGGCATAGTTTCTGCTTATATTCTGGAACAATTGATTTTTTCCTAAGAAAACTGTCCAGATTTAGACCATGATAGCATTGGGAGGCAACAATGTTGTATCCTCTGGTACTGCAAGCCCCTAGCTACTGCTGCAACCAGAGCAAGGTGTAGTGGTGGCCAGGTGGGAGCCCAGGGGCTGTATGTTAAGCTCTCAAAGGCAATATGGGGTCTCCTCTACATTTATATTAGATGCTAGTAGAGCTTCTCCTTTCACAGGTATATTTCCTCTGGAATAGCCAGTTAGTCTGTTTGTTCGACTCACTTCTGGTATCAATTTCAATTTTCTATATTCATGCTCTGGTAAAATATTAACTTGAGCTCTAAATGAAACCATTGTTCCTGGCACTGCCACTGGCAAAATGCAGTCCTCCTAATTGATTTTGCTTGATTCTATCATACCTATATAAAATTCTTCTGGTGTGTTCTCAGCTGTGTGAACTGAGTTTTTGTGTGTGGGATCTGCAGGACTTGGCAAAATGTATCCACTTGTTACAGTTAAAACAGAACTTTCCAAATATAGCACAAAGCTTGAGGCCATTTTGCTTTCTACATTTGCTACACACTGGCCTTTTTGCCCTTTCTCCCTTAACATCCTGTTTGCTAATAGAAAATTCCGCTCGGTGAGGTGGCTTCTCAGTGGAAAATTCCAGCCTGTGGCCTTTTCTGGTCACGTCCTACTTGATGGGCAACGTCTTTGGTGCATTCAGTTCTGCAGCCTGGGTCTTCAGTTTTGGCTGCCCCCTATACTTGGTCAGTCCTGTCTTAGGGGCAAGTCTCTATCATGCAATAGCCTTTCTTGTAATGTTGTGTCTGCAATAATACAAGTAATCCTATCCATAATCAGAGATTGTGTCAAGTTTCCCAAAGCACATTTCTTTAGTTCAGCAACATACTGATCCATATTTTGTTCTATTGTTTGTTCACAAATAAAAGATCTGTGTATTACAAGAGTTTCATTCTTTTTTTTTGGCATGCAGTACTCCTTACATTTGGATAGCATTTTCTTTATTTCATATTTTGTTCTTTTTCAAATGTTAATGTGTTATAAACAGCCATGTCTTCTTCCCTTACATTATGTAAGGAAATAGATGCTTTTTCTTTCTTGCATGTAATTGCAATTAGTAACTGTGCAGTAATGTACATGTAGACCTGACCTGGAATCAAATTTGCTACCAGGGCTGCTGCAGGTCCAGCATCTGGATGTGGGGGAGAGAATGCAGAGGCCAGTGGTGGTGCTGGTTCAGGGATGTTGCTGCCCACTGCTGGGACCCTCCAGGTGTGCCAGCTATGCCAGAGTTGTACCACAGACAGGACCTTCCTCCTCCAGTGGCTAAAAGTGGTGGCCAAGGAGTGGGAGGAGACTGCATGGGCCCGGTGGGAGGTGGAGGAGAGGTGGTGGGAGGAGGACTGGTGGTGGAGGGAGGACATTGCCTGAGAGGAAGTGTACCAGGCTGAGCTCCTGGCCATGGAGCAGAAGTGGATTCAGGTCCTGTGGGACATAAATACCATCCTGGGCTAGGCTGTACAGGCTACAGACAATGACCATTAGTCTCTGGACACTGTCCCAGGCCTGGCAGTCTCATTTGTGGCCACTACTGCCCAGCCCCAGGCCCTAGTCCCAAAGGCCCCTGGCAGCTGCCCAGTGCCTGTATCAGGCCCCCATCTGGGCCTGAGAGAAGATCATCTCCCACTGCCAGGAGCTCCTGGCCTGGATCCCCACCCTGGGTCTGTTACCACCCACCTGAGTCCAGGCCTGCCACTCAGCCTGGCTCCATGCCCATGTGGAGCCAGAGCTGCTTGGAGCAGTGCTAGGACTGGGCATCAGCCCCACCGGACTTGGACTTCACCAGCTGGAGGGGGAGCTGCCCACCTTGGAGGAGCACTGGTGCCATTGTCCCTAGGTGACCCCCCACCTGTTGCAGTTGCTGTGGTGTGCAAACCCTTGGAGGAGTGGCCAGAGGCCAGAGTGCTGGCTGCCTCTTCCTGGACTTTGTCTCCTAGGCACTCCTACCCCATATCCCCCAACTCTGGGACTCCACAAAAACACACCTTATACATAGTTTTCACAGGAAAGAGGGTTTTTTATTGTTGGAGGGTGGGATGGGTAGTGGAGGGGCTCTATGTGTTGGGGAGGGAGGGGGGTCTGTTGTATGTGAGGAAAATAAAGACTTGTTCCTATGACATGTCTGCAGTGAATGTGGTGTGGGGGGCAGTCCGTGGGCACTAGTACAGGTGGGTTAGAGTGGGGAATGCAGGAGGATGTGGTCAGCCAGGGCCTTCTGCAACCAGTACCCTGGCCCCTCCTGGTGGATGTGTGGCTCTGCTGGGGCCCAGGAGTGGGGTGCTTCTGGGGCTAGCACCATGGGCAGCAGGAGCATGGGGTGCTGGTTGTCATTACCAGAGGCAGGTGCTGGAGCAGTAGGGTGCTGGTCATCACTACCGGAGATAGGGGCTGGAGCAGCCATGGAATGGGAAATCAGAGTGGGCAAGGAGGCATACTGCCTCTGCACTGGGCACAAAGCTCCTGGGCAGGGAAGGGGCTACCCAGAGAGCAGAGAGTGTTGCTGGCTTCTTAAGATGGCTGCTAGGTACTAGCAGCTGCAGCCAGAGCCTAGAGTTCCCCCTGGTGATGGCAGGGGTGCATTTCAAGCCTGCAGGGATCTGGCAGCAAATTTTCTGCATAATCTTTGCATGTGTAGATACCTACCCAAAAATCTTTATTGGGTGTGTCAATATGTGACATTATGTTGCCATAGCAATGCATTATGGCAACACAGCATCTGTGGGCAAAACCCATGATGCCACAGCTACATCACTGTAGTAATACGCTTCACTCTTATCCTACTACCTAAACATAACCATGCACAGTGCACACGGTGCAGTATGAGCTGTTACTGAACCATCATTTAGTACTTCCTTTTGGAAAGGAAAGTACTAAATGATGGTGCAGTAACAATGGTACCATAGTGGCACATAAAGACACATCCAGTGTGCAGTAGCTTACTGCACTGTAAATTTAGGCTGGAGTAAATGCACGTGTAGACATGCCCTAACTGTCCTTTTACTTGGATTGTAACTGTGGAGGAAGATCACTTACAGAATCTTTTGTTCTTCCACTTGGCTGCATTGCTCCACTTGCTCTCAGTTTCCAGCTTCTTTTTTTCAGTGTGGAACACAAATTCTTTCAAGTTCTTTCTCATTGGTCACTTTGGATGCCATATAGGATGCTGACAGAATTGAAATTTGTCATGCAATCAGTACCCTGAAAGTACTCTACATCCATGCCCTGAAAGGAGTGCATAGCTGCAGAACACTTTAAAAGTCCCTGATCATATGAATTAACCCTCATCTAATGAGGGCTCAGATGAAGGTGCTCCAATGTGGATCACATTCATTAACTTCTGTTAGTTCCTGTACGTGATCGGACTGGTCTGGAGCCCTCCACCCCCACCTTGTGGCCCCCTCCCAGCCCCCTCCTCATTCAGCTGAGGCTGGGCCAATCCCAGCCTCAAGTTCCTTCCCCTCCCTGCCCTCCCTTCTTTCTTCTCCCATCCTCCAAACAGCACTGGAGCTGGGGGGGGGGGGGGGCAAAGGAGGTTGCAGGCAGGAAGCCTCTTTCTGTTGGATTGGCTCCAAAGTGGAGCTCAAGTCCCACCCTACCTACCTCCCAATCAAATAGTGAACATCTGTTGTGTCGGGGGGGAGGGGGAAGAGAAGAGAGGGGGGCACTGTAACTCATGGTGATTTCTGTGAAGTGCCATGAGTTAGAGCAGCAGGGAGCTGCATGTCTGTCAGTGCTCACAGTGATTACTGGGTTCAGTAAACACAGGCATACATAAATGAAAAGAATTAAACAATGGACTCTATTGTAGAGTAGCAGGCAATCTCTGCAGAGTTTGGTGTCTCTCTCGTTGACTAACTGTCCTAAGTATCTCCCAATTCCCAATTTCTGTCAGTAGGAAAGTGTCTCTAAATTATAACTTCTATCACTACAGAGGCCTCCTAGGGTATCAAGTCTAGTCTAAGTATTTACAACCAGGTAACCCTTCACAAACGTATCTCCTAAATCCCCACAGCAAACACTCAGGCAAAACCACAACATGTAGACCTAGGAACTCCAAGCAATAGGTAAAAGCAGGGGAAACACAACATTACTATTGTTCCATCACTGTAAGGTTAGAGATGTATTTCATTAATATGATTGGATGATGCTAGGAAGAGAACTATTCTCCACTTGACAGAAAAAGGGACATTCCTCCCTTGTCCCCTTATCAGTGTCCTTTGTCTCAATTGGAGGAATTGCTTTCCCTGTAGCAATGTCTTGTTCTTTTCAGCCAAATCCCAAAGATAGCCATACTCTAAATTCCCATTTTGAGTTGCAATTGTATAGAAGTCATTCTCAAAATTGCAGAGATTCCCCACAAGGGAATCTCACTTTATTTTATCTTTGTCTGGGAACCCACCCCTCTTTAGGGGGCTCAGGAAACAAAAACTGACCTGGGAGGTCCTGCAATGCAGATCTAGTGGAATGGCTTTGAGCAAGAGGACCCAGACCTATTGCAAGAGCAATGGCTTCTGGTAGGCAGGTTGGGAAATTGAGCTGTATCCATGAATGCTTCTAGGGGCACATCTATGTGCAATTAATGTGAAGCAATTAACTCTGGAGCTTATTGCCTCAAAATGTATTGCTCCTGGGCATGCCATTTAAACATGTGCCTGGGACCACAGCACATTGAGCAGGGTCAGAACAGCTTGACCTGGCAGGGGGTCTGGGGGGTCAGCCTCCTAGCCTAGGGCTGCTCCCCCTAGCTCAATGTGCTATGTAGAGGCTAATGGGGCACAAGGATTGTCCAGTGTGGGGCTAGTCAGCAGGCAGCCCACGCACTGAAGCACCCTCCTGCCCCAACCACCTGGGGCGGTATCTACATGTTTGCTTCTGCAGGGTAAAATATTCCATAGCAGGATAGTACTTGCATTTGCTGCTGTAGAGTTAATTAGTTTACTCCAGCTTAATTGGGATACACGTGTAGACACACTACAGTTACTATGGAGCTAATTAGTCTACTCTGCAGTAAACATCTCATGTAGGCACACCTAGAAAGCTCAGAAATTTGGTTCTAAGTGTGGTTTCCTGTTCTCAGTATTTTCATAGGTATTTCTGCATTTGGCCTAGGCCCTAGTGACTGACCCAAAAATATAAGTGCTCTAGTACTGCCATTATTTCTGCACATTCTCCTTTTAGGTCAAGTGTTATGGGACAGCCTGGCGCACACTGCTCTGAATTATCTCACTGATACTGAGTGGTTTAACTAGTAACTCTGATAAGCAGCCAGGGACTTGTTATGACATGTAACTGTGATCTAAGGAAGTTGAACAGTTGGTAATATTTATTTCAAACGTTGGAATCATTGCAAATGATGATACATCACAGTCACACAATGATGTGTGATGTCGCAGGGACCTGTGTTCTGCAGGAAAAAGCATGAAATCATTTAGAAAGTCCATTTTACTTCTAGTAACAGGAATAGTGTTATTTGTAAGACAGCAGTGGGTCAACCATGCGGCCCATTATACATTTCTACAGAGAAAAACTAATTTTGTTTATGCAAAAAATGAAGTTATAGCTTAGTCTTTTTCCCCCTATTTGGTTTTTTAAATATGATTATGCTTCATAGCACTGTGTTTATGAGAGTAAGCCTATAGAGACCTTAATGAAAGTGAGCTGTGTGTGGGAGGGAAACCTTGAGCAATTAACAATTGCATAGAAAAATCAAAATGCATGCTGTTTCATAAATGCTTGTCTTTTAGTCCCTGGGCTTCCTATTCTTTCTATTATTACATGAGAAAGCTCTACCTGTTTAACTCTAAGGTGTAATTTATTTTTATACCATTTATAAAATGGGAGCAAACACTTGCCAAAATTATTTCTTTGGATAAGAAAGGCAGACTTTTATTTTATTTAAATTAAGATCAGTTTAAAATAAATCAGAATAAATATGTGCCTATAGGCTTGCACTGACTTGAACCATTTAAAAATAAATGAGAACAACTAGTTCAAAATGCTGAGGTAGGCAGAGCCCTGGGACAGGTCTCCACTGCCTCTGTATAGTGCCAGTGGGTATCACCAGGAAGCACACTTATCTCTTCTGCTGCATTACCTCTTCAGAAGTAATGTGGCTGCCTTATGAGTGTATGCCCATGGCCCTAAGCTGTGTCTCAGAGTTGGGCATGTATGTTGCTGGGCACTAAGGGAGCTACTATTACCTCCATTTTGGAAGGTAGTATATGTGGAGTGCCTTCCATAGGCACTCCTGGTATGATGCTGAGGCAGTGGAGACTTGCCATCAGTCTTTATTAAAATGAAAGCACAGATATGTACCCAGTATTGATATGACACTTAATAACAATTCCTCCTCTTCTCCACCTTATCTAAGACCTTGAAGCTGAAATAAGACATATGTCCCTTGCACAGACTTCAAATGAAGTCTCTGGGGCTCTGTGTAAGTGGCAGGTTGTGCCAGGTTTATTGCAGAACTAAGGCCTCATACCATGACTAAATGACAGGCCTGGCGCAGCAGAGTGGCTGCATCCACGTGAATGCAGACATCTGTTTTCCTGGGGACAAGAAAAAGTGTGCCACTGTTACTTGTCTGCTGGGAACACCTGTGCCACACGCCCTCTGGCACATGGCAGGTTACCCCGGGTGGGTTGGGGGAGATGGGAGTCAGCAACTCTGTTGGCCCCAGCAGACTTACCTGGGGTTCTGGGGGCCAGGGAAGCTGCAGAGACAGTGCTCCTCTAGCTGGGACCCTGGCCAGCAGCCAGAGTGTGGATCTGGCTGGCCAGGCTCTGGTTTTGGTAGATGCGCGCTGTTACCATGTGCACTGCCTGATGCCACCATGTGCATCACCTTGCTTTTTTTTTGCACGGGTTTGTTTGACCCCAGGATCTCTCAGGGTCAACAGACAGATCTCCAGCACCACAGACTACACAGCCATGCTTGGCTGGATGCAGCCAGTAGTGACTCTTATTCTGTAAGCAAAATGTTTGGGGCCAAGCCTTGTTGTCTGCCTGTCTAAGGTATTTCTAACCTTCAGGCTTTGTCTTCCAACTGTGTCTTCCTTTTCTACACAAACAGGCCCCAGTCTAATGGTGGAATGGCCCCTTTTGGTTTGTGATCTGTGTAGGACAGACTTGTAAAGTGGAATTATGTATTCCAAGAGCCCTCAGCTCTTTAATTAGCATTATGTAATACTTTCCCTCCTAGTTCTCCATCATCTAGTAACACTCAGCCAAGCTGAACAGTCAGGAGGTACCTTATATTATCTGCAAGACAGTGTGTGCGTGAGTGTGTGTGTGTGTGCACGCGCATTTAGTAAATATGGCAACTGTTGAGATTTTTTTAACTGGATTAATCATTTACCCAATGCAGTGAACTTTGTAAGACTCAAAACACCCCTATTAGACAAAGTGCTGCTCAGAAAATGCCAGGCATTAGCTATTATTTGTTTCTTGACTACAGAGAAATAACAGAGCAATTCTTCTGTAGCAAAGAACTAAGAACAACCAGAATAGGTTTTGACATTATGGCTTGGATACAGATTTTTAATCTCCAGGTTTACCTCGTGATTCATATGTGCACATATGATAGTACTATTATTGCACAATACCCTTAAAACGATCTCATGCCATGCCAACATGCCATGGCACCCTGATTGAGAATCATTGATCTAACAGCCATAATTTCTCTTATTTCCGAGAATGTAAAGGAGAGGAGATCAAACTCAAAATGCTATAAGGACCTGAGAATGAGATACTGGTAGATCTAGAATCATAGTGCGAAATTCTAGTCATTACTGATTGGCAATAACTCTTATAGAAACTATGATTCAGTGCAAAGACACCACTTTATTTTTTCCTTAATTTCTACTTGTTCCATCTACTTCATCTTTTATATGATGAATTAGATGTGATTGAGTCACTTGGTAGCCAAGGGCTAAATTCAGAGTTTATAAAAGGGGCAAAAGAAAAGAATTGAAGAATTGACCCATATTGACCCATGGTGTGCAGAGAGACATTTTAAATCTTCTGTATAGTCTTAGGTTATAGGTACAGAGAAGTTACAAGATAAGCTGAATATGAATTTATAGCTCACTGGCTATTCCATGTTAGTATATTGAAACTAAGACAAGGGATTTTTTGTCCCATTCAGCATGGAGAAAGAGAACCCTGGTCTTGGAGTCAAGCACCACCTGGGCCGAGCACTGCTGCAGCTCTGGCTCCAGCTCTGGCCCCAACTCTGGGGAGACTGTATGTTGTGTTTGTATTGTGGGGATGAATGGTTGGGAGACCGTCACTCAGGGTGGGGGAACTATGGGGAAGAACACTGTGCAGGGGGCCATGCTCCATGCAGGGGAGAATGCTCTGTGGGGGGGAGCACAGGGGAAAACTTGCAGTGTGGGGGGTACAGCATGGGTGGCAAGAGGCAGGGGGATTACTGGCAGGGAGTAGGTGCAGTGGGGTGCAGGCACTAGAAAGGCACAAGAGGTCTAGTTGCAGGTGGGGGAGGTCAAGGGACAGGGGACAGCCGTCCTGCCCCCTGTCACTGCTTTTCCTGTCACAGTGGTGAGGAGGACAAATTTAAAGTGACCCCTCAATAATTTGATTTTAGACAGAAAATTTTACCGAACTTATAATTTTCCAAGTCTAGAATCCAATTATTAGGGAATTGTCTTTAATTAAAAAAAATCTCAGATTCAGGTAAATACAGTAATTTCATTTTTACACATAATTACCCTATGGTAAATGTTACATAACCCCATGTTATTTCATAGATTTCATAGATTTCATAGACATTAGGGCTGGAAGGGACCTCAGGAGATCATCGAGTCCAGCCCCCTGCCCAAAGGGCAGGAAGTCAGCTGGGGTCATAGGATCCCAGCAAGATAAGCATCGAATTCACTCTTGAAGGTGTTCAATGTAGGTGCTTGAACCACCTCCGCTGGCAGACTGTTCCAGACCTTGGGGGCTCGGACAGTAAAGAAATTCTTCCTTATGTCCAGCCTGAAATGGTCTTGCAGGAGTTTATGACCGTTCGACCTAGTCATCCCCTGGGGCGCTCTGGTGAACAAACAATCCCCCAGATCCTGGTGGTCACCCCTGATAAACTTATAGGTGGCCATCAGATCACCCCTGAGCCTACGCTTTTCCAGGCTAAAGAGTCCCATGTCTCTCAGCCTATCATCGTAAGGTCTGTTCTCTTGACCTCTGATCATGCGCGTGGCTCTCCTCTGGACTCTCTCAAGCTTCTCCACATCCTTTTTGAATTGTGGAGCCCAAAACTGGACGCAGTACTCTAGCTGCAGCCTCACCAAGGCCGAGTACAAGGGGAGAATGACGTCCTGGGATTTGCTCGAGAAGCATCTATGGTTGCAAGCCAGGGTTTTGGTCGCTTTACTAGCCGCAGCATCACATTGCAGGCTCATGTTCATCTTGTGGTCAGTGATGACCCCCAAGTCTCTTTCTTCTGTAGTGCTATCCAACGTAGCACTGCCGAGCCTATAAGGATGCTGCAGGTTTTTCCTCCCAAGGTGGAGAACCTTGCATTTTTCGGTGTTAAACACCATCAGGTTCTCGTCTGCCCATTTGCTGAGCTTGTCCAGGTCAGCCTGGATCACCTGCCTATCTTCTGGCGTGGATGCTTTGCACCAAAGTTTGGTGTCATCAGCGAACTTGGCCAGTCCACTCCTGACTCCAATGTCTACATCATTAATGAAGATGTTGAACAGGATGGGTCCAAGGACAGAGCCTTGAGGGACCCCACTGGTCACAGGGCACCACGATGAGTGACTGCCATCAATTACAACCCTCTGGGTCCGACCACGGAGCCAATTTCCCAGCCAGCGGATCGTGGTGGAGCCAAGGCCACAACTGGCCAGTTTGGCCAAGAGGTGATCATGGGATACCAGATCAAAACCTTTTTTGAAGTCAAGATATATGACATCAATCTCTTCTCCCTCGTCCAGGTGATAGGTCACCTGGCCGTAGAAGGAAATGAGATTGGGCAAACAAGACCTACCCACAACAAACCCATGCTGGCTATTCCTCAGGATGTTAGCCTGGGCCAGTCCATCAAGGATGGCCTCCTTAATAAACTTTTCTAAGATCTTCCCCAGGATAGAAGTCAGGCTAATGGGCCTGTAGTTAGCCGGATCCACTCTTCTCCCTTTCTTGAAGATCGGCACCACATTGGCCTTCTTCCAGTCTTCGGGCACTACACCAGAGTGCCAGAAGTTTTCAAAGATCCGTGCCAGGGGCTGGGCTATGACGCTCACCAGCTCCTTGAGTACCCTGGGGTGCAGATTGTCAGGGCCGGCTGACTTGAAGGTATCTAGCTTCTCAAGGTGTTCCTTCACAAGGTCAGCATTTATGGAGGGTAGGGGATCCCCATCACCCAGATCTCCCTGTCCCATAGCAGACATGGGCGTCCCATGGGACTGATGAAAGACTGAAGCAAAGTACCTATTTAATAGGTTGGCTTTTTCCTGGGCGTCAGTTGTCGGTTGCCCCATCTGGTTTAGCAGGGGTCCAACGTTGCCCTTGCTTTTCCTCCGGCTCCCCACATATCTGAAAAAGGACTTTTTGTTGTCATTGATGCTTGAAGTTAGTTGGAGTTCAGTTGCAGCCTTGGCTTTCCTGGTTTGCTCTCTGCAGGACCGGACCAGTGCAGAATAATCCTCCTTGGAGGTGAATCCCGTCCTCCATCCTTTGTAGGCTTTCCTTTTTAGCCGTAGGAGGTCTGCTAGGTCCCTGGAGAGCCAGGGGGGCTGCTGTGCCTTCTTGCTGCCTTTCCTCCATGTTGGAATAGATTTAGCTTGTGCACTGAAGATCGCTTCCTTGAGAAGCAGCCACTCTTCTTGAACTGTGGTCAACTACCTGAGAGGTCAACTACTTTCCATTTACTATGGGCAAAGAATGTGCAATGGGCAGTTGCTATGGAGTAAGTGATGCTTTGTAAATTGGTACTTTAACTTACCTTGTGGTAACTTGTTTGTGTGCCCAGTGTTACATTAGCAGTTCTGGAGTTGTGTATTCATTTGCACTGTCTTGCATCTCAGGAACAACGAGCGGTCCTTGCTCTCGCTGTTAAGAACATGAAGACATGCTCTGCATTCCACTGACTGAGAAAAGTGTTGTGTGTAACCAGGAGGAAGGAAAGGACCCCAAAATATTATCACTGTGTGGAATTTTCAAACAACAGCAAACCAAAAAATCATGCATTGTGTTCATGAAAATTGTACAGATCCCTGAATTGCTCTATATATGCATAATCTGAATGCAAATCACAGCTTCATGTTCATTATAGGTGCTATAAAATAGCAGTAAGTGTTGAGATTTATAACTGCCTGATTTTACTATAAATGATATGTGCTTTATCGTCTGTTAATGCAGTTGCTGCAGTAAACTTTGCAGTCTTGTCATTTTATAACTTTTTGCCATACATATTAGACAGCATGTTCACATTGGCATAGTTAAGGATGAGTTGCAGTTTCCATTAAAAACCTCTGTTTTAGCCATAAAAACTCACTCTGCTCTGTAACTTGGCACATAACTTTTAGCTCAGCATAATTTTTTTGTCCCTCAAGTAGGCAGATTGGCTAATTTCAAACAATTTATATGTGAATGCAAAAAGTTGGGCATTTGTTGGCTTTTGGATTCATTTTCACTCCTGTGCATAAAACTAAAAAGCAGTTTTAATTTAAACCAGGAAGACAGTTGTTTATGGGAGCAATTCTGTCTTGGTTAAATTCATTTCCTCTGAATTTCCCCCCAAAAAATGAATGCTTATTTTATGCAAATCCATAATAACCAGTGGCCTTTTTGTGGTCAGTGTCAAGATTGGTACTTTTAAGTAATTAGTTTGATTGGTCAATAAGAGTTTTGACTAAGTGAGGAGTGGAAAATCAACCTCTTATGTACCTCTCTCTATAAAGCAGCTACAGCCACATGAGTAAATCATGTTTCCTGAACATTAAACAGTGAAGTCTGTAGGAATATTGAAGAGGAGAAAGGCCAAATCATTCTCCTTTACTTCAATATTTTTGAGCATGCATTGCATTTTGCCTCTGAGGAGTTAAAACTACTTTAAAAATGAGCTAGTAATACGCACAACTTTTTAAAGAAGGGGAAGTGAGGCACAGAGCACCTGGGCTGCGTTGAACCAGTGACCCAAGGGCTGAGTTAGAGAGAGAGGCTAGATGCTGGTGTGTTGCTGGGCAATGTGGTGTTTCAAGCTGGCCCTGGATTTTCTACTGCAAGGTAGAGGTAGCTCTGAAGAGAAACAACAAGGAGAATGTCGTAATCAGTGAAAGTACTGCTGGTTTGGAAAACTCTATCAAGGAGACAGAAAAGTGCTAGAATGTCAGCAAGCAACTAAAAAGGACAATGGTATCTGCTTGTCATCACCATTAACTGTGGCAGAAAGAAAATAACCATTTGTTGGTTAGTAGGAAATGGATGGGAATCCTGTGCACCACATACTGGATCCATCTGGGAGAAATCAAAACTTAAGCACACATTTGTAGCTCAGATGCAGACTATTAAAGGACCAGTGTGTGCCTGAGGGTGATGTGGGGGGAGGAGCTTTTCCTAGCTTTATTTCATAATGAATTGGTCACAGGAATAAACTTTAGAAAGTGTATCGGAAAACAAGCGGAGGGGAAGAATAATTTCATCTATGGAGCCCAGCAAGGGGGCTGACCTGACTGTATTCCAAAGCATGCTGAAGTTTCAGAATTTGTGAAGACACTGAAATCTCCATGAATCTCTATTTTGAAGTTATTCAGCATCCATATTTGTTGATTTATTTTCTATAAGCTGTCAGGGGAGGGGGATTTTACATAACATATCCTGTCCTCACTTTATCTACTATGGATATTACAGCTGACTTTAAAAAAAGTTCCTTATACTGAACAGACACCGAAGTGTACTGTGAGAAAGGTCTTGGTATCCCGTAACTCAGGACAGGGGGAGGTAAGTGAATTATTTCATTATGTAGATAGATCACAACTGGGAGTGGCGTAGAGGAGTGTATAAGGAACCTTTAAGTGCAACTGAAAAGGTGGCAGAACTAGACTTTTAGGGTTTTTTTTTTTAATCATCTGGAGAGGTGACACTTGTCTTAAAACATAGTGTGCCAGTCTTGCATTGCAACAATTGAGATCTATTGTTGGTAGTTTGAAACTACTTGGGAAGATTATTTCCTAATGTATTACAATTACAATGCTGAGGTTCTGCATTAGTGACTATTTACTATCTTACCTTATGGACAAAGATGCACAACAAGGCCTCTGGGAAAATAAGTGGGGAAATGAATCACTCTGGTATAGCATTCCACAAAGGATCTTATTGGCAGACCATTAGATCACATCTATAAGTCCTGTGGAGCAAGCCCAGGTGTGTTGCTGCAAGATGAACTCAACTTGCTCCATGCCTAGGCCACAAAATAGGCTGCATCAATAGTGTAAGAGCATGCCAGAGCAGTTCTGAACATACGGCCCCTTCGTACCCAGTTGGCCTGAGCACAGTGCTGAGATATGCTTGAGGGACTGATCTAAATTGCTCAAGTGTTGCCATCTAGGCTACCTGATCTGCAGGCTCAGGAATGCATGGAATAGGTTCAGGTGTGTGAGGCTTATAGCTCTCAGCCATACTCCAAGGCCAAAAGAGTCAGGATGCAGATTGGACACAGACTGGATGCACACATTGCTGGGGTTATTTGACCCCAGTCATCTTTCCTGCCCAGAGCAGGGGGGCTGGACCCAATGATCTCATGAGGTTCCCTTCCAGCCCTAAACTTCTGTGAATCTGTGCCACAAAACCACAGTCTAACTCCTATTTCAGCACAGGATTGAAAAGTGATTGTATTCAGTTCTGATATCTGTTGTGAAAATGCCTTCTGTAATAAGTCAGTGACTGGCACCTGTGTCAAGCTCTCTCTCCTTCCATCTGTGCTCATGCATTATTTTATATCTTAGTATGTATAATAAAGTAGAAGTGATTAATCTGTTAAAAATGTGTGAGGTCCCATATTTCATGCTTATCCAAAAGGCAGTGGCCGATTTGGGTGGACAAGGACTGTATCAATTTGCTTTTGCTGACAAGTCATTAACTGCTTCAGATAGCTGCCAGTTTTTGAACTGGGAAAAATATTATGGTCTGACACTGTGGTCTACATTTCCACCCAGCTCTCCCCCTCAACTTAAGTTTTGTATTGGTTTTCCTACTCAGGAGTGGTAAGAAACATGGATTGTGGGACACCTATGTACACTGACTCTTTTGAAACACAGAAGACAAGGAAAACAAGATCCAAGCAAAGCTTGTGACAAACTGGTTGTACAGAAGTTTTATCTTTAACTTGTTTTCCTTGTCCAGTTTTGAATACTGCCTGTCTGAAGGCATAGAGTTAAATTCCAGGAGTTGTTTTGAAAGGGTTATTGAAAACACAGGAAACTGGTAGGGGGGACATGGAGGGGCATGTGCCCCACCGGCAGGGCCGTCTCCACCACTGCCACTGCTGGCGACTTCTGCAGGTGCTCACCAGCTCTGCTGCTGCTGCTGCTGCTGACACTGCTGGTAACTTCTGCAGGTGCCCCTCCAGACTCAGGAGGCACCAGTCACCCATGACTGAAAAAGAAAGGTAAAACAATGTCACAGCTAATCATAGAATCATTGGGATGGAAGGTAGGGACCTCAAGGGTCATCTGCTTAAACACCTAGCACAGACATGGTTCCTAAGCCATGTCAGACAAATGCCTATCCAATCTCTTCTTGAAAATCTTCAGTGAAGGAGATGCCACAGTTTCCCTAGGCAGTGTGTTCTTATAGTTAGGAAGGTTTTCCTGCTATATATATGCCAGCTCTGCTTTCCAATAGTTTAAATCCATTGCCTCTTGCTCTCTTTGGAAGTATATAAGCATTCCTTCAACCGAATGAACTACAAACAGAGTTGTGTTCATCTTCATCCAATATGATGGAGATTTCCACCATGTCAGTCATCTTTTATCTGGCTGAACTTACACACTGAGTATTTCAGCTGGTGGAACTCAGGTTGAAATATAGCACCTGTATGTACCCTCTATGACAAGGGAGAATATCTTTTTTTCCTTTTTAGGGAAGCCTTTCAAAAGTTTGAAAGCTACTTTTGCATTCCTCCTTAGTCTCCTTTTCTCCAAACTAACCATATATTTCCTTCAACCTCAGCTCATATGGCTTGATTTTCAAGACCTTTATTATATTTGTCATTTGCTGCCAGATCCTTTTGGTCTCTCTAAATCTTTCTTAAAACTCAGTGCCCAAACATGGACAGTTACTTCAGCTGAGGCCTAACCAACATGAAGTACAGTAGTACTATTGCCTCCCTGGTCTTGTATACAGTGTTTCTGTTAATCTGACCCAAAATTGTGTTTTCTGTCTATGGGCATTCCCACATGCAAGGGTGTACATTTGCTGTGGTACAAATAGCAGCAGTACATATTTATACTGCTGCTTTGTGTTCTGGGGCACAACCCTGCATGTGTACTCAAGTGCATGCCAAATTGTCCTGGGTGGGGGAGGAGAGGCTAGGGCCAGCACCTGTGCTGGCCCCAGCAACCTACCTAGGGTCCTGGGGGCCTCCCAGGGCAGTAGCAGTGCCAATCCAGCTGCATGGGGCCTACCAGAGCATGGCTCTGGACAGCTAGGCTTCGTTTCTGGCAACACACTGCTGCTGTGCGTGCTGTGCCACTTTATTTTATGGCGGCTTTTATTGACACCAGGATCTCCCAGTGTCAGATTTTGGCACTGCACTGCAAGTTAGCATCACAGTGAATGGTTGCATGTGTGCTGCATATGGTTCGCAATGCCTCAAACAACTTGGAGGTACTGCAAACTGCACATGCTTGCTCATCTCAATGTGCCCTCTGTGGACAGCATCACACCATTGTCTCCACTGCCCTTGGATCCCTTCTGGCAGTACTACTGCCTATCAAGTTTTCTCTCATCAGACAGCCCCAAGTATACTGTTTCAAAGAGATTAAGATATCAATGGATGGACCATCTGCTTGGGGGATGCTGAGTTCATCCAGGCTAAACCTGAGGTTAAAGGAGAACCTAAAACTTGAAAGATGGACTGCTTTTCCTTGATAAATATGGATCTAGCTGTCCTGCAGGTATTTAGAAAGGTGTAACACCCATATTTATAGACCTTTGTTTTTTTATATTTGGCCTCCAAATACTTTATATCTTTTGAGTAATGAGTAGATAAACTGCCCCCTCACCCTTTTTTTTTTTTTAAGATGCTGGCTCTGTTACTGGACATGCAAGCTGGCACAGGGAAACTCCCACAGGCTCTGGCTCTTGACTGGACATGTTGAAAAAGTCATGACTGAGATGAGGTCTGATGCACTTGTGAAGACCCTGAATAGGGACAGTGGTGCAATTCACCTGATAGAGATGACAGTACTTCTCACTGAGGAAAGAATTTTGCTGACCGATTTAGACAAGCTACAGATGCAGCTAGCCTTGGCATGGGGGTTCATTCCATACATTAGCCTCTCCTTTTTTTCCCCCTTCACTTCGTTGTCGTCAAACGGTATTGCAGAAACCACATGTACTGGGCATAGTGGGCCTCCTGGCACTTTGCATTAGGTACACCTGACTACCAGGGGACAAGCTCTTTAGCAAGGTGGAGCCTGCAGCTACTGGTATTCATACACTGGCCTATTTTTATGAAACTTAGAGTAATCAGAAGTGACACACCAGACCTTAGATTACTATGATCTCTTGTGGTTTCCAGTTGCTTTAGCTATAACAAGTTTAGGATAGGTGTTAGTCTTTATAGCCCTTGAGAAATTTGAGTTGAATTTATTTTCCAGCTATCCAACTGTGATGTTGCAATGACATTAAAAACAGAGGCTTGTTGGATTTTTCCCCCTCTTCTTAAAGAAAGGCAACAGGTTTTAGCTTGGTGTAAACAGAGAAGTTAGAAAGAAAAAGAGCTTCTCTTTTGAAGATGTGGGCCAAAACTTGATCTCTGTACATATGCGCTTTACAAACTGGAAAAATTAAGCTTCCCTGAATCTGAAGATCATCAGTGAACACAGCCACTTATGCAGGTTGAGAGAACTGCTGCTTTTGTGATGATCTTCTGGCTCAGGGTTCGAATTATGGGGAGCTTGGGGGGGCTGACCCCTCCCCCTAAGAGGTGAGAGCTCCTTTGTATAATTTGAAAAATCATAACATGGGGGGAGGGGAGTCTCAATTCTCTGATTTTATTAGGACATCATGATGGGTGGCCCAATTTTTTTTGCAGAACCCCCCCCCACAGGAGTCTTTTGCAGCCCCCCACCCCATCCCCTGGTCTGGATGGTTTTGATCCAGGACACAGATCTGCCTCTGCTGCCTATCATCATCTTGGGGAAAGGGTAGAGATAACTCAAGACACAGTTTTAAGCAGTGCAGCAGAAACTCCCTATTTCTGTTGCCTTTGTAGTCTTCTTGCAAGGCTTGTGTTTTAGCCTGGCATGAGAAGAACCACAAAGAAAAAAACCCCATGTTTTAAATTCTGGCTCAGCAAAAGTAAATAAGCAAGCAAGCTAGACATGAAGATTAATACAGAATCCTGTGTGTCCTTACACAGAATCCCAGAGAAATATCACTGCATTCCACACACTCACAAAATATACTTTTCAGCTGTAAAACTAGTGAGATAAAAATTAGTTGGGCCTAAAAGACTACCCCAGAAAAATGCTGCTAAATTCCTTTGGATGCAAATGATCTCTTTCAATAGGTATGCTTTGAATTAAAGGTATCACATATCCTTTAACTTCTCTGCCCAAGATAAGTTATGTTTTCAGTAACTCAGAAGCTATCCTGTACATGCAGCCACAAATCTATCAATTACAGGCAAGTCAGCACAGACCAACGGGAGAGTAAAGATCAAAATCAGGAGAAGAGGTGAAAAAATATGAAAGGAGTAAGAACAGAGTTAGGTCAGACAGTAGCAATGAAACAGAAAGAAGTAAACCAAAAATAACAAGATACCCATAACCTCTAAGAAACTGCTCCAGTATATCTGTATTTTTAAGACATCTTTAAATTTGGCTTCAAGTGAATTTAATTCCTGCAGCTCAGCCCTGACAGAGAAATAACCATTTTTATATTTCGCTTTTCAAGAACAATTAGAAAATAAAATCCTGAGGAAAAAATACTGTATTTGATCTGTGGGCTAAGCAAATTTTCTAGTCTGTGCACAGAACTATTGACAGCTATGGGCAGTCTGAGGGGGGAAGGGATATGCAGAAACTTGTAGTAGTGAGTTCTGAACAAACTTTGGGCATCTTGAATTCTGCTTTTTAGTGTTCTTGGGCACCAGCACTTTTAAAAAGGTACTTGGCTTAAAGTGTGTTTGTCATAAATCAAATAATGTCATTTTAGTTCAATACAGCATAAACCTACTGCTCATGGGCTAAAAGCTATCTCTTTTATGTGTACTTTGGGGTGTGTTGGGTGGTTCAGAAGTGACATACTGTAATTCTGTATAGATTAGGACTGGGTAGGAGCTGAATAACAGTTTTCGAGATTACAATTTTTGACTTAGATGCCTAAATTCCATTGAACTCCAGCTTTAGATATTTTAGTCCTTGTTTGGATTTGTCCCCTGATTGTTTCTGAATTTTTTACTCACTGTTTGGGTTAAAGGAAATTACCTATATTGATGCAATAATAGGCTCTTTTCCTTGGAGGTTCACTGAAAGCAGACATGCCACACTTATACAGCCGGTTGTATGACTTTTATTGCCTTTCAAGGTTTGGAATTCAGGGTAGCAATAGTTAACAACGTAAGGGTGAACTTACATGTTACACTTAGACCATACTAAGTCTGTAGCATAATAAGCAGTGTTAAAGTTTGAACATCCTGTGAGCAGTCACGTGTTAAGGGTTAATACCATTTCTTGCCTGCATAGCTGTTACTTGTCACTAGATGGCTGGGGAGCAGGGGTGTGGCTAAGAGCCAGGACACCTGGGCTCTATACTTGCTCTGGGTGATGGAGCTGGTGGGGAGGAAAGCAGGACTGAGAGTGGTGCTTCCTGGGAGATTGGAGAACTGAAATTTGCTCATTTTATCTCTGTGGAGCAGAGCAAAGTTACTGTAACACGAAATAGGTAGCAAGACCCAGGGCACTGACAGATATTCAGCTCCCCGGTTTAACTCATGGCACTTCATAGAAAGTGCCATGAGTTACAGTGAACTCCCTGACCTAACAGGCAGTAGCTGTTTGGGAGGGGTGCTGATCTAACTCTACTTTGGAGCCAATCCAGGTGAGAGAGGTTACATGTCTGCAACCTTTCTCCCCTAGCCTTGTGCCTACCTCCCAGCTCCAGTGCTGTCTCAGGATGGGAGGGAGAGAAGGCAGGATAGAGAGGTCCATCCTGGAGTTTTCCCAGCCTGCACTGGAGTGGGCTGGGGGCAGGTCAGTCAGAGCCCCACACATCAGGGGGGCTCGAATCCACCTGTCCCACCATCCAGAATGGATCTTCCTCTGCTGCCTTCTCCCCCTACCATCCTGAAGACAGCACTGCAGATGGGGCTGGCACTGGGGATGGGACCCAGCCCTGCTCCCAGGTCGCACTAACAAAAGTTAATAAGGTGTTTGGCTTTGGAATACCTTCATCTGAACTTTAATTAAATGGAGGTTCATTTGTCATGCAATCGGGTACTTATTAAAGCACTCTGCAGCTATGCACTTTCAGTGGGTTCTTGAGACAGGGGGCTGTCTCGAGGCCAATTATGACATTGGCCTGCTCACTTGCCTAGGTCAGTCCGCTTTGCCTCGCCTGCCACAACTTGATGTATCAAAATAGATGGAAAATGCGGAAGGCTGTCTATTTTATTGCCTTGATGCCAAAGGCAAAATACACAGCTTCAAACTTTCCCTTACACAATGTCCCATTCCTTGCAGATGGCATCATATACTGGTGACCATTCTCTTGGCCCCTAACCAGGCCAAACTCAGTCCTATGATAAGCCTCTCTCATACCACTCCTAGCAGGGCCACATTCATTCTGCCCCTTTCTTGGGCCTGTCACACTACCCCTCATTATACTTCAGTTGTATTATCCTATTCTATATAGCCCTTCAGGACCACTTGGGCTCCCTACTCTATACAGCCCTTCAAGCTTCATCTCTTGCACTCTTGGTCTCAACCCCTTGCAGACCTTCAGGCCACCCAACTCAAGTCCGATGGGGCATCAGCTCTACCATCACACACACTGGGCTGATTCCAGCTCTGGCCCTCTCTGGCCTCAGGCATCTCAAACTGAGCCTACTGCCTACTCAGGCTTCAGGTCTCTGTCAACATACCTGGACCCCAAGCCTGTGTTCTCTATGGGGTAACCCACCAGGTAGTGGGGGCTGAGGCTTTATGATGCCCCATCTTCACCCTTTACTGGGGAGGCCCAGGTGTGGCATTCCCTGGAGACTGTCCTGCCCCACCACACCAAACAACCCCAGCAGGATGCAGTTTCAGGTCATGCCCCAGGACAAGGAACCTCCTCCATCCCCATAGTTCCTACCCTGACCTCCAGGTATTCTGGGAGCTGCAGTCTGCAGGCTGAGAGATGTTGTTCCTCTGGCTCCCTGGATGTAACTGCTGACTTAGCTCCTAGGACTTGGGTTTATACTGAGTTTGCCCAGCCCTCCTCCAATCCAGGGCCCTCTTTTAGTCACATGACTGCCTAATTGGGGCTAATCACACCTGCTGGCTGCTCAAAAGCCTGCTCAAGCCCCTTAAAGTGGTGGGCACTAAAGGTGCCCTGCCACACTGATCTCCAGGGATCGTGGTTTTCTCTGATTAAAAAAATCCCAAATTTTCTCATTTAAAAAAGTAATCCAAAATCCACATTTTTTCACGAGTAAAATGAAACACTGCTTACACACGCGCGCGCACACACACACACACACACAGTATATCTATATCTATGTCTATATATATCTACTAGATGCCCCGTGCACACCCTTGCTTGCATGAAAATCCAATGAGCCAATTTTTGCTTGAGATCACATTTTATTGCACTGCAACAGCTTCACAACACTTCCGCATACACAAAATCCTGAAACATATCACACTTTCTTACTGTAAGAGCTTTACAATACTTCCGTATATACAACATTCCTGTTTTTGTTACTCAAGTCAGCAGTCACTGTGAACTGGATATTTCCTGGGTGGGAGATTCTGGAAGCAGCCACATATAGTTGTCCACAGGTGAAGACAGGATCCCGAAGGAACACTCCTACTCTTTTTAATGTTTGCCTCGGGCCTTATTGGTTATGCTGCTGAATGTCACCTTCAATGGGAGCTGTCAACGTGTCCATGTAAATGGAAATGTGTCATCAGATGGCTTCAGTGCAATCTGAGGAATTAGTACTGTTCTTTTCTAATCCAACAATTTTTGCCTCAAGTAGTCTGCTGTTGATGATGGATTGCACCAATAGCCATGTTCCACTGCACAAACCATTCTTAGGGGCAAAGTTTCACAGAAGCATGATAAGCATCCCAGGCTTAAGGTGGAACTGATGTGGAGGCAAACCTGACACCTCCATGGAATTCAGGTACTCATTTGGCACAGCCGTAGCACTTTCATCCTCTGAAAGAGCATACAAATCCATTCTTGGCCTGGAAATTTTGCTACAATAACATTGCTGATCTCCTGTACAATGGAGTAATGTGGTGCCAAAATAGCTCTTTCAGACGTCCATCCTGGATTTTGATAATTTTCCAATAGATTTGGAAATGTCCATTCTATCATTGGTGAGAGATCCAGAGGCATGCAGAGCTCAGGAGGCAGGGTAATGATTTCATCAATATTTGGAACTTGGCCATTTCCCATATCCAAAAGTAATTGAGCATATTTTGCACTTCATGCATCAAAACCTCACATGTTCTCACGAAGTTGGAAAATCTGGAAGTGGTTTCACACCTCAGATCACTTCAAGCATGCCTCTACTATTTGTGGCTATGAGGCATTTTTCACAATAGGCAGAATTTGCCAAAAATCACCCTCAAGCACTATCACCTTGCCACCAAAAGGTAAATTTCTCTGCAGTAAATCTTGCAGCATCTGTTCTACAGCCTCCAGCATGTACCGATGAGCCATTGGTGCTTCATCCCAGATGATGATAGCTGCTTCTCAAATCAGCACAGCAAGGTCAGCCTGTGTTGATATGCTTCAGGTGCTGGTTTTCAAAACATTCAGAGGTGCCTTGAACCTTGAGTGTGCAGTCCTGCCTCCCGTAAGCATGGTAGCAACAATTCTACCGGATGTCACGGTTAATGCAAGCTTCCCTCCTCTATACACTGCTGAAAGAATTGTGTTGAAGCAGAATGTTTTTCCTGTACCATCAGGTGCATCAACAAATGCACAAAGTGGCTCTTGATTCTCCACTTCTTTCAAGATTGTATCCACCATTTGTCGCTGATCTGGAAGCATATATGGCAGTGAAGCTTGAGCAATTTGGCGTTACTCCTGACAGTTAAAGTACAGCTCCTCTGCTAATGCATTTGACAGCCATTGAGTGGGGATGTCTGCTGAGAATGAACAAGGCATGAGAATATATATGCCCAGTGCAGTATTGCCCTGTGCAGCATCTTATAGTTTCATAGTTGGTACAGTCGGAAGGGACCTGAGCACATCATCAATTCTGACCCCCTGCCACGTCAAGAAAGAGTACTGGGGACAAACAACCCCAGCAAGGTGTTCATCTAACCTCCTCTTAAAGACCCCCAGGGTAGGAGCCTGCACCACTTCTCTTGGAAGTTGGTTCAAGATCCTAGCTGCCCTGACAGTGAAGTAGCGCCTCCTGATGTCTAGTCTGAATCTACCCTCTGCCAGCTTGTGACCGTTATTTCTAGTCACTGTTGGTGATGCTCAGGGGAACAGGGACTCCCCCAGTGCCTGCTGATCCCCCCTGACTAGTTTGTAACAGGCCACTAGATCCCCCCTCAGCCTTCTCCTGTGGAGGCTGAACAGGTTCAGGTCCCGCAGCTTCTCCTCATAGGGCCTGCCCTGCTGCCCACTGATCATGCGAGTGGCCCTCCTCTGGACCCTCTCCATGTTGTCCACATTCCTCCTGAAGTGCAGCGCCCAGAACTGGATGCAGTACTCCAATTGCGGCCTGACCAGTGCCACATAGAGGGGAAGGATCACCTCCTTGGACCTGCTTGAGATGCATCTGTGGATGCATGACAAGGTACAGTTGGCCTTCCTGACCATGTCTCCACACTGTTGGCCAATGTACATTTTGTCATCAATAATGACTCCAAGATCCTTTTCTGTGTCTGTACTGATGAGAAGAGACTGTAGGTATGGTGCTGGTTCTTCCTCCCCAGTGCATCACCTTGTACTTGTTAGTATTGAATCCCATCCTATTCTCATCTGCCCACCCCGGTAATCTGTCTAGGTCCAATTGCAGCCTGTTTCTCTCTTCTAGCATGCCTACTTCCCCCCACATCTTCGTGTTGTCTGTGAATTTGAACAGGGTGCTTTTCACCCCCTCATCCAAGTTGCTAATGAAGATGTTGAACAGTGCGGGCCCGAGGACCAATCCCCGCAGAACCCCAATGCCCATGTCCTTCCAGGCTGAATAAGACCCGTCCACCACCACTCTCTGGGTGCGGTCCTCCAGCCAGCTGGTGACCCATTTGACTGTGTAGGTGTCAACACCACCGTCCCCTAGATTTTTAATGAGACTGGGCAAGGCATGAGAATATGAATACGTGAGGATCTTTCAGCTAACTCCCTCTCTGAACAATTTCATCTTACACAGTGAGGCTTCATACTTACTAACAGAGATGACACACAGTATGCATAATAGCATATCTATCCATCTATCTATTAGGGCTGTGTAAAGCTTCAGGTTCTGATTCAATTCGGAGGAGATTTGGTCTGATTCAATGGCTGAATCTCTGAATCCAAATCGAATCGGGAAACCAGTAAAAAGGTCTGAATCAATTCAAAGCTTTCTGAATTGATTCAGAAAAGATTTGGAGAGCTTTGGAGATTCAGGGAGTCCCCATCACTGCCACAGGGAGCTGGACATGGGCTCTGTGCTGGTAAGTAAGGCGGGGGCCTGGAGGAGGAGGGAGAGGACCATGGGGGGACCCCTGCCAGGCCTCATCCCCTGCCCGCTCCCCCAGCCCCACTGAGCACCCTCTACCTCCCTCCCACTGTCCTAGCACCCCCCTCCCCATGGCTGCTCAGCTCGGCCCCAGCTCCCCACTCACTGACTGCTGCCAGGTGGAGGGTGCAGTCCCCACTGCCCCACGCTTCATAGGCAGCTCTGCCACAAGCCCTCTGACACCCGCCTCCTCTCCCAGCCCACAGCCCCCACTCCCATGGCTGCCCCTCCTGGCCTCACCTCCTAGTTCTTTAAAAAAAAAAACAAAAGCCCCACACTAACCAGCTGCTGTAGCAGCCATTGGGGTTTCTGGGGGCTCATAGCAGAGCCACCCATACAGTGCAGGGCAATGGGGATCACCCCCCCCTCCCCACCTGGTACAAGCCAGAGAGTCCCAGGCTTTTTTTTTTTTTAAAGAGCTGGAAGCTGGGCCAGGTGGAGCAGCCATGAGGGGCAGGACTTGGAGAGGGGGCGGGGGTAGGGGGCTCATGGCAGATCCCACCATGCAGTGTGGGGTAACGGGAGGAAGTGGGGATTGCCCCCCCGCCTGGCAGCAGCTGGTGACTGGGGGCTTTAAAAAAAATTTTTTTTAAAGAACTGGGAGCTGTGGCTGGGAGAGTAGACTGGGGATGGGGGCTTGTGACAGACCCCCCCATGCAGCACAGGGCAGTGGAGGGCAGCGGGGATCACCCCCTGCCACCTGGCAGGAGCTGGTGAATTTGGGGCTTTTTATTTTATTTTATTTTTTAAAGAGCTGGAAGCAGGGGCCAGGCAGGGCAGCCATTGACAGGGCTGGGAGAGTGGGCAGGAGATGGGGCCTGTTTGATTTTGAGATTCAGCTGATTTGGCAGCAGCTGAATCTCTGAATCAGATTTGGCCAAATTGTTTTGGGACAGTGATTTGAATCACCGAATCAATCACTGTTCCCCGAATTGGCCAAATCCGAAGTGAATACTACCCACTTTGCACCAGCTTAATATATGTGTGCGTATGTGTGTGTGTGGCATTTCATTTTACTCATGGACAAAATTTAGATTTCAGGTTACTTTTTTAAATCGTAAAATTTGGGATTTTTTTAATCAGAAAAAAAACAATCCCTGCTGATTGTGCAGCAAAACATCACTTTTGGTAGCACCCTCAGTTGCCTACTCTGACATAATTCAGAGGGCACTTACCATGAGTTAATGAGCTTTAATATGGAGATGCTTGTGGTTTTAAAGACCTTATTATGGTCTAAGTGCAAAGTATAATTTCACCCCAACTTTGGACAAATTACTGTACACTTTCCAAATAGTCAGTGAAACTGGGAGTTATAGAATGAAATTATTAAAAAAAGGTAAAAACAAAAGACTAAATATCTAGAAAAACTTCCCTGGAAAGTAGTTTATCAGACTGTGAAATGATCTCCCGAGGGTAGCAGTGGACACTTACTCAGATCTTGCAGTCTGAAACTAGCCTGGATAAAGCATTGGAAAATACACCATATTCTCAACTGACCTGGAAAATGGAGTAGGCAAACTAATGGGTATTTTCCATCACTGGATTCCATTTGATACACATTCATATTTTTCACCAGTGGGTGACTAACCCAAGAAGGAAAGCACAACATTTCTATGATGATTGCTAATGGCATAAAAATACAAGATTAAAATGGAGAGGAAATCCAGAAATATTTTGCTATAAGACACAGCTAAGTACAGTATTACATTGCCAGTTTTCTGTGGTATATTTGTTAATTTAATAACGTTTTGGGCATTTTCTCCAGGAATAATTTGCTCTCTTTGATTGAGAAGCTTTAACAATTAATAATAAACTCTCATGGCAACCGAGCTAACGTAGCTTCTTCTTAATCCCCTGTTGTCTTTTTAATTGGTATCTTTTGAGCTGCAAACTGAACAGAGAAAATGAGTTAAATGCGGGGCTCAGGTCTGCATCTTTGTCAGAGCATCCAAGTTGATTAGCATTCATGTAAATAAGGTGACAAGGGAATATCTCTGTTAAAGATAGAAACAACAAGAGCAATTGTTTTAATGTTGGTGTTAAGACGCTATTTGTGCTTGATAAAAACTAGACATTTCCAGAAATATGAATGTATGCTTGTACCAGCTCATTGCTTGTATTATTAATACATGCTTTGCCTCTTCAGTGTTTTGAATTAACATTGAAATGAAAATGGTGAAATGTCTTCCTACAGGTTCAGTATATAGGCCCTGCCATAGCGGTCTGTGCAGCTGGGAAGCAAGCTGGGTACTTGTATAGCTACCTTGCTCTCCAGGAGGGAATTAGGTGAGTCTTATGGCCTTTCTCATTCACTTTCACTGCCTTGACATGGTACCTGGGTTCAAACATTTTAGCTTCCCAGGCTAAGGCAGAAGCTCATTAAAGTTGTGCCTCAGGCCAAAATTCTGCCCTCTAGAAATATCTCAAGTCTGTTTCCTTGAAAGGCTATATTTTTATAAGAGCCTCTACTTAGGAACCTGATGAGGCCAATTTTTAAGAATTGCTAAGCAGCTATCAGTGATGTATTTGGAGCTTTTTTGAAAATCTGTGCTGTAGAGTACAGCTTTCATTGGGCGTCTCTACATTTCATCCTATGGAGATGTAGTGATATGCTATGTTGCCATACGGCATACTATAGTGATGTTGCCATAGCGGTGCACTCCCCAGGAGCACCACTATGGTGGTGTAGTGGTGAAATTTACCCTTGCATACTATACATGACAGAGTAATGGCCCATACTGCCAAAAGGAAGTACCAAAGTACAGCACTGTAGCAACGTTGTCATATGGTGATATGTAGATTTGTCATTGTTATCTTTTTGGGCACATCTACATGTCGCCCTCTGCAAGTACTAAAGCACAGTGGCATAGTAACATTGCTATACAGCAACATGTAGACGTGTCCTTTGGGTGGTTCACTAAGCACACTTGAGTCGCTAGGTGTTCCCCACTCTTGCCACTGATAGTGTACATCTACATATGCATTTAAGCATGACTAAATTTAATGCACATTAAGTTAGTACACATCATGTGATTTTTGGCAAATGTCTACACGGACAGAGACTTGGCACTAAAGTTAGTGCTCTTGGCTCTAAAGTTAGTGCCAAGTCCCTGCAGCCCTGCCATGTGCCCCTAGTGGCTGGGCAGACCTGGCACTAAAGTTAGTGCTAGGTTGCATCTACACGTGTTAATATGTTTTAACTAATTGCACATTTGATACCTGCATTTGCAGGTTTCAAAATTAGGTGTAATTAGCTTAATTTCACCATTTTTAATATGCATTAAGGGTGCCCATATGTAGACATCTCATGTAGATGCACTTATCTCATGTTAACGTGTCTCATGTTCACATGCCCATAGTCAGCCAACTTAGCAGTGCTAAGGGTGTTGCAGGGGCTGTGTTCCCAGTTTTGGGATATGTGATATGGATCCCAGTGAAGTAAATGGCATTTTTTGTGTGTTTGAAAATAGTAGGAAATAAATCCTGGGGCATGACATTGACACCATCAGAATTACAACTTGGGAAGATTTTGGTCCTATGTTTCAGTCCTATGTTTGGTCCTATGCTAAACACAACAGACTTTAGATTTGTAAAATTGTATTTTTAAGCTTATATACATTTTCAGTCTTTAGTTATTGTATATATTCTTGCAATTAATATTAGAGGTCATTGCATGACAGTCTGGGTTTCAGGTTTATTGAGACTATTAATACTGATAGTCCTTTTATATATTTATAAAAAAGTCTGTGCTGTGCATAAAATATGTTAAAAAATAAAAGTTGTGTAAAAAAAGCTAATGTATCCTAAAAAATGCATTCACTATGCATTCATTCAAGATTTAATTCTAAATTTTGTGAGACACCATTTAGCCCTGATTTTTACTTCAGATGCTTGGGGTAATTACCTCATTCTCCATAGGTGTGTCGACACAAGACGCTACATTGCCATAGCTCATTGCTATGGCAACGTAGCATAAGTAGGTACAAACCATGGCACTGACACTATATTGCCATAGTGCTGAGCTACCTTGCTATAGCACATTGATATGGCGATGTAGCTGCTAAAAGTAATTATGTGCACTGGGACATTGCAGTAATGGCTGTTATTGCACAGTCATTTAGTACTTCCTAAAGCAAGTACTAAATGATAGAGCAGAAACAAGTACACCATGGGGAGCACATGTAGATGCAATTCATAAGTCAGTAAAATCAACCTATCATTTTCTTTCAGTTCCTAAAAAATGGAGTTTGCTTCCTGACTCTGTCTGAGACCCAGTGTCTTATTTTCAGTGAAACACCATCTGTTTCTTGGGCTTTTGCCAAAGGGATTGATGATGGGGTAAATCTCAGTTTATTCTGCAATTTGTTATATTGAATACTGTCTCTTTGTAATTGGTTTAATTTAATTAACTAACCCATGTTTTTAAATAAGCATACATGTAACCAGAGATATCATAGTGGACATACCTTTTTTAAGCAAAATCTCAAATTGCATAAAGCAAGATATTGTTTCTGCATGGGCAGTAATAAAATGTTCTTTCAGTAAACATAAAATCTGAAGTGTAAGAAAAGAGGGAGGGAGGTTTCTAAAATTTGCTTCTTTTAAATCTGGTACATTAGAAGGTCATGTAGCAGTAACATAGTAGATTTTCAGAGGCCCATGTGGATCTTTTGTAGGTGGCTATTAGACTTTGGATGCCATTAAATGCTTTTGAAGCTCTCTTTCTTCTCTTGTCCTTTTCAGCTCATGCATTATGGGACATGTTTCTTGGGTTATCTTGATGATGCCATTGGAAGAGAGGCTGAATACAGTTATCTCAATAGAACACAAGAGAAGTGAGCCTGCCTCGGTCATTTGTGTGGCAGAGCCTTACTGAAAGAGGAGGTGAATTCCAAACAACCAATACATAGTAGGATGTTTTCATAATAAAATCTGCAAGGTTTGTGGGGAGCTGGAGGAAAAGCAAGGGCAACGTTGGACCCCTGCTAAACCAGATGGGGCAACCAACAACTGATGCCCAGGAAAAAGCCAACCTATTAAATAGGTACTTTGCTTCAGTCTTTCATCAGTCCCATGGGACGCCCATGCCTGCTATGGGACAGGGAGATCCGGGTGATGGGGATCCCCTACCCTCCATAAATGCTGACCTCGTGAAGGAACACTTTGAGAAGCTGGATACCTTCAAGTCAGCCGGCCCTGACAATCTGCACCCCAGGGTACTCAAGGAGCTGGCGAGCATCATAGCCCAGCCCCTGGCACGGATCTTTGAAAACTCCTGGTGCTCTGGTGTAGTGCCCAAAGACTGGAAGAAGGCCAATGTGGTGCCGATCTTCAAGAAAGGGAGGAGAGTGGATCCGGCTAACTACAGGCCCATTAGCCTGACTTCTATCCTGGGGAAGATCTTAGAAAAGTTTATTAAGGAGGCCATCCTTGATGGACTGGCCCAGGCTAATATTCTAAGCGATAGTCAGCACTGGTTTGTTGCGGGTAGGTCTTGTTTGACCAATCTCATTTCCTTCTATGACCAGGTGACCTATCACCTGGACAAGGGAGAAGAGATTGATGTCATATATCTTGACTTCAAAAAAGCCTTTGATCTGGTATCCCACGATCACCTCTTGGCCAAACTGGCCAGTTGTGGCCTTGGCTCCACCACGATCCGCTGGCTGGGAAACTGGCTCCGTGGTTGGACCCAGAGGGTTGTAATTGATGGAAGTCACTCATCGTGGTGCCCTGTGACCAGTGGGGTCCCTCAAGGCTCTGTCCTGGGGCCCATACTGTTCAACATCTTCATTAATGATGTAGACATTGGAGTCAGGAGTGGACTGGCCAAGTTCGCCGATGACACCAAACTTTGGGGCAAAGCATCCACGCCAGAAGATAGGCGGGTGATCCAGGCTGACCTGGACAAGCTCAGCAAATGAGTGGACGAGAACCTGATGGTGTTTAACACCGAAAAATGCAAGGTTCTCCACCTTGGGAGGAAAAACCTGCAACATCCTTATAGGCTCGGCAGTGCTACGTTGGATAGCACTACAGAAGAAAGAGACTTGGGGGTCATCATTGACCACAAGATGAACATGAGCCTCCAATGCGATGCTGCAGCTAGTAAAGCGACCAAAACGCTGGCTTGCATCCATAGATGCTTCTTGAGCAAATCCCGGGACGTCATTCTCCCCTTGTACTCGGCCTTGGTGAGGCCGCAGCTAGAGTACTGCATCCAGTTTTGGGCTCCACAATTCAAAAAGGATGTGGAGAAGCTTGAGAGAGTCCAGAGGAGAGCCACGTGCATGATCAGAGGTCAGGAGAACAGATCTTACGATGACAGGCTGAGAGCCATGGGACTCTTTAACCTGGAAAAGGGTAGGCTCAGGGGTGATCTGATGGCCACCTATAAGTTTATCAGGGGTGACCAGCAGGATCTGGGGGAACGATTGTTCACCAGAGCGCCCCAAGGGATGACGAAGTCGAACGGTCACAAACTCTTGCAAGATCGTTTCAGACTGGACATAAGGAAGAATTTCTTTACTGTCTGAGCCCCCAAGGTCTGGAACAGTCTGCCAGCGGAGGTAGTTCAAGCACCTACATTGAACACCTTCAAGAGTAAATTGGATGCTTATCTTGCTGGGATCCTATGACCCCAGCTGACTTCCTGCCCTTTGGGCAGGGGGCTGGACTCGATGATCTCCCGAGGTCCCTTCCAGCCCTAATGTCTATGAAATCTATGAAGGTTTTACTTTGAGGAAGAAACTAAAGCTGGTGATACAGTCTGTCAATTTAAGGCTAGGTGAGCTAAAGACTGTAGGTTATTAATTAAGTAGTAGACTACAAGTCACTGAGTGTGTCTACACATGCTTTTGACCTGGGATCAGTTTACTCATGAGTAAATGCTCCCAGGCAGGCATCTGCACATTCAGAGAAGCAGGCACAGATCTCCTGCTAATGACAGCAAACTGCTTCCACTTCCTGGGGCCCTGCAATGGGCCCTTGCCACTACAGAGACTCTAGACTCCGCCTGGTTGCTAACCCAGGGGCTGGCAAGGAGCACCAGGTCAGGAGGCAGCTGTCTCCTGGCTGGGGCTGGGACCTTACACCGTGCTCGTAGGTACTGCCTGCTGGGAGGGCATGGACAATGTCCCCCTGCCACAGCATCAAGGAGCTCCTGGCCCTGGCTCCCTGATCAGAGGCAGGGGACTTGGAAAGAGCTGCAGGAGAGGGACAGATCCCAGCCCCTTGCACTGATGTGCTGGTGGGGCAGCTAGCAGCTAGCTCACTGCTAGCTGCCTCACCAGCAGATTGGGGCATGGTGCTGGGATCTGCCCCTGACCCGAACAGTTCCCAGCCCCTGCCTTGTATGTGGGGTGGAAGCTGGGGAGACTGTTCGCTGCTCAGCTCTGCAAATGCAGCATGAGGCTGGGTGGGGAACAGGCTTCCCAGTTACTGTGGAGCTGGCACTGAGAGATAAGGATCTCCCAGCCCCCTGCTCCCTAAATGTGATGGTGGAGCTGGGGCTAGAAGATAAGGATCTCCTAGCCCCAACTCCCTGATCGCGATCTCAGAACAGGGGGCTTGGAACTCGCTGCTGCCTGGGCTCCAGTGGCAGAGCCTGCCTTGGCAGTAGGCGGCTCCCGGGGCAGGGAGCAATCTCCCACCCCCTGGTGGATAGCTGATCAGGAGCAGATTTGCTCCTGGTCAGTTGTTTACATGAGCGCTACTGTGCCATAACTAATCAAAAGTAAATTTTCTACTTGCATTTGCAGGTAGCAAATTTACACATGATTTGCAAGGTTTATGCAGACACACATGCTTATTTCACAGTAAACTATGCTACTGCACAGTTAAGCATCTCATGTAGATGCACCCACTGTGTAGCAGTCCTGAATTACTGTTTACAAAAGTCCACAAATCCATACACTGTACTTTTCTATTTCTCTGATATAGAACTGGAGTCTTTTATTGGGAAGTATTGGTTTTAAGCTGAACAGTATTTTAGAAGCACCTGAGTATTGTGTGATGGACTACGTGTAACTGGACTGATGCTGAGACAACACTTGAAAGTTAAAACAGAGAAATTAATTCAATGTTGCCAGCCACAAGCATTCAAAGATTATGAGCAACTTAAATCATGAGACTTAAAAACATAGCAAACGTTGGGTTCTTCTTAATTTCTTTGTGAAATTGGAGGCTTTTTGAGTTATGTTTTCAATTGCTCTCTGAAACCTTGAGGGTTAGATGCTTACTTTCATTTTTTTTCTTTATATGAGAAGTTCAGCTTTCTTTTTAATCCTATAATGTTAGGAGTTGGGACTCTGAGTAAAAACAAATAAACAAACAAAAAACTGAATTCTCCTAACACTTATAGTGAGACCAGGAAGCTGGCAACAGTGAGTTGCCTACTATTTCATAGTAAAAGAACATGGTCATAGTACCTAGTTGCTAGAGATGATTTATACTAAAGGACTTGCCACATGTCTGAGGCAGAATTAGGAAACAGTGGGTGCGTCTATACAAGATGCTTTACTATGCAGTAGACTAATCTACTGTGCAATTATACATGTGTGCAGCATTTATTGTGCAGTAAAGTAGTCTACTGTGCAGCTGGCTACTATCTGTAGACACAGGTAATAGATTAACTGCAGTAGCTACTGTGCAGTAGTGCATGCGTAGACAGCTGTCCAGAAGCATATTGCTCCTGGTCAGCCCAGGAAGAAGAGGGTGGGGAAACTGTTCCATCCCCTGGCAGCTGCCTCCAAGCTCCATGCCCTGATAAGATGATCAGGGGACAGGGCTGGGAAAAAGCTTCTGGGGGAGAGGAGAGTTTCCCAGCCTGCACCCAGATCAGCTGATTGGATCATGGGCCTGGGAGGCAACTGCCCTAGAGGCAAGACAGCTCTCCCTGCCCCTTGCTGCCTAGCCCTAACCCTGGTGCCCCCTGCCATCCCTGGGCTTGCACCTAGGGGATCCTGGAGCTCCCCCTGGCTGCTGAGTGGTGGGGGAGAACAGGGTAGGAGTAGCCCTGCACTGAACTGTTCCCATCGAGAGTAAATATGCTTCCAATGGGTGCACATGTAGATGCACTCCTGGGCAAAGATTATTGTGCAGTAAGTCCCACACCCCCCAGGAGGTGCAAGCTGAGCAGTTCTGGGATGGAGTAGCTCTCTGCCCCCCACCCCCATCCTGGCACTGCTCAGCTTCCAGCTCACCACAGGAGCTGGGAGGCAGGAAGTGCTGTGACAGGGGAGCTGTCTACTTCCCCCCACCCCGCCCAGCCCCTGGCTGTGCAGAGAAATCCCTGCCCAGCCGGGAGGTGGCAGGTGTGGAAGAATTCCATCCCAGTTTCTTCCCAGTCTCTTCTATTAGTTTTTTTTTTCTTGTCGTTGTTTTCTCACCTGTCTATCTGGTTGCCCCAGGTTAATGCGGAGGTGAGGGATTTCAGGTGAGGGGGTGGGAACTCCACCTCTCTTGTTTTTGCACTGACCTCAGGGCATGGGGGCAGGGACTTGAGCCCATGTCATTCTCTTAGATGACTCTGACCAGAGATGCTGTTTAAATTGGTTGGTTGGCATCAAACAACACCTGGCCTTGATGGGTTCAGGCAAGTAAGGTCAGAGGGCTATTTAAGAGAGAAGCTCTCCAGAAAGGAGGAGAGCCATGTTTTGGGGACACAGCCAGCAAGCCATGCTGCCTCTAAAACAGCCCCTGGATGGAAGTGTGAGTAAATAGGATCCAGTAACTTAGACCTAAGTGTTCTGGACTCATACTCAAAGGGCCCATGAGCCTTGTATGCTGGTTTTGCTTTCTTTCAAAGTTTCTTTTGGTTTGTATTCCTTCCCTATGACCTCTGTCTCCAATCAATAAAGCTATATATCAGAGCAAGCCTCATTGTACATGTCTGAGAGGGATCTGGCAAGCCTTTTTGCTCCCTTTTCTTGGCTGACTAAGGGAGGCTACTTTCTAAGCTTCAGGCTAATAGAAGCACTCCAAGATCCCAAGGTCTACAGGTCCAGTGTATCCCAGGTGGCACAGGGCCCAGACAAAGGCCTGAGCCTGGGTGATGGCGGCAGTCACCCCAGGTTTGTGGGTGTGCTAAGGAAGGGGGTTGACCAGAAGTTGGCACCCCAGAAAGACACTTGGACCTTGGTAGGTGGTCAGGCGCCAGTGGCAGGTGGCTCAGTGCAGGAGCGCACCCTACTGATCCGCCACAGCTGGGACCTGCCCCAGAAGCTGGCCAGCTCCTGGCCAGCTACATGGGGAAGCCCTTCTGGGCATGGGACTTATCTGCATGTGCACAGGGCCAGGAGATTTCTGCAGCAACAGCTCCCTCCCAGCCCCATGCACGTCAGGACTTCTTCCAATTGGCAAAGAGCCAGGAGACAGCTGCTGCTGCAGCCAGCAGAGCTCTCCTGGCCCCATGCACATCAGGACTTGCCCCCACATTCCCTGCCAACCCCCAGGCTAGCACCCCAAGAGAGCCTAGAGCACCCCCTGGCTGCTGCATGGGGCCAGAGCAGGGTAGAAGCATCCCTGTTCTGGGCTGCTCCCACTGGGAGTACATGGATGTGCTCCCAGGGAAGGCTTACTACACAGTATTTTACTGAGCAGTAGAATCATAGAAGTGTAACATAGAATCATAGACTGTAACCCACTATAGCATTAATAGCATGTATAGACATGCCCTATATATGTAGGCATAATGCCTAGACAAAATCTAGACCTTCAAAGAATTTCCTGTAGTCAGATTGTCTACATCTTTCTTCAAACAGAGTGCCAAACAGTACTCCAGCTGAAGAAGAGGGGAATAATTATCTCCTACAACTTATGTACAACATTCCTCTTCAATAATATTATAAATGAATTTGTAGTAAAAAGGATTTATGCAAATGATTGCTTTCAATAGGACCAGTCATGAAAGTGTTACCCAATACAAGGATTACAGAACTTGGTTCTGTTTGAAATTTACATAGAAACTTGGATAAAAGTGCTTACAAATTTCAGGTCAACCTCATAATGAAGGCCACTGACATTTGAGACAGATTTTATTACATTTGTGTTATGCAAAGCTGCATAAAGTGCTGATATATAAGGTATTTGTTAACATTAGTGAACATCACAGCTCACTAGATTGAAAATAGCATGAGAAGAGCCTGTCCTGTAGCATTTCAGTGCAGACTTATTTTCCAACCTTAGTTGGTAGCATGCGAAAAGGAAAAAGGAAACAGGTTATTCAGACAATTGGCTTCAAAGAAAGTATACTCCAAGTTTTGTATAATTAAAAGTGTTTTCATTTAAGCTAAATTAGTTATCCCACCTATCAAAAGCCATACGGTTCACTGCAAGCTACTGACCTCCTCTTGGCAAGTGCCAAATGCCTTCAGGTCCCCATAAAATTGATGGGAGGCGTGCACAATAAAGTGCAACATGAATTTCAGTAGTTCTGTGAACAACTGTGATCCTCTTCAAGTGAATTCATTTGCTCTGGAAGCTTCACTCTTCTCTGGTCTCTCGGGAATGTTAAGTGGCTGTATCTCGTGTCTGTTTTATGTCTATGCTCAGTGCTTCCTATTTGGATCTCTTTAAGTCTGTGCAGTTCTCTGCTATACAATGCTCTCAAATAATCTTTGATCCATTCTGGCTTTGTTAGTGAGAATTTTCTAAATGGATAAATGTAGTGCCACTCCTCTGCAGGGGAAAAGGCAATTATTTGTTCTAAGTGAATATCAGTGATGAGCTGGGCAGGTTTGACTACCTCACAATATCTCTTTTCCCAAGATAAGATAAAGAGTCCCATTGCTCTTCTTTTAGAATCAGGGTAGGTACAACATGCAGAAGAAAGCCGTGGGATGGGAGGAAGCAAATCTTTATGAATGCATTTCTCAGTTCAATTATATGTCTCTTATACTCTCTTTGGTTTTCACTCCTTTGTACGTCTTATCCTTAATGCAGAGATGTAAGAAGCAGTTTCTGTGCCCTGGGTGACTGCAGCAGGTTCTGGAGCAATGGCAGCAGCTATGGAGGTGGCTCCCATCAGTGCTGGTGCCTGGGGCTAGTCCCTAGTTGTCCACCTTTAGTTATATTACTGCTTTAAGGATGAGTCAAAAGTGGAACTCTAAATTTGAACTTATTTAAATTCAGGTGGATTGTAGTTGAATCTCTGGATTTGAACTTGCTAGTACCATGTTGGCTATGGATTGAATCCAAACCAGTTTTCAGTTTGATCGCTATTGAGATGTCACGAGGCCAAGGATTCTCCCAATATTTCAGACAGAGGCACTCTGGAAAGAATGTCTGATTTTGTGAGATTACTGCCATTCAAACAGATACACTCTAATAATAATAGCTGACCCCTTAAGAATTTAAACACTGAGGCTAGGTTTCACATTTTGGAGTCCCTGACACAAACCACGAGCGCTTTCTTTAAAATGTCTTTAAAAATCTTTATGTCTGCACTTTTCACCTTCCTCACTGATTAGTTAGTTCCTCACTTCTTCCAACTGTGGATAAGCATCATCAGCTCCAGGCCAAAGTGTGCCAAGCCATAGCACTGCCTGTTTCTACACTGGCACAAGAGCTGTCACCCTAAGGAATAAAGTGTCGTAAGATATTCATACTCCTGCCCATGACTGACTCTGCAACCATTGAAGTGAATACATGTAGTATTATATGTATACTTTTGTGGGTGATATCTTTTATTGAACCAGCTGCATGGTTGGGATAAGCATTCTTCTTCACTGCATTTGAAAGCTTGTCTAAGTCTCTCCAATAAAAAATATCACCTTGCCTCTCACATATTTCTTGTGTGCCACCCCTGCAGATCTCCAGCTCCACTGTGGACTCCTCCCTAGGAATGATCTTGTTCCATACATGCTGCTCTCTCTTCCTTTTACTCTAGGCTCAAGCTTCCTCTTCCTGTTTCCCTTGTCCCCCAGCCTCTGGGGGTTTCTGGGAGTTGTCACCACAGCTCTGCAGACTTCCCCCTGGTTCTACTTCTTGTCACACAAGTTACAATCACATTACACTTGGACCATCATGGCTACAACATCACTCCAATACTACCAACACATGTATTTGGTTAAATAATGTATTCTGGAATGCCCTGGGAATGTATTTCCTTACAGCCCTTACTTTAGATCTCAATGCAATGTAATGCACAATAATACATACCTTGGACAAGGAACTTTTTCTTAAAAGGGTGTCCCATGCATATTCAGACAATAGCAGGCAGTCACAGAGTAGTTTGTAGCAAACAGGACAGGACGAGTTAGTCTTTAAGGTGCCACTGTACCCTGCCTTCAACCTGACTGCAGAATAGCTTGTGAATTTAAGAAAAATCCACTTAATGGTTCCTGTTTATAAAAGCTAATACGAGAAGGTACATTATGTGATTCATGGACAATGTATCTTAACAATGGTTCTTGAAGTGTTCTTAGAGCTCCTGTCTGTCAGGGCCCTGTGGAGAGATTAGGTATCAGAATCAAAGTAGAAAGAAACAATGAAATGTCAGTACCTTGAAATTATGATCTTTCTTGCTACTTGAGACACAGCCCATGACTCATTATTTTTAGATGATTTTTGGATCCGCCTAACAGTCCTCATCAAGTTCTATGGCTGCTTCATTTCTTCCATAGTCAAGCCAATTGTTGGTAACATTTCTATTGTCTATTGAATGATGGTAAAATTGGCACTTGAAGACCCAACTTAAAGGGAAGAAGGAAATTAGGACAATGGAGGCTGCTGGCAATGAGAGAAAATTGGGTGTTAAACACTGAAAAGACCTACATCCAAGGAGAGTAAATAAGAAAAAAATGTCAGTGGCAACAATAACTTACTCTCCACACCCATCCTATTGACGTATGTTTATTTTTAGTTTTACTTTGTGATGCTAATCTATGTAACATTTTTATTTGCCAAGGATAACCCATATCCAGGGTCCCTCGTGGGCAGGCTGAGGTCCAGCTGCCATAAAGGGCATGTTTCTATGAGCAACTGTGGACCACCAATTGTGATCCATGATGCAGACCCACTGGGGCTTCAGGGCCTTGACTTTTATGTGGCACTGGCACCCAGCCATGTTGCCATATGTGGGCTGCCAATCCAGATGTGGGCATTAGATTGGCTGCCCCAAGTAAACTGCCTATGCACTTCAGCATTGCCCCACAACACTATAAGGTTGGCAGTCTCTCCCTCTGATCAGTTGGGGTCCCAGGATGCTGTCTGTGGCACCAAGGGTGCTGCCATAATAGCTGCTTCCAGAATCCTTGTGGGCTCAGGCACAGACTCTGTGTGTCAGCGGGGGTTGGCATCTGCCCGCAGTGGAGGCGTATGGTGCCTGAGAGGCAAGCAGGTGGTGGAACAGGCAGGGAACAGAGCTGGGGACTCTGAGCCTCCTATGACTGGCATGTGCCCACAACACAGGGGTACAGTGCCCGGGGAGTAGACAGGTCGTAGAATAGGCCCCGGTGGCCAGAGCCAAGGTCTGTTGGCCTGTTGTGGGTGGCACTTGCCCACACTCTGGGGGCCTGATGCCCAGAGGCAGGCCCTGGTGGTCAGATTAGAGGTCCTGGAGGTCAGCCTGGGACAGCCAAAGAGGCTAGCCTGGGGCAGCAAAGGAGCCATCCCTGCCACATGGCTGGAAAAATTCCCAACCATTTGGTTTTGCCCCAAGCAGGTGGTATGACTGACTGAATGCAGATATGCTCCCAAGTCACTGTCTGCATATATATACTTCTATATAGTAGCTGCTGCATGGTTAATCTACTACCTCTGTCTATGCAGTAGATTAATTTACTGCACAGCAAATGTTACATGTGTGTAGATGGTGATTCATTGCATGTAGATGTGCCCCCTTATTCAAAGTTAAACCTTAAAGACATGATACAAACCTGGAAGTGTACAGCCATGAAACTGACCATTTGTGGGGTCGGGAAGGGGGATTTTTCCCTAGTGAATATATATTGCTGCCCACTCTCCTTGTCAGTTTATTAACATAGATATAAACTGCCATTTCTTGTCCATACTAACTAGAACTGATATTGTTACCAGTGAACCAGTAAAATGTATTTTCATGTTGTTTTTCATGTTGTTTTAACTTCTGAAAGAGAAAGTTATATTCTGACACCTATTTATATAAAACTGATTTCAGCATCTTTGGCCATCCGGCTTCTTCTATGAGTGATAAGGAGGTAAAACATGAGCCATCCCCAGGGTGCCTGCAAGCATGAACTGGTGATGCTAGGCTCTTCTAAATTGTAGGAATCACTTGCACTACCTAGATGGATGGATCAATGAATCTATTGCAGAAGAAACTGTTCACTGTCTCCAGAGGAAGATGAGGACAGCAGCTGCTTCCTCTTTCCTGTGTGCAGGAAGGAAATAAATTGCACTTGATGTAAGGAGGGATGGTGGTCATCACATCTGTGCTCACCAATTGGTTGATATTTCTTTGGATGGCCTGCTGTGTCCTATAGCCTCTCTTGACAAGCACCAAGGATGAGCATTTACTTACATTCTAATATAAAAGCAGAAGGAAAGAGCAGAGAGAGAATCAATACCATTTAAATGCAAAGAATGTATTAACATAGACTGTCAGATCATACAATGCTGCTCAGTTGTTGTTGCTCTTGATTGTAATCACAGTTGCCATTAATTCATATTCCAATTTATAAGTTATCATATTAATCATATTTCTGTGAGGACATGAACACTGACTATTCCTTATAAATATCTTCTCTCTAGCCTTATTTGTTAGCATCTTTAGGAGTTTCACCATCTTAATTTGCATTTTGAAGGTTATTTCCTACCTCATATCTATAATGGGTGACCCTTATTGTCCAAATATCAATGTCAAAACTCATTAATATTCACAGGAGGCAAAACCCATGTTCTGGATTTTGTGGTTAATAAGATATCTTTTAATTAGAGGAAAGGAATGGGGCAAATTAGCCTTCTTAAAGAAACTACCACTGAACAAGAGTTATTTATGGAAATAATAGAACTTTCTGGCTAATAATCAATCTATAGGTAAATCAGTTCAGATGAAAATGACCAACCTGGACCTTTGCCCAAAATTCAAGGCTTAAGAAATTCAGTTATGTTTTATCATAACTTTATGTTATGTTTTATGGACCATTAGATTTGAATATGGAATACATCTTACCCTAGGACTCATTGTCAGAGATTCTGGTTTTCGCTTATAAAAAAAAGTCCCCATTTTTCAGGTATAAAAAGTAATCTAAAATCCACATTTTTCTGTGATTATAATGAAATGCCACTAATATATAGATATATATATATATAGTGGTGTTTCATTTCAATCACAGAAAAATATGGATTTTGGGTTACTTTTCTTAGTAACCCAAAATAATGTATTGTGGACAAATTTGGATTTTGGGTTACTTATCCAAAAAGCGGGGATATTTTTTATATCAAAGAAAACCAGGATCCCTGCTCATCATAAAAGTCTTTTGTGCAGAATTAATGCAGTGACCCTAGCTGTGGGTTATCTTGAGTTCAGATGCGGAGACCAGCTTAAGCTGAAATAGTTAGGATCTTTCCCTTCTCTCCTATGGACTGGGCTTTATTTAAAAGTGAAAGTAGGTTTTTGTCTTTTGTGGACCAGCCACTAGAAAGACATATGATTACATTCTTAATGCATTATGCCTTTGCTTATTAGGTCCTTACTTAGAGGATCAAATCCTATTATGCTTCCTTAACTGTATCCAAGTAAATTCCTGTAAACATTTGATAGACATTTGTTTGAATAAGAAGTGATTGAATATAGGATAGTTTTGGATTTCACCCATGTAGTAGGTCCAAGATTGGCCCCAGTGGGTGTGTCCACACATGCAAGCATGTGCACTTGCTCAAATAGAAGTGGTGCAAATTTGAGCCGGAGATTTTTAACTCAGCACACGTGCTCGGACATCCTCCCAGATCTGCAGCCAGGGGGATCTAGAGCCCAAGGCCAGCACCTGTGCTGTCCCCAGAAGTATAAAAAGCTGCCCTGTTCTGGCCCCATCAGTACAAAAAGCTGCCTTGGCAAATAGCTCAGGTCTACTCATTCTCAGGATCTTCTGGGGCCCAGCCAATTGGTACCTGGGGACACTACCCCTTGTGCTAGATGGACTCCTGAAGCAGCACTGAGAGATCCCTGCACCCTCTACCCACTGCAGCAGTCTGGCAGTGGGGGCTGCTGCCTGGCTGTGACCTGCTGTGCACCTGCCAAGGTGGGGACTGCACAGTCAGTAGAGGCATCTGCCCCTCTGGGCCAGCTGCCAGTGGGCTGTGGCTGCAGGGTTGGCTTTTGTGTGGCGCTACTGCCATATGTGCCACCACCTTGCCATTGGAAGATGTTCCAGGTGTGGTGGCCTGCTTTGAACTGTAAAAGCATGACCTCCTGGCCTCAGTTGGACAGAAAGTCAGCCACAGCCAGTTGGGTCCAAGATGCCAGCTCTGAAGAGGTAGGGTCCTGCCACTGGCCTCCCTAGCAGGAATTCTGGTGTTCCCTACTGGAAAACTGAAAAATCCTTGATAAAAAAAATCCCAAAATCACTCTGTAAAATACCCACAAATCCATGTCCTTCCATGTTTAAAACAAAAGACCACTACATATATACATAGAGCGAGTGAGAGACAGAGAGACAGTGATCAGTTGGGCATGTTTTTATTGATATATCTACATTGTTAAAGCAATGTGGATGCCTACCAGTGTCTCTATCATCATAATAAAATGAATTCTAAATACCTATATGTTTTGCTGCTCCCCTCAGGTGCCACAGCCCCCCACCAGGGGTAACAGCCCCCCACCAGGGGTAACAGCTCCCCAACCAGGGGCCAAATGGCTCCCACAGTGGTTACCACCCCCCACTGCAGGGCTCACATGTCCCACCCAAGCCCCCTGATTGCTGCCCCACCTGGCCCCATCCTCTGCTGGCTCCTGCAGCCCCCCTGATGGCTGCCCCACCCAGCCCCACCTCCCTGCTCCCTCAGGCCCCCCAATGGCTGCTGTGCTTGGCCCCATCCTCCATTTGCACTCCCAGGCCCCCATGACTGCCCTCCCAACCCCAGACACCAGCACTTAAAAAAAAAAAAGGCTTCTACTCACCATAGAAGCAGGGGCTGGGGCTCTGGGGCCTCCTCGCAGAGCCCTCCACCCCCCCCCCCCAGGGAGCACAGGGCAACAGGGCCCAGGATGGGGCTACTGGGGTTGTCACCCAGACTATGGGGGCTTATTTGAATTCAACTGAAGTAAATCATTGCGATGTTTTGATGTTCACCAATCAATTATTTGTATGACTTTTTTAGTTAAATTAATAACTGTGATTAAAACGCTCTTAAAGTTTTGATTTTTATATCAGTCCCTGGGAAATACAGGAGCACAAGTTAATGCCTAGATTTACTTATTAAGAGATGTAGCTTTTGCATTTGTGGCATATGCATTGGAAGACATAAATTTGGAAGTGAGGCTAAATGGCTTACAAATTTATAACTCAGGTTATCTTTGACCTTCATGAGTGGGGGAGCCAGACTGCAGTTTTGGAAAAAAAAAATAGGCTCTTTATGTTTTTATGGATTGTATTGCAAAGTAATAAACAAGCAAATTAAAATCATTCAAAATCAAATTAAAATCCTAACTGTTTACAACTTTTTTAATTAAGCTAACTGAAGTTGAAAAATGTAATCATCAAATCAAGGTTACCATTGAAGTAAAGTCAATCAATTGATGAATTAACAGTAATATGAAATTAAGTTGGCAATTAATCATATCATTGAAGGATCAATAGCAAAATTCGAATTGTGAAATTATACATGTGACTGATTCTTACAAAACACTAACTCCAGACACCAGAGGAGTACAAGCTCCTTGTCATCTCTCTGCATCAGCATGTAAGTCTGTCAAGACTGCTAGTTAGGAAGTACTTTATGCACTTATCACTTGTTCCACCTAAATACTCTAATAGCGCAGAAATCTGTTTTCCCATTTTTGGCAGATTACCTTGGTACAAACTCACTTTGGGTATAAACAGATGTTACCAAGTGAAATGGGTCAGCTGTGCTGGGGATCTGTCCTGGCACAGATGATCTGCTTCATCTGGAGAAACAGATGTCATTGTGGTCTCACAGCAACTGGCCGTGACCACTCCTGAGAGTGGCTGGGGTCCATTCCTGAGGGACAAGATTCTAGGCATGCATCTGCAAATGGGGCCCTTCCCCATTTCCCCAGTAGCAGAAGAGCAACTGGGGAGCTGCTGGCACACCTGTTTATTCAGGGAAACTCTGGGTTTCTGTGTTTGCAGAGAGGTATTCCAAGTTGCATTCCCTTGGTGCACATCTGCAAACAAGAAAACCCAGGAAGGTACTCTAATTAATTCCCATTCCTGAGGCTTGCTGGATTGAGCACCTGAAGCATTGGGAGCACCTACCTGGGGAAGCTGGAGGGTGTGGACACCCCAGAACTCATAATCCTTAAAGCAAACAGACATCTGACACACAAATTCATACCACTGTCACAACCACACATTTTAGCCATTTGTGGCACAAGAAGGGGCATGGACATCTCTTGGCTTGGCCTTCATGCCACCATAAAAAAAAAAAAAATATTGTGGCATAAGAGTGATGGCCAGGGATCCTGTTTTTTCCTAATAAAAAATACCCATTTTTCAAATATAAAAAAGTAACCCAAAATCCACATTTTTCTGTGATTAAAATGAAATACCACTTTATAGCTATATATCTATTTATATAGGTATAGAGATATATTTATATAGCTATAGATATATAGATGCACGGGCTTTCACTTAATTGGCACACATTCACAACTTTAAAATATTCATAGAAGTCAACAGTAAGTAGGCAGCAAAAATAAAGATACTAAAGTTATTTAGAAAGAAACAGTAACTCAACTTTCATGCTTTTCAGAGCATTTGGATAGTTCAACGGACTACTAGTCACTGTTGTCCATTTTTGGGATCTCATGCTAATAAGCTTCCTCTGAGTGGGAAAAGGTTAGAAAGACATGCCACAAATTAACCTTGCAGTCTCCTGGAATGCCACTCCAATCACCTTGCCCTACCTGATCTGCTGATTTGCTTTCTTCTCTCTGCCTTATCTACCATAGTGTGGCCTATCCCCTCCCAAATCTGCCACTTGCCACACACAGTGGCTGTCCATGCCACTTTTGGCACATGTACCACAACCTGGCCACCCCTTGCTCTAAACAGTCAGTCAGGTTGCTATAACTTCTTGCATCACAGCCTTTCCTAGCCTTTGGGCTGGCTTTATGACAAGAAGATAGTTTTCACCAGTTATATGCTATATGCCAAAAGGAAATCACCTTCTGTGTGTAAGTGTGTTTTTATTCTCCTTACGGTGCTGGTTACAGCTGATTCCATCCATAGCACCTCTCAACCTCTCCAATGTTTCAAGAAAATTAGAAAGTCAGAGATCTCACACTTCAATCATGTGGCCAAATCATGGTTAAGGGTGTAGGTACTTGACTTTAAGACAGTCTGCAGTATCCTGAACATTGTCCCCCTTTACTGTAAGTATTTATATCTTGTCCAGCCTCTGAAACTTACAGTAGATATTATCTAAAAGTATAATAGCATGAGATCAAAAAGAGCAATCTTACTGTATGGAATTTGAGGCACTTCCACTTCATTGAGTAATAGTCAGGGTACAGGTAACTTAAGTTTGTTTAATTTCTAAACAATGACTAATCACCACTACCATATCTTCCTTCATGCATACTTGTCCCCCATCCATTCATATATTCACACTCTCAGGATTTCTTAAAATATCTTAGTTCCTTTCACTACAAAAGAATTGAGGAATCAAGAGTCATTTTGTTTGAGAAAATGATAATTTAGTTGTTCTTAGCATTGTGTAAGAAAGCAAAAACAAATGGACACTGCTTTCACTGACTTTGTATGTAAGTAATACTGCTAAGCTATGTATATAAGAAAAATATACCCATAGAGATGAAATGTAGAATAGTCAGTGTTCATAATAGGGGAACAATATTTCTTGTAGTGTCCTCCATCAAATGGTTGACAGTTAAATTGATACATAGTTTGAAACCTGAAGTTTCAAGTGAAAAATTATTTATCACACAATACTAATTAAATAATTACCTAGGCTTGAATTGGGCAAAATTTGTCCCCTGTGCAGGCCTTTTGAAATTAGGTCAGGGTTAAATTAGACTGATTATGTTTTGTAAAGAAATCATCCTAATTTGCACTTAACAAGTGCTTGGTATCATAGGATCTCAAAGTATTTAAATATTAATTAAATCTCATAATCGCCCCCTGTGGGGGAGGTGGCTGGTGTAGTCATTTAAACTTTCATTATACTGATTAAGAATGTTGGTGTCCCCTTTGACCAGGACCTTTCTACAGAAAATCCTGGATTGAATTTGGAATGAATACTCCGTTTCTCAGTGACCAGCCCTATGAAGTAACTAGGGACAAGATTCAAGTATTGAGTACTGAAACTTAGGTGACACTGGCCGTGGATACATGAGATGCTGACTGCGCAGTCATTACTGGGCAGTCATTTAGTACTTGTATTAGCAAGTACTAAATACAAACAGGTACTATACTAAATGACTGTGCTGTAACTGGAGTTACTGCACAGTCATGTGGAGGAACAGCATTTTGTGACATGACTACACAGTAGCTTATGACTACCACACTCTTCCTGCCACATGACAGGAACTGTGTGCCAGTGTCTCATGTAGATAGACATGAATGCTATGCCTTAGTTCCCTGGTTCCCATGGTGGAATTTAAAATCCCATGAACAGTGATCGAGGGAACAGGGACTCACCCAATGCCTGCTGGTCCCCCATGACTAGTTTGTAAACAGCAACTAGGTTCCCCCTCAGCCTTCTCTTGTGGAGGCTAAACAGGTTCAGGTCCCTTAGCCTTTCCTTGTAGGGCCTCCCTGCTGCCCCCTGATCATTACAGCAGCCCTCCTCTGGTCCCTCTCCATGTTGTCCACATCCCTCCTGAAGTGTGGCACCCAGAACTGGGTGCAGTACTCCAACTGTGGCCTGACCAGTGTCCCATAGAGGGGGAGGATCACCTCCTTGGACCTGCTTGAGATGCATCTGTGGATGCATGACAAGGTGCGGTTGGCTTTCCTGACCGCATCCCCACACTGTCGGCCATGTTCATTTTTGCATCAATAATGACTCCAAGATCCTTTTCTGCCTCTGCACTGACAAGAAGGGAGTACCCAACAATTCCTCTAAAAACAGACTGACACCCTGTCAATAACATTTTTTTTAAGTGTTCATTGCTACATGTTCTGTTTGTATTCAGCCTCTCCTGCTCTGAGCCTCATTCTCATGTACTGGAAGGTAGGAGTGATGAGGGAAGGTGATTTTCAGGAAGCTGTGCCCCTGCCCTGGGAAAGAAACACATTACACTTCACAGCAGGATTACCTGTGATCCACATTACCCAACTCCTAATTCATTAAGGTGTGGCCACTCTCCACAGATGTGCCACCCACATTAAAGTCCTCCAATATCCCAGGATCTCTCACACCTCCACCCTTAAAGTGGGGATAGAAGCCTGCCCTGGTTCATCAGCCATCTGATGGCAACTCACAGCTGCAGGTCCTAGTCTTGCCTCTCCTCGCCATGCCTGTAGTGGCAAGTCATAGCTGTGTGGGTGGGGGACAGCAGAGATTTCTAGACTAAGGGTGTGACTGTTCTAAACTTCAAGGTAGCATTAACACTGATCCACATCTGTGCTACTTCCAGCGTAAAGTGTAACAAGGTTGTCCCAGGGACAACAAGTAAAACTATCCAGGAACCGCACGCATGGGACCCAGGAAGGACAGATACAAAAGAAAAAATAAAAATGGTTATTTACCTGTAGGGGAGATAACGCTGCAGGAGCAGATGAGAGAGCCTGTATGGTTCACAAGCCACGCCTTTATTCAATTAGGGCCGGCAGGTGGCATCAAAGGGAATCACCAGCCGGTGGGAATAAAGGCAGGTGCCAGAGAAGAAGTAGGGGGAGCAAGAGAGGCTCCTCATACCAGTAGCACGTTGTGCCAGTGCAATCAACAACAACCCAGGCAAGGAATGGCAATGGAGAGTGCAGGAGCTCCCTGCACCAGTAAGAATAAAATCAAATCCCAGACAGGGGAGAGAGCTTGGGGCAATGAGCTCCAAACACCATCGAGGGAACTCAGCATTGGAAGCTCCGGTCGGTGGACAGGCAAGGATGGAGACCCAGGGAGAGAGGGTGTGATTGACCCTGGGGATACGGAAGCTCATCTTCCCAGTTGATTCCAGGTATTGGGCCATGAAGATGGGCTGGGGACAAAGAAGGAAGGGAGATGTTGGGAGAGTGACATCGGGAAGAACCTTGCCGGATACAAGAAGAAGAGCTGAGGGGATCAACTCCTATGACCGTGGAGTTGAGGGTCACCTTTTCTTTTTCTCTTTTTTTTTCTTTCATTGGCACAAGGGCACCTGAATAGGTCTCAGGAACAGAACCTGCCAGTAGCAGGGGACTCTGGACACAGAGGCCTAGCTAATTTGCCGTCCCACTCACAGGAAGTGAGGGGACAATAGCCTAGAGCCTCGAAGAGGTGACAAAGCTCAGGAACACCCACACTGGAGGAATGGCCACCTTAAGACCTGGCGTTCTGTTGGAGGTTGGTGTGAGGTTTGGGGTGTAGGGGAGGTGGAGCCCCATAAACATCCAGCTAGTGATGTGATCACTCCTGAGGATCCTCCGGAGGCTACTCCCTGCACTGCTGTAACATTCAAAGTCATGGCAGGCAAGTTTGGGCAACCAGCACCCACCTCGGGGGTTTCACGAAGCTGTTGAACACATACCCCTTAAGATGTGGACTAAGGCAGCACTTGAGCAAGCATTCAAAGCTAGATGGGCGCAAAGGCCTTTAGATAAATGTGTTTTGGATTGTCAAGACATAATGGAATGTAGAGGACATGATATATTTGGGCCTCAGTATGGCTTTTCACAGAGTCCCACATAATAGTCTCATAAACAAATAGGAGAAAAGTTGGATGGATATAATTATTGTTACATAATAATGGCTGAATAACAACAAGCAGTGAGTAACTATAAAAGGATCAATGTCAGAATGGCAGAAGGACTCCAGTGACTTTCCACAGGGGTGTGGTCTTGGTCCTGTATTGTTTAAACTTTTTAAATTAAAGATTTGAATACTGGAATTGATGGTTTCCTGATCAAGTGTGCAGATGACATGATACGGGGATGGAGGGGGAAGGAAGAAGTGTTAAACATTTTGGGAGATAGGGTTAGAATTTAAAAGGATCTTAATAAATTAAAAACTGAGCTACCAAGAATGAAATGCAGTGAAACAAAAACAAATGTGAAGTGCTACAACTAGGGGAGAAGAAACACAATGGACAAAAGCAGAAAGTGAGATAACTGACTAGACACCAGTATTGCTGAGATGTGAGTTTCAGTGGATCACAAAATCAACATGAGTCAGCAATTTGATGCAGTCCCCAAAAGAAAGGCAAATGCAATTTTGCACTGTATTAGCAGAGCATTTCAGTGAAGATATGGAAGAAGTTAGTACTATTCTATTTGGTGTTGGTAAGACTTGAGTTGGAATATTGTGTGCAGTCCTGGGTTCTTCATTTTAAAAAGGATGCAGACAAACAACTGAGGGCCAGAGCTTAGCAGCATATAAAGGGTGTCACAGGGTGGGGATCCATGAGCGGCCGTGATCTCTCCTAGCGTCCCCTACCATGCCAAGTGGGTGTCCATGCACCCTCGTTCTTGCCCGCCACATCTTTGATGACAAAAGTATTAAGGGAGGCTGCCTTTTGCCCCCTTGGACATGGTATCCCCGATATATCCCAGTTTGTGTCCCGTCTTAGCGGACCCCATGAATTAAAGCCTCAAGGGCTACGCATGGCTCTTACCACCCCTAATACCATGCCCCAAGCCTCTCAGATGTACCAGACAAAATCCCTTGCCGCACCCTCACGGCCCCCCCCTTGCTTGCCTACTATTGCCCATGTCCTTGCTGACGCCCTTTGGGCTCGTCTCAATCACCCACCCTGGGGCCTTTCTCTGCGCTCCCCATGGATGCTCTCTGGCCTTCATCGTGACCGCGCCCTCACCGGGGCTCTCTCTCTTTCTCTCTCTCTCTCTCTCTCATTTCTGCCCGCACTGGGGCCCTGCCTCACGATCAGGGCTCAGGTGGCCGTAGCCATGCCTGGCTCCCAGATTCCCCTCTCAGGTCTTAAGTGAGTGCCCTCCCTGGGGTGCCTATTCTGGTGCTCCCTCCCTGGGGCTTAACACAAACACCCTCTAGGCTTCTCATTGGTGCCCACTCTGGTGCTCCTCACAATTGGGACTCAGGTGGCCATAGTCGTGCCTGGCCCCCAAGGCACTGTGCCCCTTCTCAGGGCTGAGGTCAGTGAACCGCCTCCTTGGGTCTACAACCCCACTGAGGCCCAGGTGGCCGTAGCCATGCCTGGCCCCAGACCTGCCTTCTTGGGTCCTATGCCCCACTGGGGCTTCTTGCCTGCGCCCACACTGGGGCTTTTCCCTCACAACACTGCCCCACTGGGGCCGGGGTCAATACACCCCAAAACGCGGCGCCCTCTCCGGCGCCAGGAACCCCCACGCTACTGGGGAGCTCCTGTGAGGCCTCCTCCAACCCCTACAGCCTCACCCAGTCCTCCAGTGTAACAACAAAGCAAAACCATAAGCCAATCAGCTACAACTCAAACTAAGCCTCCTGGCAAAATGTAAACCTCTATGCTGCCTGGCTAATCGTCAATCAGATCCCTACCAGGGCTTTCTCTTCCCAGTATCCTCGAGCTGAAGCTATTCAGGCCGTCAAGCTGCCTACTTCAACAGAGCTCCTTCTCCCATGGTTGTTAGTGGGAAACTTCCTGCTTGGCCTCAGCCTAGGCTGTTTATATAGGCCAGGCCCTGCCCCCTTCCAGTCAGCTGACCAAACTGCGGTTGCCCCAGCAACCAGCACCTGTACCTTTTCCTAGGAGCAGGCACTTCAGTGCACTGCAACAAAGGGGTTAGAATGTAAGCCTTGCAAAGAAAGGTTAAATGAAATAGGTATGTTTAGGAGAAAAGGAGATGCTGGGGGGGAGGATGACAGATGGATGATATAGTTGTAACTTTCATCTATGTGAAGTGCTTCCATAAAGAAGAGGGAGTACAGGTGTTCTCTTTGGTTTCTGAGGTCAAAAAACAAAAAAGTGGGTTTAAATTGCAGGAAAGCATTCTTAGCAAAACTTCCTAATTGTAGGACAACAAGGTAACCTGCCTGAAGTAGCTGTGTGATCTGCTTCATTGAAGCCTTTCCAGCAGAGGCTGGATGGGTCTTTGGAATGCTTTAGGAATAGTGTGTCCCACATTTCTGCATGGTGTTGGAGTGATGCAGGTGAATCAGCTGTGGATGATCTTTGATATATGAGTCTGTTACAATCTTTACCCATGCTTGGGTGGTGGGGGGCAGACACTTTATTTAAAGTGGCTCCTGTGAGCTGCTGTAATTAAAGCACCCACAGCATCTTGTATATTTTAGTGTCCCACACTTCAAAATGGTGATGGGGTCCTTTAACTAAAGCTTGTTCGACAATCTTTAGATAAAGCATCCTCACCACAAGTTTGAAGCGCGGGGACACTGAATACACAAGATGTTGAGGCTTCTGGAGCATGCTAATAAGCATGTTCCAACAGACTTGGTTAACTGAGTCTGCTCTGACATGCTGTAATTACAACACATCAGAACAGACATCCTGCAGATCCAAAGGCATCCCAGGATTCTATTATGAAGCCGACATAAAAGGATAAATTATTATATACATGGTGCAATTTTTAGGATAGTATCTTTGTGTTTCAGAGCAATATTAGGCACCAAAGTTTTTATTGGCAATTTAAAAATTGTGGTCTACGTTACATTTTTAACATTTTCTAATGACTTACTCCATTAATGAAATTTCAGTTATTTCCTTTTTCTAAACAAAAGGAAAAAATGCAGAGTATCAAAGGTGCAAGGTCAAACAGTGAACAATAATGTAGGAAATTCTGTTCCAGTTATGTGATCATTGGTTACCTGTGCAGATATGACTTGTAAGGCTTTCAAGAGGTTGATAGTAGTTTGCTGATAGGTAAGCTAGCCAATCACAGATTGCCATCATTGTGGGGAAGTGTGAGCAGGGCAAAAAAGCAGGCATTATTTTTGTTTTCTGTTTGGATAAAATAAATTGTTGATTAATTTTCAGATAAGACTTGGGGAGACAGCTAAACTGCTACATTCAGCCTTTGCTATTCATATATTTTGCCTTCTAGTCAAAACTGCCAATTTAATGCAGTTGCCAGAGCTGAAAATATGATGTGTGATCAGTAGCCTAACCTGGGATGGGTAAGCAGCACCAGCATTCGTCTCCACTTAGACGGCTCAACAAAATGGTGGCCACACACAAGGAGCCTGTTCTGTAGCAGCAGCTCAACACCTCGACTGTATGAGTAGTAGCCTGGTACAGGAACCCTGTACCATTACTAGAGCAGTAGCAGTAGAAACCAGGGGGTCTTGTACACGTGACGGGGTTTAATCCTCACTAAATGAAACAGGTTTATTAAATTGACATGGTTTGTTTTAATTTGTTATGTCACTGTTTACAAGTGACAGCTTTAAAATCAAATTACACTTGGTGTGCAATTCACAGTAAATTACATCGGGGGACTCACATTAGAATCCATCCTGCTGATTTCTTTGGTGGTCAATTACAAGAGGGGGTGCAGGCAAACCAGTAATCCCCTCAGGAGGCATCATATTAGATTAATTTTTTTCATTCAGTCATTGTGCACCCATCCCTCTCCTCTCACCACCCTTCCTTCATGCACCCAAAGCTGACCTGCAGTTTTTTTAGCAGATTTATGGGTTCTACCATTTTTCTCCACCCCCTGTGGGGCCCTTTGCCAGCTGCTGTGTTGACTTGCTGCTAATTGCCCATAGTCTGCCTTCAGCAGGCTTCTTCCACCAGCTGCCTCATGCCCTGGGCTCTGCTGTGGGGAACCAGGGTCATTGGGCAGGCCTGGGTGTTGTGTACCTACTATTATGAAGTCTCAGCCCTGTAGTTTCATAATGGGATTCTCAAAACCCTGTAGTCACTTGTACAGCCAAAGATGTAATGGGGTTTGAAGTGTAGAGGGGAGGGTATTCAAGCTGCAGATGGATGAAAGATTCTTGGGGTGACCTAGCTCCCTAACTGTCCCTGTAGTTGCTTGCAAAAGTTGGCACAGCAGACAGACAGCCTGAACTGTTACAAGTTTTGTAGTCAGACACTGCGGTTCACCTGGATCATGATTGGGTCATGGCAGGAGGGGAGGCTGTGCCTGACCTGCAGACACTCAGATCTTTCTTGTAATTCAGGGGTGGGCATTTATTTCAGGTGGAGGAATGCTTATTGAGTTTTGGTGAGCTGTTAAGGGCTGCAAAAGTAGCCCTGCCCCTTGATAGGTACCCCACCCCCTGGTCGCCATCTTGGGACCAGAAGTCCTGCCCCTGAAGGCTTAACCTTTGACACCATAAGTCCCTTCCCTTGCCCCCAGAAGTACTCCTTTTAGGAAAGGGGTTTGCCATCTTGGAACCAGAAAAAAAAATTATATATTTAAAATCAAACATTGACAATAACATAATTTAATTTTATTAAAAAATATATTTTTGTCTTGATTTGTGTGTGTTAGTATGGTGTATATAGACGTGATTGCATAATAGCTCAAAATGAAGTCTTACTTTTGTATATTGTGGAGGCCTGTGGAGGGCTGGGGCGGTATGGGTGGGTGCATATGGGGTGTGTGGGAATCTGTGGGTATGTCTGTGTGTGAATGTGTGCATATGGGTTGTGTGGATGTGGGTGGGAGAGTAAGCATGGGTTGTTTATTGGGGGGTATTTGTGGGGATGTATGGGTGTGTGGGGGTAGATATGGGATTTGTGGGGGGATGTGGGGTGTGTGAAGGGTAGGGTGGCTGGGTGTGTGTGTCAGGGAGTGGATGTGGGGTATACATGGGGAGGTTGTGTGTGTGGTGAGGGGGGTGTGTGTTGGCATATGTGGGCATAGCAGTAAGAGGGTCTCCTCCCAGAGGCATGGGTGTGTCATGTGAATCCATGTCATGTTGACCTGTGTCTGTTCTATGTTGCCACTGCTGCCCCACTGGGTAACCCATTGGTGGCGGTGATGGCAGCAGAGATGCCAGGCAACCAGACACATCACAGGCTCCAGGTGTCTCCAGCAGGAATAGCTGGCAACTGGAAGGGAAGGGGCCACTTTTCCCCTATGCTAACCAACAGCTTTTGTCCTGCACTGTCACTGCTGAGCCTGAGTGAGTGAGCCTGGAGCAGGTGTGGGGCATGTGGGGTCGGGGCCATGCAGCGCAGGTCTCCTCTGGTACCGTGGGACTGAGGCCAGTGTCAGCAGCAGCTGGAAGGAGCCACCATTGTCTGAGCTGCCTAGAATGGAAGTCCAGCTGCGGAACTGCCCCAGCCCTGCTGTGTGCCCAGGGGCTGGCAGGATGTGCCACAGCCGGACAGTGCCTGGGCCAGGTGGGACTGAGAGACCCACCATGGGCCAAAGACCGTCCACAGGCTAGAACCAGTCTGCAGGCCAGATATTTGCTCCTGTTGTAGTGCCTGCAGGTGCAGATTGCAGTTTTGGACTTAGTTTATTTGGAGATCACTTATTTTGGACTTCTTTGTAATAAAAACAAAAGAAAGCTGTAGTTCAGGGGTGGGCAAAAAAAATGGTGGATCCAGCTGACAGTCGGATTCCATTTCCCAACAGCCCCTGTGCACATGGCTGGGCCTGGTTTCCATGGAGACCCCAGCAGGAGATCCCAGCAGCAGTCATGCTGTGATAGCATGGGGCCAGGGTTTCTGTGGAGACTGACCCAGATGTGCTGGCAGGCCAAGCAGCTCTTGCAGTGGTGACAGCATGGTCTGCATCTGGGGCAGAGCTGCAATCTGCAGCCTGCATGCCCTGTCACCACTGCAAGATATCAGCCCAGCTGTGGAGTGACTCCGTGCCTTGCTGCGTGCCCTACCAGCAGAGGTGGCACTAAGCGGGGTTTGGAGGAGGCTATAGCCATCCCAAAATTCCTCATAGCCTCTGTGCTCCTTGCTGTTTTCAGCAGCTCTGGCCTCTCCCAGGGCTCTGGCACAGTCACACACCTCACCCAGTATCTGGGAGCATGGGTCATCACATGGTACGTGCCTGGGTCAGGCCAGCCTCCAGTTTCATCACCAAGCCAGGGGTCCCGGGCCCAGCTGGGACGTATGTTGAATTGCCTATGAAAAAAATCATACCACATCCTAAATTTTATAAAACACAACCTTTATTTATTTAAAATAAATAAATAAAAAGGAAACAGCAAATATAAATAAACAGAACAAGCACAACAAAACATAACTTTTAGGATCTAGGCTGTCTATGTCTTCTTGTTCTTTTTGTCCTGCTGTCTTCTTTACCTCCCCCTACAGGCTACAAAATTTCTCTGGGAGATTTCTCCAAACATTGTCTGTCAATACCTATATATCTCCCTTGTAGCTGCATAACTGGAGGGGAGTAGGGTCTGGCATGCTGCATCCGCCGTGCATGGGTTTTCTGGAAGACAATTATAACAGAGACTGAAGTTACCCCCAAATTTTACCATGTTAACTTGTGCCAAGGCACACCTCCTCAATGGCAAACTCATCACCTGCTGCACTTGCCGCACCTCCTGTTGCATGGGTGAGTGCTGGGGTGGGTGCACTTGATGGGGGAGGGGAGGGGGGGTGAAGCTGTACCCACACCATTGTTGGTGGTGGTACCAAAAGTACCAGTATTACAACCATGATCGGGGCCTGGCATGTGTGTGTCCCTCTATCTTTCTGTTCTGGTCCAGGAATGAGTGTTACAACCAAACCTGCTGCCCATTGAACTTTTGGGGACAGAACTTTGCACAAGGGCAGATTAAGATGCATTTTGGCCCTGAGCCCAGCTCTCTTTCTGCCACCCGCACCCTGTACTGCAGCCAGGAACCAGTGCCAAGGGTATGCAGTTGCTGCCTGCTGCATGTGTGCGGTACGAACCAAGCTCTAGAGGAGGACTCTCACCCTGCTGTGGCTTAGTCTGGCTGCAGCAACACTTGATCCATGCGCAGGATCATGTCCAGGCTGAGTCGTGACTGGCTGCCCTGGAGCCACCCTGCCACCAGCAGGTCCCAGCCACACACCATGCTTGGCTCCAGTCCCTGCCTCCAGTGGCTCCGGCCACTCCCAGGGCTCCAGTGTGGTCTTCTCCCCCCACCTCCCGCCGCCCCAATACCTGGCAGTCAGGTGCCACCGTGTCATGGTTTTTGCCTGACAGCTTTATAGAGAGCAATGGAACATAAAGGACCCACTGAAATCCAATAAGGTGGTATATTAAAGCCTCAGAGCAGAACGCACACAACAGGGACAGTGCTCACCTCCTCAGCTTTTGCTAAGGACATCTTTTGCAACATCAAGGGAAATTTTGGGACCCATTAACCACTCTTGCCATGGTGGGCACTTATGTACTATCTCTTACTACAGCCAGACCCATAAGTATTTCTGGACTTTTCGCAGGCAGCTGTCCCACCAAGCCATGGACTTCTGCATGGTCATAGCCCACCCCCACAGTGGGGCCCTGACATGAGTGCCACCTTGGGCCATGCTGCCCCTTATTGACAACTGCATTGTCACCCCATGATCCAACCCTGGTTCCTGCATAGAATTAATAAGTGCTTTGCTGGCTAACGTAATTGCCCCGGAGCGCTTTCGTTAAACATCCATAGCACATGGTCTGTCCAGGTCCAGAAAGGCTAGGCTAGGGGTGTCATGCCAGGCTGGTGTTGGGCACTGAGTCTTGTTCCCCACCTCCCCACCCTGCACTGGGCTGTGGCACCAGCACTGTGCCTGGCAGCCTGACAATGCCACCTCCCTTTCCCCACCCAGGCAGCATCTTCCTCCACTCCCCCCATGCTCTGCCACAGTCCCAGTGGCAGCCAGTTACTCAGAGTTCAAGTAACCATGAGAAGCTACAGCTGCCTACCACAGAGAGACCCCCTGCCTGCCTCTCCATCCCCTTTCCCACTCACCATCACTGCACCCTTCTCCCTGCCACTACAGAAAACGTACTTATGAGACAAAAGAAGTTTTGTGTTGCAATGAAAATTTTATTTTTATTCAAAGAAACACTCAATGGTAGTTATCAGGAACATATCCATCAGCATAGAGAGAACTGACTCCATCAGAAATGGCCAGAATATATGCAGACAGGCAACGCTGTACAATGGCCACCCAACCAGCATCTCCGTGCTGATGGTGTGGAGTGCTGTGTGCTGGCCACTTCTGTCTCTATCTGTCCCCCATGATTCCTCAGCCCATGAATCACTGAAAACCTCTCCCCTGGTTTCACAAATGTTGTGCTGTATGCACGCTGCCACTGTAAAAGCTATTATATTTTCTGGCTCTAGCTTGAACCTGTAGTTCTGTGACCTCCACCATGCTCTGAGGTGGCCAAAAGCACATTCAGGAGCCATCCTGCATTTGGTCAGATGATAGCTTAATATCACCTTTTGTGGGTCAGTAATGTGTCCTCCACATGGCTTCATGAGCCGGGGCGGAGGGGGTAAGCCGCACATGCTATAATAAGTGGGGTGATGGCAACACCACGGATCACTCTATTAGGAATTCTGGGCACATCAAACCAGGCAGTGGTGAGTTTCTAAACAGACACATCATGTGTGCTGCGTGCCCAGCTTGTATAAATGTTAGTGAAATGGATCACTGAGGCAAATCCCTTCCTGTTTGTGAATGACCAGCTAACCTGTAATGGGGGTAACATAGGGATGTGTGCGCTGCCCAATGCACCCGCACAGTTATGGAGCCCCGTGGCCTTGAAGCCTTCAATAACTTCCAAGAGGTTATTGAGGCAAATAAAGTTGTTCAGCACAATGTCCTGCAGCAACTGCCATACCTTATATATTGCCAGCCTGGCCGTGCACGGAGCCACACTAACTGGTTCCTGAAATAGTGGAGGCTGGTGGGGGTGGCTAGTTTCATGATGGCTATGGATACCCTCTTGTCCAGCACAATGAGCTGATACATGATCGTCTCTTGCCTCATGGTTTGCAGCCCCAGAAACAGGACAATAAGATAAAATGCCTCCCTGGTCATTTGGAACAACTCCAACCACAGTTGATGATTCCAAGTCAACAGTACAATTCACTCCTACAAGTCAGAGCTGTATCTCTGCAGTATCAGTTGCATCCAAGCCCATCACCAGGGCATCCAACTCCATTTGGTTCTCCTCACTCACTCTATCAGGGTTCGTCAAAGCCGTATAGTTTTCCAGCACACGGCAGAGTGGCTCTTTAGGACACAACACCACCAAGGTTCACTAGCAGGATTAGCTGAATAGCTAGGGCTGCTGAATACAATCTATTAGCATTATAACTGCCTTTCTATTTGCATTTCAGTTCTTACACAGCTCAGGAGGCCATTGGCTAGGTGTAAGCACAGCAGAACTTTTGACCTGTGGGGGGCGCGGGGCAGGTCACATCTCACTCGTCTACTGATAACTCGTGGGGTTTAGGCTGACCCCAGAAAACTCTCATATGCTCTGGGGTGCAGGTAGTGGCCTTTACTGGACCAATGACTAGGCACACCCAAGAAGTAATGTATCCTAGAATAAGACAAGGTTGAAATGTGGGTATGTGGGGCTGGTGCTATGTTTCAAGAGCTCCCATTAGCACATCAGTACACATGCCAGGCATCAAGATGCCAGAACCATCAAGTTATCTTGCAGTCACTATGGTCTAAAATCAACCTACACCTGGTTTTGGAATAGGGCATCATTAACAACCCTGTTACATTTCTGTTCCCGAATATACCAGGTTCCTGTAGTCCAGCTTCCTCACCAAACTTGGTTTTTGGGTTTTGGGCAGTCCCCCACTAAACACTTAATGGATGAACCCCAATTTTTCCTTCCCTTCACACCAAATAGATCCCCCAGAAGAGTTGAGTGCTTGATAGGTGGTACAGTGGGGGAAGGGGATGTGTGCATGAAGAAAGAGCTGCTAGCTAAAGACTCGTGGGTGCGATCAGCAGTAAGCCATTATGATCTATCTTTCTGGACAATGGGGGATGATTTGGGCCAGGTTATGCATATCATCAGTGCTTTGTTCACTTGATCAGATTCCCCTGACTGTTGGTACTAAGAAACGGTTCACACCTTCATAGGTAAGCATACATGGAATTTCAGAAAAGGTTCTTTAAACACGTCTATATAACTGTTCAAAAATTTTGCCAGAAAACATCTCATGATCCTGCTGGCACATAGCTAGCCCTCTTTTGACTCCTTTTGGCTATGAAAAAATTCTTGATTTTGGCACCAAAGAATAAGTCCAAATATGCAGGCTATGGAGCAGGAGTCAGACACATTTATAAACCATGGTCCCAGCTAGACCTGGGAAGAACTTAAAGACTTGATTGATATTTGGTTAGAGGAAAAGATCATTGAGCAGTTGGGAAGTAGATGGACTAAGCCAGTGTATACAGCAATTGCCAAAGAAACAAAGGTGTGCAGGTGCAACCGGGGCTGGACATAGTGTTACAGCAAGATCAAGGCCCTGAAATGTGTTTTTCATTGGCCCGAGGAAGAGAACTCTCTTTCTGGGCAGCACGCACAATTGCACCATTCTCACCAAGGATGCAGGCAAGGCTCATCTCCATCCATTCAGGACAACAGGTGTTCAGTAAGGCACACCTAGCCAAGAGACCACAGACTGCCCTGAGACTCCAACAGGAAACATTTTGGAGCCATGGGGTAACTGCTTGGAGGAGGGGCTCTTTCTCCTGTTCAGCACCCCACCCAATTCTCTGGCACAGGGCATAAAACTTTTTAGTTACACCCCTGTGTGTGAAGACAGCCAGGCAGACATCCCTTTTGCAACAATTAAAAATACCCAGAGTCAAATCACCCTTATTATTTTGTGTTGGTTGGTCATTTTGGTAAGCTCCTGATTCTGAGTTCCAGTTTAGAATAGGTTATTGTTTGGCTAGACATGTGATTCCCAGTTTGATTGCACTGTACCCAACATCACCCTTTACATCAAATGTTCCAGGAGTTGAACTTAATTGTCTTGGATGCTAGATACTAGCTAGAAATGCTTTCTGTTCTCCTTGGCAGGTTGCTTTTTGGTGCTAGTACAATGACCATCTAGTGACTCATGAGCATTGGTCTAGACAGCCTGACTCATTTTCTGGCCCCACCCCAGCCCTTTGTTGAAGAACTCTGTCAGTTTCTTTTTTCCTCTGCTCCATCCTCAAGGACGGAGCCACAAAAAGTATTGTAGATTCTTTCCCATTTTACTTCATATCATAATAACTTTATAGTTGTTTTTTCCTATTTTTCTGCCCTTTAATAAGAAAGATTAGTTTCAACTGAATAAGGATAGCAAGTAAAGGCAGGTATTGTCTTCCTTTGTGGTGAATATCAATAATTATTGACCCAGAAGCTAAATAATGACAAGGGAGAAGTCAATAAGTATATCAAGGAACAAACATCTTTATATCTACCGAAACAAGAAGTCAATATAGAACAAGGTTCTCCCTTGGTTGAATATATGCAGTTCTCATTGAAATAAACTGGTTGCACATACATGCATCTGAAGGTAAAATTTTATTTATTTCAGTATATAGTCTCAAGGAAGCTATCCATGTTCCTTTTTATGAATGCCTGAGCCTAATTTGATATTCCACCTGAATTGCTTGGCTCATTTTTTCCTTTTGTAAACTAAAATTCAGAAGGAAGAGATGAAATTAGAAGCTTAGTTGGGGGAACAGTACTTGACTCCTAATGCGAATGACAAAATTGATGAAACTCGCTGTATATTTGTAGAAACCAGTGACTTCCCTCTATACAGTGATTGGTAAACATGGCTTCATGCTTCAGTATTCCTGAGTGCAAACCATAAGTAGCAGAAACCCTTCACATAAATATTTTCACCCTTTCATGCAACAGGTTATTTCTCATATGTGTAATAATACTTAGTATTTTAGAATAATTTAGATAGCTAGATATAATTTCTTTTGTGAATATAAATATTTCAATTTGTATGGCTGTGAAATGGATCGCTGAGAAAAATATTGCATATAGGTAAAACTTTGTTTTCTTTAAACAAAGGTTTCCCTAATTAAAACATTGCACATATATGTTTACTAACTTAGGAATCACTGACCACTTACATATTATAGGAGGAGCTACTAGTGTGGTCTGTTATGATGCTTCCCATTTTAAAGCTGTGTTTTCAGTTGGGTATAACTTTGCCCAGCTCTATCCATGCATCCTAGCGTTTGGATCTAACACTTGGCTGATGCAGGGCTAACATCCCAGACCAGGCTTTTGCATGAGGCTGAAGTCTTCTGAAGGACATCAGCCAACATGGATGAGGAGTTTGGGAGATCAGGGTTAGAGAAAAACTCACTGTTTCCTATACTAGAAACTTCTAAGAAGCATTTTGAGTGCTTTGGAGAAGGGACTTGACATTTGTCAGCATGATGTTGCTGTGCACTCAGAGCTGCAACTGAAACTAATTGAAGTGTTTGATATAAAGCTAAGTTCCTGGAAAACACGGAGTTAACATAATGACAACCTTTTGCTGTGACGAGGCAATGTGAAAAAAATGAATTAATATTTCTGAAAATCTCAGGGATTGCAGTGAGGTGTGCTATAGAAAACTGTGTGGAAAATCATAGTTCTGTTTTCAGAGCAGAGCTTCAGTAGAGTACAGTCATGACAAAAGTCATGGTGCTAAAACCAAACAATATGGATAAAACAAACTATTGTCTAGTTGTTCAATGATGGACAGGGCACGGGATAAGGCATGGGTCCTATGGAAAAATGTGATCACATGATTAAAGAGGATATCAGAGGGTGTCCTAATATAGGTGCATGAAGGGGGACCAAATTACATTGCACAGGCATTACCAATGCCTATCTTTTGAGTGGATGACTTTGCAAATTAGCATTTTATTTTTAGTGCATGTGCTCTTTACGTCCTTTCTTTGATTATTTGATTTTCCTGTGGGGTCTTGTAATGGCAATAGCAGCTCAATGACTTCATCTGTAAGTCTTGATTTATATGCAAGGAAAAAAAAAATGTTTTTCCTAAAATTGAACCTGAAAATATGGGGTTGACTTACAAGTATATTTGCTTTTTAATCAACATGATGCTGTATTTTGTAGCCCAGGTACAATCAGAAAGACTGAGATGGGACAATATTGTTTAAGAAGTTAGAAAGCTTCAGTAAATTCAAAACTCTCCTTCTCAGTCATTCCTGCTTCTTCTAGAGGCAGCAATGGGGAGAGAGAAAACCTGGAGTGAGAATGTTTTCTTTCCATTTCTCAACCTCTTGCCTTACTGGTCAACTACACAAACCAGCAAGCAAGCTTGTGTAGAAAGGAAAGTTTATTATAATATAAATAGAGATCCCAAAATACTTAGATGTAGGAATATCTCAGGAACAGGTGATAGGGAAAGAATAGAAATATGCACATTTCTTTTTATGGTGGGTACCCCAGTTGTTGAGAGTAATATATAGACATATTTCTGTACTGGATCAAAATGGCAAGGCTCATGAAGTATTCTTTCTCTGGCACTGGATGCATCCAGATACTTCAAGGGAAGCTGTAACAGGCTCTGCAGTAGACAATAATGGAATAAACCAAGGGAAAGCTTCTTCTAACCCCAAACAATTTAGGTTTTATTCCCTCAAGTGGTGGATTTTATGTCCATTTATATCTTTTGACAGCTATCTAATATAATTTAGTATCTTTTCATTCTAGTTAACATTTTGAAAAGTCTAACCACAGGTCAATTATGCATTGTATAAAATGTAAATGAAATCACTTTTAAATTCTTTCCTTTTAATTTTTTAGATTTCTCTTTGCTTTATTGTTTGACGGAAGGTGTATGGTAGAAAAGCTATTTCCAGCCTTAGAACAGTAGACAGATTATTTTTATATGCCATTTCTTTTAATATCAGTACTTACATTCCATAATTCACAATATTTGTGATGTAATTCCAGAACATTTTTCACAGACACAAAGGGTGTCATGCAGTGTTTCTTGTTTTGAAATATGGACCATAGCCACAGGCTTCATTTGTTTTTATCAGGGTTTCCTCCTTTTTTTTAAAATATATTTTCAAACAAACCGAAACTGTAAAATCACTTCTTTGGTTTGTTCCCCAGCTTCCTGCATCTGTATAAACATGTCAATCAGCTCCAAATCCCTTGTTTCTACGTTTCATATGCCTGGGAAAATAATGAATAAAAGAAACCACCCTCCCTTATCCCTTGTTTCTCTATTTTTCTTGAGTTCTAGTCCACAGAGTCTGATTGTGAAGGACTTAAAAGTTTCAGTCATTTGCTCTTTATAGATCTGAGCCTGTTTAAACTAAGCATTCCCTAGGCCTTAGACACAAACAGTTCACATTAGCACAAAATTAACCAACGTTAGTGCTTGGCGTCATAATGGTTCAATTTACTAAGCAGTGCTAAAATTAACTCCAGCACATCATGTACGTATAGGTACATTTAAAAAAAGAAAAAAGATGAACAGACAAACCAGATTTTCAGACATTTGTAGAACAGCTATATTTAATTAAAGTATTTTCTAAACACCTTTATGAAGTTTGATCTGAAGACTGTTTGATGTCATGTGTAAATTCAGCAGCATATTTTATTATGAATTACAAGCTTTCATTTGCACAAAATGCCCATGAGTCATGAATGCCCTACTTAGCAGTCAGACAGTTCTTTGTCACTGTAAATTAGGCAATATGTAGATGCACTTGACTTTATGCAAAATTTCATCATCAGTCTGTTTTGCTGTAGTTTATTCATTGTGCGTAAACACGTGTGTCTATTTGTTTTGCACTGCCAGTCTGCATACTTACTTGTATGCAAGTCACATTATATCAAAGTCCTTCCAAAGACCTTAACTGGCATTACCAACATCTTAATTCTGAACTGTTTACGCAGGCAAAATTTGACTTCAGTAGATTTTCTTGAGTAAGAAGTTAGTGCAAAGCATGCAGTAGAGCTGAGATCTCTATTCTCTCCCACTGAACCCAGTAGGAGATTTACTATTTAGTTTCAGATTTTATTTCCTTTGAACTAAGTGATTAAGATGATATATACAGAATACATTTAACAGGCTGTAATCCATGTTGTTTTCACTGGGAGAGATCCTCAAGTGTGAATAAATATTAGTTGAAAGCATGATCTCCTGAAAGAGCCACATGCTGATCTCTTCTCTTTATATTCTGTTGTCCTTGTTTCTTCAGTGAACGATAATCATAGATTTCATAGATTTCACAGACATCAGGGCTGGAAGGGACCTCGGGAGATCATCAAGTCCAGCCCCCTGCCCAAAGGGCAGGAAGTCAGCTGGGGTCATAGGATCCCAGCAAGATAAGCATCCAATTTACTCTTGAAGGTGTTCAATGTAGGTGCTTGAACCACCTCCGATGGCAGGCTGTTCCAGACCTTGGGGGCTCAGACAGTAAAGAAATTCTTCCTTATGTCCAGCCTGAAACGGTCTTGCAGGAGTTTGTGACCGTTCGACCTAGTCATCCCTTGGGGCGCTCTGGTGAACAGACGTTCCCCCAGATCCTGGTGGTCACCCCTGATAAATTTATAGGTAGCCATCAGATCACCCCTGAGCCTACGCTTTTCCAGGCTAAAGAGTCCCATGTCTCTCAGCCTATCATTGTAAGATCTGTTTTCCTGACCTCTGATCATGCGCGTGGCTCTCCTCTGGACTCTCTCAAGCTTCTCCACATCCTTTTTGAATTGTGGAGCCCAAAACTGGATGCAGTACTCCAGCTGCGGCCTCACCAAGGCCAAGTACAAGGGGAGAATGACGTCCCGGGATTTGCTCGAGAAGCATCTATGGATGCAAGCCAGCGTTTTGGTTGCTTTACTAGCCACAACATCGCATTGCAGACTCATGTTCATCTTGTGGTCAATGATGACCCCCAAGTCTCTTTCTTCTGTAGTGCTATCCAACGTAGCACTGCCGAGCCTATAAGGAAGCTGCAGGTTTTTCCTCCCAAGGTGGAGAACCTTGCATTTTTCGGTGTTAGATCATGTGGTGCAAGCTCTAACTTGTATTTTCAGAAGCATACCATGGAAAAATAGGTCTGGGGCAGTTTATTATAATATTAATGGAGATGCCTAAATACCTCAGTGCAGAAATACCTCAGGAACCCCTTCTCCATCCCTACTTTGCCCTCAAAGCTTCTGACTCACAGGTAGCAGGTACAAGCAAGTTATTTTGGGAATTATAGTTCTCTAGACTGTTAGTGGAGGTCACTGCTGCTGGTGGAAATTTGCATCCCCTTTTTTGCTGCCAAAGCCCATGTCCGGAGGGCATAAAAATGCTGAGTTTGGAGGCAAACAATGGGATCAATTCTCCTTCCAGCAGCAGTGAACTCCACTGATCCTCCACCAAACTATGATTTCCAGAATGCTTTGTGCTCTATGATACACATTGCCTACACTGGCTGCTTCTTGCAGCCAGAAAGTGAAGGTGGAGTGAAGCAAGAAGGGTAAAGCCCCCTACCCCCAGCTTCATTCTGGTGCTCTTCCTCTTAGGCAGTGCCTGGGGCACTGGCTACCCCATGCTATGCTACTGCAGGCGTGGTCAACCCTTGGCTCATGCACCAGATATGGTTTATGGTGCCCTGTCATCTGGCATGTAGGGGTCCCCATGGGTCTGAAAATTTGGCAGTAGGGGAGTAGTGGCAGCATTAATTGCCACTCCCCTGCTACCACATTTCCAGACCTATGGGAAGCCCTGTGGGCCAGATAGCATGGTATCAATAGATAAGGTGTGCAGGGCTGGGGTGGCATGGGACTGATTCAAATATGTAGGGCAGAATGAAATAAGGTGGACCTGAGCACATGAGGCCAGATGTAGGTGGTGCAGGGTGGGATCCGGATATATAGGACCTGGCCCAGGTGAAACAAATCATCTTAAATTTTCACACTTTCCTTTCTTGTTTTTTTGCAGGTGTGACTCTAGTGCCTGTTAAGCAATTGTGAAATTGAACCACCCCCGCAGTCCCCCTTTGTCAACCACAGCAAGGGAAACTGCTAAATCAAAAAAAAAAGAAAATACCTCTCCCACTGTCATGTATCTGCAAGCACATTTCTGAGAGTTCACATTAGGCTCCCTGCTTCATTTATGACTGGCTCTTTTCTGCCAACATGACCAGCAAAACTGCCAATAAATACCAATTCTGATAGTGGTGCTTCCTTCCACTTTACAGTTGCTAGACTGAGATCATGGAATCTATGTCATATAAACTAAAAGACATTTATCAGGAAACTCCTGTGATGCGACGCTACCGTGCAGTAGTAACAAGCTAGTGCGCGGTAAGTGTCACCAGGGCAACCATGCCAGGATGCTACTGAACAGTAATGTTGGTCGCTGTACAGTGAAAACTGCATAGTGGGCATCTTGTGTAGACATACCCGCTCTCTACTAGCTAGGGGTTGGAAAGAATAATGACCCACTTGACTCCTTTTCTCAGATCACCTTACTCCCTGCTCAGCGCACCTTATGTAAACTTATGTAAACTTCTGGGTCATGTGACATCCTTAAACAGGAGCAAGTGTGTTGTTGTATTCAAACAGATGGTCCTACAAGAAATAAAGCAAAATCTGTAGAGACAGGTCATTATCTTCATTAAAAGCAAAGAAATGGATACCTTCAGTTACTAGCAGAGAAGCTTATCTGAAGAGATTATTCTCTTTTCTGGAAGGAGATAGCCCCTCTCTAAAGGCCAAGGTATCTTAACTCTGGTGTTCTGCCTCAGCCCTGCTATGGGGATGCAATGTATTATTTTCTCTGTGCCAGAATCACCAGTGAAACCAATTAAGATACCCTGCAGCAAACAAATGGGGAAGAGTCCTTCTTGCTAACAGGGAATAAACAATGATGAGAAAGGATGTGGCAGAACCTCTCCTACCCCTGAGCCCCTGAGTAATTACAAATATTAGCTGAGCTAATTGGAGGCTCACCCTCTTCCCCCCACCCTAGCGGGTAGTCTGTCACTTTCTGCCATTCACGCAGTGAGTTTACGTCAGGTGATGGCTAGGGTCAGAAATCCTAAATAAATAACACTGGATTTTCTGCCAGGCCACCTCTTCAGTGAACCCTTCAGCATAGCCTGTCACATGGAAAATTAAATTTTTAAGCAGCTCAAGCAATTAAAAGATGCAAGGATAAAATCAGCTTCTCCCTTTTTCACCAACTACTGCCTCAATGTAATAAAGGGCGACCTAGGAAATTGGGCCAATCTGGAATCTGTACATAGGCAAGACCATGGCTTTCAATGGATGACTTGCAAAGAGGCATAAGGGCTCTACAGTGTTTTCTTATTACATTGGGTTCACTAACTGTGTCATGGGACATGTATTGTCATGTGTAGAGTCTACCCAGGATTACTAGTGCAACCAAGAAGTGGATAAACAAGTAGAGTGAAAGAAGGCCATTCACTAGCCATAGCAACTGACCAGGCGTTAAAGGGAAAGTAATATCTATCTGCTAGCATCTTCACAGATTGCTTCCCCTTTAAGTATAAGACAAACTCTGGCACAAAATTGGGACTGATTCTGTTCTGTCTCTGGGCCAAGGCAAGTATGTGCCAAAACGTATTTGCAACTTTTGGAATACCACAGTCAGATCTTTTTGGTAGAAGAAGGAGGAGGTGTAGAGTGTAGAGTTATGTCTTTAATCCACTGAGGCTTTAACTTAAACATAAAATGTCCCTGGATGAAAAGTTAATAAAGCCTGAATTTGGCACATATACCTGGAAAGCATCCAAAGAGTTAATGCATCCTTTCTAAAGTGGTTCCTATAGGCTGCACCTTCCTTCCCCTTCTTTCCAGCAACTTAATTCCTACCTACTACTTAATTTTCTATTTGGCCTCAGCCTTACCATCACCTGGGCCTTGAAGTCCTCTCTAATGCAATCTTTTGCTACTTATTTTGTATTTCTCCCTTCGTTGTAACTTGAAAGAGACCCATCAGCAGAAACAATTACCATTACTTTTCCCTCCTAGTTTAGAACATTATTATTATTCCTTTGTTTTGTTTGGATGCTACAGAAACTCTTAATTGACTTTTAATTAAGTGTCAAGCTGGTTACAACTGAATACTCTTTAACTGTCATGTATACCCCTAGGATTTGCACACCACCAATAACCCACTTTAAATTCTGCTCCAGCATCTTCAGAATATGCAGTATTATGCAAAGAAAGTAAAGCTAAGAAGGGCAAAGTTGCAGCCATATGCTACATGGCAACTTTATCAAAGAGGAACAAGGGCCATTTAAAATAAATACCAAGGGTATGCCGGTGTCCTGGCTAATCTGTTGTGCCTTGACAGCTCAGAACTTGAATATGCAAATTATTCTAAGAGCAGAGACTGTTATAAGTCATGACTATTCAAAATTAAATACATTAGGAGAGGTAAAGGAGTATATATTTAGATTTAGGTGGAGTATGTATTTAAATTTAGGGACATATAGAATCGTTTCCACATATTTAGACCCTCAGAATGGAGACGTAGTTTTATTCTTGGGGTTTTTTTGATAGAAGGAAATTGCTCTAGGGTTTTCACAACCTTTTGTTTATTGCTTACAAAGAAAATCAAAATAAACCTTTTAAAGTGTTGTTCAGTGAGAGGCAGGAACAAAGACCTAACCTCTTTGCATTTGTAGTACTTGTGGTTGTACACTCACTCCATTTATCCAAAGATCTCAAAGCACTTAAAAATATTAAATATGCTATTTCCTGCAGGCTACAGTGGTCATTTTTATATGGTTAGACTCAGAAAAAGATGCTTAAATTTTATGTGTTTACCACCTCAATAGAATCTAACACCAGGAGTTAGATTCTAGGCACCAAGATTCCACATACAATGCATACTTATGCACTTTTAAAGGGTGATTGTAAAAACCTATGTGTTGAGAAGAAAGCCTCCTAGAACTAGCTGGTAGGAAGCATTCAGCACAGAAGTATGTCTGAAGTCTGTGCCAGAGCTTAGATGCCTGGGTGAGGGTTACAGGCAATCGCTTTAACCTTCTCAGAAGGCAGAACCAAAATCCTCCCTTAACGACAGGTGCCTGTGACTGTTTCAAAGAACCAAGAAGGCTCATTCTTTGCTTTTAGAATACAGTTGCTAGTGGCTCTGGTGGTGGTGCCAATGCCCACCTTTTACATAGCTCCCTAATGGCTAGAGCACTCACTCAGAGAAAGAAGAGCTGATGGCTTCCTCGACTTGAGGGGATTCACGCTTATATTTTTCAGCAGAGCCCCAACAACCCAACTACAAATTATGTGATGGGATGAGGGAGCAATGGCTTAGAGGGGGGTGGGTTAGTGGGGCACGTGACCCAGGTACTGCCTAAGGGTAGGGGCACTCCCTGCTCTGTCTGTACTTCCTGGCTTCAGCAGTTAGCATCAGCAGGGCTGTGTCACTCAGTGCAGGGCACTCTGTGAACTGTAGTTCACTAGAGGGGCAAGGAAGTTCACTGCTGCTACACTGGGAAGAGATTTTACTCAATATTTTTGCTGCTGAAATCAGGAGGATTTTTTGTCCACTCAGCATAGGCATTTACAGCTAAAAATGGGGTGAATTTTACACGTCCCTCCCCCCAGCAACAGCAAAAGCGAGTGTCACTTTAGAGAACTACAATTCCTTAAGTTCTCTGCACTACGCGACACTGCTGTTGGCCAGTGGTTACACTGCTGCTGCTCTTCTGTATGCAAAAGCCTCTAGAGCCAAAAGTAGAGGGGAAGGGAGAGAAAGGACTGCCCCTGGTGCATCTTGGCCAGTTATGCCTGTATAAGAGGGGGGCAGGTAGGTAGTCCTGCATCCCACTTCTTGAAGCAGGCCCCTGCGCTGAGAGGAATGTTAGATTCGCAAGGCCAAAAAAGAGAGGACAAGAGGGAATACGGCTTTTAGGCTAATGGTTAGGAGACTTACTTTGTAGGGTTTCAAGGTCTGGTTCCAGACCCTGCTCTCATCACATAAAATGACTGTCTACAGTAAAGTTCATTTTACTGTAAGCAGTCATTAGATAACAAACAGGCAAAAATCCTGACAGCAGAGGCTAAAACCCAGGACTGCTTTCGGATATCTGAGTGCCCTAAATTTTAGGCTGTGGAATAAAGCTATCTCTTGTGATTTCTCTTTCTGACCTCATGAATCTTGCATTATTTGCAGCCCAGTGGCTCAGATTCAACAGAAAAGTTAAAAAATGTCCTATCTAGCCCATAAACAAGTGATTAGGGCAATAGGGAAGTTGGAAATTGAAGATGTGGATTTAGGTTCAAATGTATCAAATAAGTGTAAATGCTTGATCCAATGGTTACACAAGTCAATAAACCTCTTTTTGTTGCTATTAGGGCTAGAGACAGACATTCAAAAAGCCTGAGCCTGAATTGATTCAATCTTTGCAGGTTAGTCTAACCTGGCTAGGCTGTTGAACAAATCTGTAATCATACGAACATCCTCTATGGACTGAAGAAATGCAGGCACATGCCTGCAGTGCCTCAGGCTGGAAGCTGAGGGACACTAGAGCAGCCCTTCCTTCCCTTGCACAATTCTGAGCTGAGGGGAGCATGGCCAGGCACTGGCAGGATGCTCTGATGATGGAGGGGTCCTGTCTTGCCCGCCCCCCTCACCCTGAACCAGCGAGAAAGCCAGCCAGCAGGCAGTTGATAACAGAGCACTTAATTACACAGCAGGGAGTTACACTGAGAGTTGTTGGTATTTATTAGCCCATAAAACAAAATAAAAGCCCCTCTCATTAGTTCAAGTTCTTCTTAAACAGCTTTTTCCAAGGAAGGAATGGAGGGACATTACCAACTACCTGTTGATTAGCTCCAAAAAGCCCTAAGCCAACACTGTCCTGTCTGCCTTTGTCCTGTCTCCCACAGCACATACCATAGCCAGCACATGGCTGTGTAAGACAGAGGGGAGGGGGGAATCCCTGCTTGAGCTGGGAATGGTGGTGGCAGGGATGGCGGATGAGCAGGAGGAAGCCAGGCAGGTGCTGCAGTACCTGCAGTCTCTGTTGGAGTTCTAGCCAGGGAGTAGAGGAGCGGGCCATCCCTGCTAGCCTGGAGCAGGAAGCACAGCCCCACCCAAGGCTGCAAAGTATCTGAGATGCTGGGGGACTGATTTAACTGAAACCAGAGAGGGGTCTGGGACAGACATTGCATAAGCTGGTTGACCCAAATCAGTTAAATCTAATACTACATTCCACCAGTTTTATCTCAAATGGTTTTGGCCATTTTCATACTGGTTTATGCGAAAAGAATTTATGTTTGGTTACAGATTTAAACCAGTTTCTGATCATTTAAACCAGTTTATGTGTAATGTCTGTCCCTAGCCTAGAGGACTTTGGATAGTTTTAGTGGGAAGAAGTCAGTTTTCCTAATGTTTGTGAAGTCTTTCAAGATCCTTGGAGAGAAGCTGTTCTAGAAATCAAAAAAAAAATTGTCAAAATGCCAACAAATTGTCATATTCAGTTTATGTTTGACACTTCCTATACATTGTTAACTACTTCCATTGCACAGTTCAATTCATCTGAGAGTGAATGAATTTTGACATGATCTTAGATTTTGAACTTTCAGCACTTTGACTTTACTAGAGTAACTCCTGACCGAAACCAAGGAAAATGATTTTAGCATTGAGTCCTTAGTCGCTATGAACCAAACTTTTGCCTTGGGCTGTATGTATCAGGGGCTCCCATTAATTTTAACAGGATATACTACTTTATATATATGAGAACAGAACTGGGCCTGTGGCAGTCATCTGGTATTTTCTAACTCACATAGTGCCTGATTTCTGAAAAAGGAAAAGAAATTTCTACTGCTCGAATATGCCTCATTATGAGTTGATGCATGAACAGTCTCATGTGCACAGTCGGCAGCACCTAGGACAGATGAAAAATTAATGATGGCATAAAATTAACACATAGCTTGCTGTTCCTGTCTCTCTTGGAAATGTAATTTAATGATTAATTCTCCCAAGAATAGACTCTGTCAACTGATCAATGCATATGAAAACCGTTGACTGGCTAATACCAGCAGTGATGATTTGAAAAAAAATGTTCATGGCTGGAAAGCTTAAAGCAATTGTTGTTTTAAACACCACAGGCACAACTTGTTCTCCATTCAAACAGATTCTTTCATCCCCTATCCTTTACTGGCAGTAAGTTTAGTGTGCTTGTGGAAAATGGATCCCGAATTCAGAATTGACTTAAGCAACTGTATTTAACTGAATTAGATTTGACAGGACAGAAGCCAATGCTCAGTATGGTCCTATACCTTTTGTAAATTGTCTCATCCATTATCTCTTCTATATGCATATCATTGTCTATACCTGTCCCAGTCAATTTCCTCATTGCTTGTTCTTGTGAGCCAGGAAGTATCAACCAGGGATTAGAGCAGAAAATGATGCACATATCTATACTGCATCATACTGTGCTAGGGACTGCTACAGGAAAACAGATTGCCCACTTACTCCCAGTCTCTGTATTTTGCTTGAACACAAAGTCATAGAAAAAACAGGGCTGGATAGGACATTGGGGTAGTTCAATTCCCTGCTCAGTTTAGGATGGTCCCTATATAAACTATCCCAAACAAATATTTGCACAGCCTGAACCTAAAAACTTAGAGTGATGGAGATTCTACAGTCTCACAAGCTGATCTCTTCCATTACTTAACAGAACCACTTTTCTGATACCACAGAGCCGCTATTAGAGGAACTCTGGGCATGCTCAGCACTGCTTTCATTAGTATGCTTGAGTTGGGTACTTCAGAAAACAGGTCCATGGTGTTTTTTCTGGCAGTGAATGAGTGTGGCATGGTTTCTTGCCACTAGTCTGAAGGACAGTGTGATGCTATGTTTACATGACTTGGGTGGCAGGACTTTAGGGCATATATCTAAACGCTTTCTAATTTTGTGTGCAATCCTTAGCAAGTAATTTTCCTTCCTGAATCTACCCTAAGTATTATTATCCCTGTCTATCTTACCAGGATGTTGTGACAATTAGTTGGTTAACGTGAATACAAGACTTTGATGATAAGTGCTTGTCATTATGCATGTTGACACGATGCCCTTAAATTTTTAGAATGGAATTACATTTTACTTTTAGAATAAAATATAAATGTCAACAAAGAAATGTTTATCAACCCTCATGTAATTATTTTTGGATTGTTCTGATAGCTGTGTTGTGTCTGCATTGGAAAGCTTATTGATTGCCATTAGATTAATAATCACTACCTTGCTTGTCTCATATTAAATTGTCTATATTAGCTGATTGCTTTCCTGAATCACAAGTTGCATGCTTCTCCCTTCATTGTTCTGGATTTTTCTTGTGCGCTCTTACTAATATTTTAAAATTCAGTGATATTTCTTTTATTGTTTTGCTTTCCTTCTGGTGTATTTGTTTTATGGAATATCACTTGCTGATTCAGTCACTTTAATATGTGGATTCTGTCTGATGGAGATTGCACCAAGGTGTGTTTCTTCGTAAAGTATTAAAAGGTATCATCAATTAAAGTATGTCTGCATTTTAACAAAAAGCTACGCTGCATTCTAGACATAGTTTTTGGCTCTGTAATGAACATTTCTGTCTTTATTGTTGTTTTTGGAAGGGTCTCTTTATTTCTAATCATAAAACTTTGAATGACTAATTTTCTATATGGCAGAGGTCAACAACAATATATTAGGAAGCTCAATTTATGAAACTGAATTCTGCATATTGATAACACATTTTATAGCACCTTATTCTACAGTTAGTCCCATTGTAAAAGCCATCAGTGTCTTAATGCATTAACTACTGCATGATATTCAGTGGAATGTGTCATCCAGGTTCTGAAGGATCCCCTTGCACTTTTGCCAGCCATGGGCATTCAAAACTCATGAGATGCCTATAAAATAATAAGATGTTTTAAAAAGAGAAAAAAAATGAAGTTTCCAAGTCTGCTGGTGTACATTTATAGATTCATAGATGTTAGGGTCAGAAGGGACCTCAGTAGGTCATTGAGTCTGAACCCTTGAGTCTGGGCAGGAAAGAGCGCTGGGGTCAGATGACCCCAGTTAGGTGCTTGTCCAGTCTCCTCTTGAAGACCCCCCAGGGTAGGGGAGAGTGCCACCTCCCTTGGAAGCCCATTCCAGATTTTGGCAACCCTGACTGTGAAGAAGTTCTTTCTAATGTCCAACCTAAATGTGCTTTCTGTCAATTTGTGGCCATTATTCCAAGTTACTCCAGGGGGTGCCCTAGTAAACAGCATCTCCTATTCCCTGCTGCCCTCCCGGATGAATTTATAGGCAGCCACAAGATCACCTCTCAGCTGTCTCTTGCAAAGGCTGAAGAGATCTAGGTCCCTCAGTCTCTCCTTGTAGGGCCTTGCCTGCAGGCCTCTGACCATATGAGTGGCCTCCTCTGAACCCTCTCAAGATTCTCCGCATCCCTCTTGAAGTGCGGTGCCCAGAACTGGACGCAGTACTGCAACTGCAGCCTGACCAGTGCCGCATAGAGGGGAAGTATCACCTCTCTGGACCTGTTCATCATGTATCTGCTAATGCATGATAAAGTGCAGTTAGCCTTGTTGATCATTTCGTCATATTGATGACTCATGTTCATCTTGGAGTCAACTATAACTCCAAGATCCCTTCTGCTGCTGTGCTGCTGAGAAGGTCCTCCCCCAGCCTGTAAGTGAGTTGGTGGTTCTTTTTGCCCAGGTGCAGCACTTTGCACTTGTCTTTGTTGAACTTCATCCTATTTCATTCTGCCCATTTTTCCAACCTGTCCAGATCCACCTGGATCTGTTCCCTACTCTCTGGTGTGTTAACTTTGCCCCACAATTTGGTATCATTTGCGAACTTGGGCAGGGTGCTCTCCACGCCCTTGTTCAAGTCAGTGATGAAGACATTGAATAGCACTGGTCCAAGGATCGAGCCTTGTGGGACTCCACTGCCCACATCCTCCCAGGTGATATCAACCCACCCACCACCAGTCTCTGGGTGCGACCCTTAAGCCAATTTGCAACCCACCTGACCATGTAATCATCTACATCACAGTGTGTCAATTTATTTATGAGAACAGAATGAGATACTGTATCAAAGGCCCTCTTAAAATCTAGGTAGATGATATCTACCTTGACTCCTGCGTCTAAGCATTTGTGACCTGGTCATAAAAAGAAACAAGGTTAGTCAGGCAGGATCTATGTGCAACGAATCTGTGCTGATTTCCTTTCAGCTTTATTTCCCCTGCTGGGCTTCCACAAATGTGATCCTTAATGATTTTTTCCGGAGTTTTCCCAAGAATAAAGGTGAGGCTAACTGGCCTATAGTTTCCTGGTTCCTCCCTTCCCCCCTTCTTGAAATAGGGACCACACTGGCCCTTTCCAGTCCTTTAGGTCCTGACCAGAGCACCATGAGGGCTCAAGCAGCCACGCCAGTGACTCTGCTATGACACCGGCCAGTTCCTTCAGCACCCTCGGATGAAGTTCATCCAGGCCTGCTGATTTGAACACATCCAGCCCCTCCAAGTGCTCCTTTACTAAATCTGCACTAACAGTTCATGGGCTGATGTCCCTCCTGTGTCAATCTATGATCCAATTGGGAGATTTGTCTTGGTCTGTTTCTAGGAATACAGATGCAAAGAACTCATTGAAGAGCTCAGCTTTGTCTCCCGCCTCTGTCATTAATTGCCCTAGTTTGTCCTGTAGGGGTCCTATGCTATCCTGTGCCTTCCTTTTGCTCCCTATATACCTGAAGAAGGACTTTTTGTCCTCCTTAATTGTTGTCACCAGCCAAAGTTCTAATCCTGCTTTGGCCGTCCTGATTCCCTGCAAGTGTGAGTCAGGGAGGTATAACTCCTCCTTGTTAGCTACCCCCTGTTTCCACAGCCTGTATACCTCTTTCTTTGTCCTTAGGCTTTCCTGGAGTTCCCTGTTTAGCCTAGAGGGCTTCTTGGCCCCTTTGTACCCTTTTATGTGAAATGGGATTGTCTCCTTCTGCGCCCATAGGATCACTCCCTTGAAGAATGACCACCCTTCCTAGACCCCCATTTCACCAATGATCTTGAGCTTTAACACCTCACTAACTAATCTCCTGAGCACACTGAAGTTAGCCATTCTGAAGTCTAGCACCTCAACCTTGTTGGTTAGTTTACCCACCCATTGCTGGATAGTTTCATAGTTCATAGTTTCTAGGGTCAGAAGGGATCTGAGCAGATCATCGAGTCCAACCCCCTGCCATGGCAGAAAAGAGTACTGGGGTCAAACGACTCCAGCAAAGTGTACATCTAGCTTCCTCTTAAAGACCCCCAGGGTAGGAGCCAGCACCTCTTCTCTTGGAAGTTGATTCCAGATCCTAGCCGCCCTGACCATGAAGTAGTGCCTCCTGATATCTAACCTAAATCTACCCTCTGCCAGCTTGTGACCATTATTCCTGGTCACTCCTGGCAGTACTCAGGGGAATAGGAACTCCCCCAGTGCCTGCTGGTCCTCTCTGACAAGTTTGTAACAGGCCACTAGATCCCCGCTCAGCTTTCTCTTGTGGAGGCTGAACAGGTTCAGGTCCTGTAGCCTCTCCTCGTAGGGCCTGCCCTGCTGCCCCCTGATTATGCGGATGGCCCTCCTCTGGACCCTCTCCATGTTGTCCACATCCTTCCTGAAGTGCGGCAACCAGAACTGGATGGAGTACTCCAGCTGTGGCCTAACCAGTGCTGTATAGAGGGGGAGTATCACCTCCTTGGACCTGCTTGAGATGCATCTGTGGATGCATGACAAGGTTCGTTTGGCCTTCCTGACTGCATCCCCACACTGCCAACCCATGTTCATCTTGGCATCAATGATGACTCCAAGATCCTTTTCTGCCTCTGTACTGACAAGAAGGGAGTTCCCCAGCGTGTAGGGATGGTGCTGATTGTTCCTCCCCAGGTGCTTCACCTTCCATTTGTTGGTGTTGAATCCCATCTGCCCACCCCTGTAACCTGTCTAGGTCTGATCGCAGCCTATTTCTCTCTTCTAGCATGCCCACATCCCCCCACATCTTAGTGTCACCAGCAAATTTGAACTGGGTGCTATTTATCCCTTCGTCCAAGTCACTGATGAAGATGTTGAACAGTGCGGGCCCAAGGACCAAGCCCTGTGGAACCCCACTGCCCACATCCCTCCAGGCCAAAAATGACCCATCCACCACCACTCTCTGGGTGTGGCCCTTCAACCAGTTGGTGACCCATTTGACTGTGTGGGTGTTGACACCACAGTCCCCCAGTTTCTTGATGAGAACGGGGTGAGAGACAGTTTTGAAGGCAATCAATTGATGGTCACTATCCCCTAGGTTACCTTGTACCTGCAGATCCCCCACTAGGTCATCCCCTGTAGTTAATACCAAGTCCAGCAAGGCATTAGCCCTAGTGGGATCACATACCTCCTGCATTAGGTGGAGGTCCTCTATGCAGGTTAAGAACCTACATGAATGGTTGGATTTGGCTGACTGCTCCTCCCAGCAGATGTCAGGGTAGTTTAGGTGACACATGACAGCCGTATCTCTTGACCATATGGCCTCTGAGAGCTGTCTGGAGAATTCCAGGTCTAGCTCATCCTCCTGGTGTGGCGGTCTATAGTAGACCCCCACTACCAAGTCCCGTCCCTCCGACCCCTTGTATCCTGACCCACAGTAACTTGGGTTGGCCATCTTCTGATCCCATCTTGTTGTGGATCTGTCTTCCCCTGCAGCTTTTTCTGCTGCATCATCCTCCGGTGCTGCCAGGGCTTTGTATCTGTTCCCAAATTGTGTTGGGGAAGCAGTCACAGCTGCATGCTGTCTAGCTCTGGAGGTGACCATCCTCTATTCAGCTGTCCTGGGACTCTCTTGTGATGTCTCTGCCCTAGGTGTTTGGTCCTGCAGAGAATAAAAGTATCTATCAATCTCATCCTCTACAGTCCTGATCCCCCCCCAGCCTGCTCACCTCTGCATGGAGCTCCCTCACCTGCACCTCCTGGGACTCAATCTGGGCACATGTGGGACAGGCAAGGGAACCCCTGGCCCCCACACTACCCACAGGCCTCAGAGGTCCCACCAGGCAAATCCCGCAGATGGTGAGCCAGGGCACTGCCGACCTATCCAAGGGGCCTATCTGGGTGGAGGCCTCACAGGAGCTCGGGGCCAGAGGCAGCAGCAGAGCCAGTCCCTGGCTGTGCTCCATGTCACCAACCCATAGTAGCCCCCCTCCTCATTCACTTACCTGAAGTCTCTGTCAGAAGCTGCTGTGTACTTCTTTATGGTGTGTATACCTGCTCATGAACTGGCCTGTGAACTGTTCCCCTGTTGGCAGTCCGTGTCTGCTGGCTCCCCGGTCCCTGGTTGCTGGCTCCCTGGGTCATACTGGGACTTGGGTCATGTTTCCAATTTGTTCTTTGAACTTGGAGAGCTATGCACTTTTTATTTTTCCCAGGCAGAGGTATGAATTAATGTAAAACATGGTAAAATGATGAGAGCTGGTAAAACTACCTCCTTCCTCTAATACATGTCACTCATTTTATGACGATTATAGTTTCTTAAGCCTAAACAACCAGCTCTGTTTCTTTCTGTTGCAACGATGAAGTCCATTATATTATGTTTCTACAGAAGACACCAAGCATGTTTTTAGGTGATATATTAAATAATAAAATAAATGCATCCCCTCTTGTGAGATTTGCCAGGTCAGGAAACCTAAAGGAAGAGAAGAATTATGACAGGGCACTTATACTGTGTTTATGAGAACAGCCTCTTATGGTAGCCACAGCCTCTCTGTACATTAGGTGAACTTGTTTTATTTATTGGGCTGCTGACAGGAAACTAAAGCAATGAACCAATAGCCAATGGCATTTCTCCTGCTTGAATGTTCCACAGATTGTGCAGTCTGAAGACAGATTTGCAACTGGCTTTCACCCTGTTATGACTGCAGAGGGGACTCAAAGTACTTAACCTAAAGATATGACTAAATATCATGTTAATACGTGTGTACAAATGGAAATGCTGCTTATATAATAAACTGTGTGGGTCTTGCCAATATTTATACTTCCGAGCATATTTGGGAATATAATACCCAAGTAAAATGTACGAAGCTTACACAATTGGTTCCTAAACACATCATTTGGGTATATTCTAAATGATCCTACTTTGAAAAGTTTACTGAAGTATACAGATCCCATTTACTGGTAATGACTGAAAATAGGGCAGTAAAAAAAGAATTCCATAGTGAGTATGGCTTATAGTCTTTACTAACAATGTTTGATGTGGCTTACTAAACTGTTTGCTGAGCTGTAACTTCAAAATCTTGTCAGTGTTACATAGGATCTGACATGACTTTTAAAACACTTGGATGAAAGAGAAGAAAACCAAGAATGGATCTCATGTCTTTCCAAAGTGAGCTTTGGATACATTCTTGGTTTTTGGAAGCAATCTTCAGTAATGTTCCTATATCTACATCAACTGTTATAGTGTAGTTAGTATTACTAGGTTAGTCTGTACGGTCCTAATCCAAAACCAGCTGAAATTAGTGGAGATATATTTACAAATGTTAATGGAGTTTTTATGAAGCCAGAAGCTTCTCCCATCTAAGCAATAAATCAGAAAAGAAGAACCTAGAAGATGAAATAGTACAAAAACAGCAGTGCACGCATTAATTAACTGAGTTAAAATTGCTAAGTACCAACATTGAATTGCAAGGATAGAATCATCACCAACCACTTGTGTTTCTCACAGGGTCATCCAGGGATTATTTCTTGGACCTATACTATTTAACACTAAATGGAAGAAAACATAAAACCAATGCTGATCGAATCTGAAGATACAGTAAAGAATACGGAAATAGTGAAATATAAAGAGGACAGGTCCCTGATATAAGAAGACCTATATTGCTTAGTAATTTGGACATATGCAAATCAGATGAATATCAGTACAGCCAAAAAAAGGTCAGATATCTAAAACCAAAGAATGCAGGCTGTTTTTAGAGGGCAGGGAACTGGATCCTGGAATCCAGACTCTGAAAGGACGTTGGGAGGTCATGGAGGCTAATTTTATGAATATTAGCATCTAGAGCAATGCTGTAGGTAAAGCATCTAGTGAGATCTTTACATATTGAGTAGGAATATGAAGTAGGACTAGAGAGGATGTCATGTCTCTGCACTCAGCACTGGTGTGATATCATATCCAGTTCTGGTGTCTACAATTCAATAAAAATATTGATAAATTGGGGATGATTCAGACCAGAACTATACATGCTTTAGAAAACTTGAGTTCTTTGTTTATTCTGAAAGTGCAATGTGTTTGTTTAACAAAGGGAGGTTTAAGTAATCACTTGATTGCAATCTATAAATGAAAAAAGGTGATAATAAAGGCTTCTTTGTTCCACCAGAAAGTTCCAGTCACTGAAAAAGTTTTAGCTAGGGAAATTCATACCAGAAATAAAGGATAACATTTCAACAGGGTTGGTAATTAACAACTAGAATAGCTGGTACAGTTTCCATCATTAACATATTTTTGGATCAAAATTGGATGTTTTTCCTAATGCTATTTGTGAGTTAAGCAGGTCGTCCTTCAAGGAAGTTGTGTGGATTCTGTTATACAAGGTGTAAGTCTGGAACAGTGATGGCCAACCTTTTTGGCAGGCAATGCTACAAGTTAAAGCTTCCCACTTCCCCATGTGTCACTGTGATCCCTGCCCCCTGCCACCCGAGAAATACCTTATAGATAGGGTGAACATAATAATTTGAAGGAAATCCAGGGTGGGGGGTACCAGGGTGCACCAGTGTGCATGCACACACACACAGAGTCCCAATTCCACAGCTCTCAGGAGCAGGGTCGGGCAGAACAACACACAAATAGCCCCAACCCTGCAGTTCCCAGGAGTGAAGCTAGGCAGGGCAGCACAGCACATCCAGACCATGCAGCTCCACATGTGCACCCTGACCCTGACTCTACTGTGCAAGTGACTCTGTTCGCAGCCCGGTGGGGTCTGGACCAGGGAGCAGTCCATTGCCTGGTCTCCTTAAATAAAATTGAAGCAAAAGTCCCAGATTGGTGAGAACCTGCCTGCATGTGCCAGGCTCTGTACTCAGGAGCCCCATATGTGGGTGGTTTCCTGCCAATCTGGGACTTTTTTTTGCTTCAGTTTTCTCCAACAGCTGGGATGCTGAGACAGCCTCCAAAATCTGGGACTGTCTCAGCCAATCTGGGACATATGGTCAACCTACTTATAGGGCTACTAGCCTGGGGTGCTGAAATAGAGGCAGAATGGCTGGAGCCTCTGGCTGCATAAAATGGAGTGGAACATAGCAGGAGCAGGAAGCTGTGGTGGGAAAGGTATCACTGGCAAGAGCTAGGTTAACCCTTCCCTGGCTCCACAACTGCCACAGCTTTATATGGTGAGCCCTGCATTCAATTGTGGCTTCAGGGTCAGGGAATAGTTAACCTGGTCTTAGTACTGGCACTTCAAAGCATTGCCCAGACCCTGCTCAACTCCATACAGCTGGAGGCTAGAGCTCCTCCCATCTGCAAAACGGTTCCTTCTAGCTGCATCATCTACTGTATGAACATTCCCCTTTTGAACAGTGCTGCAAAATTCTTTGCCATGAACTTTGTAACTTTTATTACTGGCAGTGTTTGACTCTTTGAGTGAAGCAGGTACCTGTCTCTTAAAAAGGAAACTTAGCTGCCACATCTTTTGAAAGGTAGGGCATAGGGAGAGACAATGAAGTCTCATTTATAACAAGCATGTGTTTGGGTGTTTCTACTAGTCTATGAAAGGGGAAGACTAATTGTTATCTCCTAAACAAAATATTTTCTTAATCATGCTGTTGTTTTGTAAAGATAATGATAATATTAAGACACGATCATGTCATACAGAAAACGGCAATCCATGTGGTATAATTTTGTGCTGTAGGCTTTATTGTGCACAGATTTGAAAACCTCAGTACTAGTAATTCATGTTATTACTGTAAGTTGTACAGGATCATTCTTTTAGAGGTTAATTAAAGCAATGCATATGTAGAGTGACCATAACAATTTCAGGGAAAACGAGAACAGAGTAAGGAATCCAGGACAAGGGCATTGGGGGCACCAGCACATGTGCATGTGAACACCCCTCCCCATACACAGCCCCAATTCCCTCGTGTACATACACATAGCCCCAACCCCTGTGCATGCACCCACACACACATACCCCAATCCCATGTAGCATCTCCCAGGAGCAGGGCTGGGTGGGACAGCATGGTGCATATGCACATGCATCTACACACACATACAGTCCTGACCTCACCGCTCCCTGGAGCAGGGCTAAGCAGGATAGCTGGGTGTATGCATGCACTCACAGATACACACACACACAACCCCATGGGTTTCCATTCACATCCCTTGCCTAACCCCAACTCTACTGACAAGAGACTCTGTTTGCAGCTCAGTGGACTCTGGATCAGGGAGCAGCCCATCAGCTGGGTTCCCTGGGGAAAATTGAAGCAGATGTCCCAGATTGTTGGAATCCCACCCATGTGTGCCTAGCTCCTGACTGAGGAGCTGCATATGCAGGTGGGCTCCCACCAATCCAGGACTGCTGCTTCGTTTTCTCCAACAGCCAGGACACTGAGGCAGCCTCCGGGACTGTCTCAGCCAATCCAAGGAATATAACATACACCAAAACAAGCACAAGAGATAAATCTTAGATTACATACCCAATATTGATTTGGGGTGGGAAGTACTTGTCACATGAGGGTCGGTTGTCTCCTTAGCACTTTTTTCTCATCTTTGCTGGGACTCACAGAGGGCTGCCACTTTTTGAAACTTGTTCCACTTTGTGTCTAGAACTGATGACTGTTTCTGGACTAGAGCACTAGAAATAGAAAAGTATTGATTGAGATGAGTGACTAGAAAGGTACCAAAGGGTAAGGTCTAGAAGATGAGGTGCTTTCAGAGATGAGACTCCATGCATTTCTGGTTGTTGTTGTTTATTATCATCTGTATTTCTGTGAGACATAAAGCCCTTAGTCATGATCTAAGAGCTTATTGTGCTTAGATGCTGTATAAACACAGAACAAAAAACAGCATATGCCTGAGACAGCTTTCATAAGAACAGGAGACAACAGGTGTATACAGCTAGATAGAGGAGTACCAGGAAATAATGGTGCAGGACTCTTCCTTCTGGGTCTGAGAGTCCCCTCAGATCAGGACCCTCAGCACTGGCTGCACATGCTGCACCCCTGCAACTGGGAGCTCTGTCAGCTGATAGGGCATTGGGGGCACCAGCACATGTGCATGTGAACACACCCCCCCCCCCAAACACAGCCCCAACTCCCTTGTGTACATACACATAGCCCCAACCCCTGTGCATGCACCCACACACACATACCCCAATCCCATGTAGCATCTCCCAGGAGGGCCTCATCTTATTTGCAGTTGAGCTGTTGTCAAGTTGAGGTAAACATCAGAACAATGGAAAGCTTCAAGAAAAGATTTGTAGGATGATAGTGAGTTAAGTCTATGGATATTTACATGGAGCTCTTCCCAAGTGTGTGGAAGAAACACAATATTTTAGTTCAAAAGTTTAATAAGTGAACAGTGTCACTATCATAAGCTAATAGAAAGTAGGAATCAACTTGTTCTGCTGAATGACAGGTGATACTTGAGGCAGACACTGAAACTGAAGACCAGCAACTTATATCTGGTACACCAGAAAAGGGGAAGCCAATGCAGGGCTGCAAGAAGAGAGAGAATATGGGCAGAACAATGGGCTAGGAAACTGACCCTTGAACTAGTGTTCTGCAGTGGTGAGAGCTGGACAAAATTATTTTAGTTAAGGAAGGAAAAAGTTATTGCAGTATTTGACATGAAACGGTCAAAACCTGGATGAGAATTTTACCTGTATGGTTGAATAAGAAATGCTGTCCATTATGCCCCCTCTACACAGTGCATGCATTATACAATTAACCAGTTAAATTGGGCAATTTACTTAGATGTGCAAATTAACTATCATGCCATATAAAAGTCCATCCAGCTATAAAGTTAGAGCTGGAAAATGTGTAATAAATGAATAGCTAGTATCTATCCAGCTTTAGTTGCATATGTAGAAGGGTCTCCCCCAGTGGCTGGGAGCCCTATCAGCTGACAGAGCTCCCAGTTGCAGGGGTGCAGCATGTGCAGCCAGTGCTGAGGGTCCTGATCTGAGGGGACTCTCAGACCCAGAAGGAAGAGTCCTGCAGCTGAGGGCCCTTTCAGTTCCCACAGCATCCCAGGGCTGCTGGGCCTAAGAGTCCTGCAGCTGATAGGACTTTCAGCCCTGGCACTGCCTCTCAGCTGCTGGGGCAGAGAGACCCACAACTGTGAGACTCAGCCACAGCAGACCTGGAGCTCTGATGGGCCTCTCAGCCCTGGAAGTATGTGGGGTGCAGCTGGGGCTGAAAGTAGGCCTGTGCAAAGCAGCTAGTATTCACTTCAGATTCAGATTCGGCCGATTTGAGGGACAGTGATTCAGTTCACCATCCTGAATTGATTTGGTGATTTGGCCACCACTGAATTGTAGCAGAACCCCCAGTTTTTCTTTTTTTTTTCTTTTAAAATGCATTCCCTCCCCTTCCCCACCATTTCTAACTTTTTCTATAGATAAATATAAGTGAACTAAGACATAGCATAAGTTTCAGCATTCTATTTTAGTAGTAAGTTGTATTTGTTTTGTTTTTTCTCCTTCTTTATATTGTATAATTATTTTGTTTATATTGATTTTTACTGTTCTATATTATTGTTTTACTGGTACTGTAAGATTTAGGCCTACATATGTAAGTTAGCATAAGTCATGACAAGTTTCCATGTTCTTTGCCAAGTCTCCATCATGTCCCCAGGCCCAGCTGTGTAACCCATGACTCACAACTACCCCACCTATGTAACTTGGTTCCTGAATGAATGGAGATGAATGAGGGTACTTGAGAGACAATGGCACTAGGTCTAAAAATAGCTCCCTCTGAATGACCGAACCATCAGCACCAACACCTGGACCAATGACCCAGCCCTTGAAACCACCCTTGGCATTCAAGAAACAAAAATGAGGCAACTCACCATTGTGCCAGGCTGCACATGCTCAGTAAGAACACCTGAAGCCCTCTGGGACAGGACTGACATTGCCTGGACAGGCCCTCCCCATAGGAGATCAGCGGTAGTCTGCCCCATCAAAAGGGGTAGTAAAGACTGACTCTTTGGGACACACTCTCCATCTGGACCAGCACCATGTCACACTACCTATCCACCCAGAGGCCCTGCCAGCGACCCCCCCTCTGGACAACACCTAGTTTCATAGTTTCATAGTAGCTAGAGTCGGAAGGGACCTAGGTAGATCATCTAGTCCGACCCCCTGCCTTAGCAGGAAAGAGCACCGGGGTCAGATGACCCCGGCAAGGTGCTCATCTAACTTCCCTTTAAAAATCCCCAGGCTAGGAGCCTGCACCACTTCCCCTGGAAGCTGGTTCCAGGCCCTAGCCACCCTGACTGTGAAGTAGCGCCTCCTAATATCTAATCTAAACTTACCCTCCGCCAGTTTGTGACCGTTATTCCTGGTCACTCCTGGCAGCGCACGGGGGAACAGGGACTCCCCCAATACCTGCTGATCCCCCCTGACCAGTTTGTAGCAGGCCACAAGGTCCCCCCTTAACCTTCTCTTGTGGAGGCTAAACAGGTTCAGGTCCCGTAGCCTATCCTCATAAGGCCTGCCCTGCTGACCCCTGATCATACGAGTGGCCCTCCTCTGAACTCTTTCCATATTGTCCACGTCCCTCTTGAAGTGTGGCGCCCAGAACTGGACGCAGTACTCCAGCTGCGGCCTGACCAGTGCCGCATAGAGGGGGAGGATCACCTCCCTGGACCTGCTCGAGATGCATCTGTGGATGCATGACAGGGTACGATTGGCCTTCTTGACTGCCTCCCCACACTGCTGGCCCATGTTCATCGTGGAGTCAATGACGACTCCAAGATCCTTTTCCGTCTCCGTGCTGGCAAGAGGGGAGTTCCCCAACCTGTAAGTGTGGTGCCGGTTCTTCCTCCCCATGTGCAACACCTTGCACTTATCAGTGTTAAACCCCATCCTATTCTCATCCGCCCACCGTTGCAACCTGTCAAGGTCAGCTTGTAGCCTATTGCACCCTTCTAGTGCACCCACATCCCCCCACATCTTAGTGTCATCAGCAAACTTGAACAGGGTGCTTTCTACCCCCTCATCCAAGTCACTGATGAAGATGTTGAACAGTGCAGGCCCGAGGACCGAGCCCTGCGGAACCCCACTGCCCACATCCTTCCAGGTCGAGAAGAACCCATCCACTACCACCCTCTGGGTGCGGCCCTCCAACCAGTTGGCGACCCATTTGACCGTGTGGGCATCGACACCACAGTCTCCCAGCTTTTTGATGAGGACAGGGTGAGAGACAGTGTCGAAAGCCTTCCGGAAGTCCAAAAAGACTACATCCACAGCAACCCCTGCGTCTAATGATTTGGTGACCTGATCATAAAAGGCCACCAGGTTGGTCTGACAAGACCTGCCACTGATAAACCCATGTTGGTTGCCCCTGAGCATGCATTCCCCCGCAAGGCCCTCCTGGATGTGTGCCAGGATAATTTTTTCAAAGAGCTTACCCGGGATTGAGGTCAGACTAACTGGCCTGTAATTTCCCGGGTCCTCTTTTTTTCCCTTTTTGAAGATAGGGACCACATTGGCCCTCTTCCAGTCCTCCGGCACCTCGCCAGAGCACCACGAGTGCTCATAGAGCCATGCCAGGGGTCCCGCAATGACCTCAGCCAGTTCCTGTAGAACCCTAGGGTGAAGATCGTCCGGACCAGCGGACTTGAACACGTCCAGCCTCTCCAGAAGTACCCTAACTAACTCCTCGCTAACCCTTGGCCCAGGCGTGTCTCTCTCGGGGCCCGAGGGGGGCCCAGCAGGGAGGTGGCTGAACTGGTCCCTACTTAGGAAGACAGAGGCAAAGAAATCGTTAAATATGTTAGCTTTGTCATCTGGCGTGATGACTAAGTTGCCCATCGTGTCCTGCAGGGGCCCCACATTACCCGGGACCCTCTTTTTACCCCCTATGTATTTGAAGAAGGACTTCTTATTGTCCTTAATCCGGGAAGCTAGTCCTATCTCCAACTCTGCCTTGGCCCTCCTGACTGCCCCCCTACATCCTCGGGTGACTATAACATAGTCCTTCTTGGCGATGACCCCATCTCTCCATTGGGTATATGCCTCCCTTTTAGCAAGGAGACATTCCCGGATGCTCTTAGTGAGCCATGGGGGTTTATGTGCCCTCCTGCTCCCTTTGACCCTTGTTGGGATTACCTCCCTTTGGGCATGGAGGATCGTCTCCTTAAGGAGCAACCACTCACCTTCGACATCTGATTCCCTTCCCCTCTGGGTCCTCAGCGCTTCCCCAACTATCCTCCTTAGCTTGTTGAAGTCAGCCCTCCTAAAGTCTAGGGCTGTTGCCTTGCTGCAGCCCTTTGCCACCTTACGCTGGATGGTGAATTCCAGCAAGCGATGATCACTGTCTCCCAGGTGGCCCATCACCCGCAGCCCCCTCACCAGGTCATCACCCGTGGCCAGCACTAGGTCCAACAAGGCGTCTCCCCTGGTGGGACTGTGCACCTCCTGGGTTAGACTGTGCACCTCCTGGGTCCACCTACTGGACAAAGGCCTCTTTCCAGCCTGGATAGGTAGCTATCTTCAACCAAGGACTTGGACTCTGCTTCTCTTACCCACCTGGACTCCAACCTTTCCACTGAGTCTTTTTCTCCTGCTGCCATTGTGAGTGCGTGTGTGTGTGTGAGTGTGTGTGTGTGTGTGTGAACCAATAACTTCATGGGGCTGTGTGGCATGTCTTTCTGTTTAATAAACCTGTTATTTGGACCCTTGAGTTGGGTTTTGCTTTACTATGGTTCAGCCCTGTTCCAATCTCTGCTCCTCACCCCTCTAACTTCTGTCTCATTTCTCCCTCTCCTGCTTCTGGCTCACTGCCACCTCCAACACCTGTCCTGAGCTCCTCTCTGCTTCTAAACCCCGTTTCTTCACCACTGTCTTATCCCCACTGCCTTTTACTGTTCCCCTGAGCAACCAGGTTTCTGCCTCAGTTTCTTTCCTGACTGTCTCCTCCTTGCCACCACTTATCTGGGGGAACGTTTGTTCACCAGAGAGCCCCAAGGGATGACGAGGTCGAACAGTCATAAATTACTGTAAGACCATTTCAGGCTGGACATAAGGAAGAATTTCTTTACTGTCTGAGCCCCCAAGGTCTGGAACAGCCTGCCATCGGAGGTGGTTCAAGCACCTACATTGAACACCTTCAAGAGTAAATTGGATGCTTATCTTGCTGGGATCCTATGACCCCAGCTGACTTCCTGCCCTTTGGGCGGGGGGGTAGACTCGATGATCTCCCGAGGTCCCTTCCAGCCCTAATGTCTATGAAATCTATGAAATCTGCCCCACTCCCTGATATCTCAGCTTTCTACCTCAGTTTCCAGCCCCAAGCTCCCAGGTTTCTGTCTATCTCTCTTTCCTGGCTGCCTCCTCCTTGCCACCAGGATTCTTCTTTTTTTTCCCCCTCCCATGCACCAGTGACCTTGAGTAACCCTGGGGTCACTTGATCTTAAGTAACCCCAAACCTCAGTTCCTCAGCCAGCCTCTCTCTAGTCCACCAGTTCTAATCTCAGTTCTGGCAACTTTCACATCCTTCACTTTAACTCTCTCTCTCTCACCTTAACCTTCCCCCAAGTATCGCAGGAGCGTGTCACTCTCTCCTGTCTAACAGCACAATATTGAGATCCTGAGAGTTGGCCTGACCCCACAAGGCAACAGAATCGGCCGAATCTCCAAATTGAACAGGCCCCATCCCTTGCCTGCTCTCCCCGTTCCTTCAATGTTGCCCCACCCAACCCCAGCATCCTGGCACTTAAAAAAAAAACCAAAAGCCCTGCACTCACCAACCCGTGTCAGGTGGGGGCCAATCCCTGCTGCTGCCCACCCCCCTGCGCTGCATGGGGGACTCTGCCACAAGCCTCCAGAGGCCCTGATGGCTGCTGCAGCAGCTGGTGGGTGCAGGACTTTTTTTTGTTTAAGTGCCAAGACACTGGGGCCAGGCAGGGCAGTCATTGATGGAGCTGGGAAAGGAGGCAGGGGTTGGAGGGTGCTCAAAGTGTCTGAGGGAGCAGGCAAGAGATGGGACCTTGTGGGGGTCCCCCCCATGGTCCCCTCCTTCAGCTCCATCCCTCATAGTTACCAGCACAGAGTCCAGGTCAAGCTCCCCGTGGTGGCGAGATCTCCAAATCTTCTCCAAATCTTTTCCAAATCAAATTGGAGGCTTCAAATTGATTTGGACCTTTTAGCTTGTCTCCTGATTTGATTCAGATTCAGAGATTCAGCAGCCAAATCAGGCTGAATCTTCTTTGACTCAAATCAGCAACTGAAGCTTTGCACAGCCCTAGCTGAGAGTCCCATCAGCTGCAGGAATCTTGATCTTGCAGCCAAGGGGCGCTGCCCTGACCAAGAGTCTGCAGCTCCTCCTGTACCAGCTATAAGGCATGATAAGACCTGATGCTGGATCCCATAATCACTCCTCCTGCTACACATGCATGGCATGGCAGGAGGCATGATTGTGTGGATTGCACATTAGGTCCCATTGCATCTTTTCCTGCACCTGTAGAGGGGCTCTTAGAGATGGTACTCAGAAAAAACCTGAAAGACTGAATGACAGCTGGGATGTGAGAATTGAGTGAGCAGTTCAGGATGATGCTCAGGTTACCCCCATATGGAGATAATATTATTTCTTTCCCCCCAGGAGTGTTGTGAGGTTTGATTGTTGTTGACAAGCAACATCAATCACCATCTACATAAAACTAGCCTGATTTTCCAGACATGCCGAGCACACAGAATTCCAAACAAAAATAAGAATTTTTGCCTTAATGGATATATAGTGTTCTAAACAACTTCAAAGGTATTATATCAGTTGTCAGGGAAAGATTTTTAAAGACCCAAGTGGGAATTGATACAGAACTCAGTGAGTTTAGTGGGACTGGAGCACATTACTGTCCTTTGTACATTAAAAGTAACACCTAAGTATCTAATTCTGCTCAGATATTCCAATTGGGATTTGTACATGTAAGGCAAGGATGAGGCCCAGGAATCAATGGTAGTTGTAATCATGTACCTACAAATGGAAGTGGAACACAAGTATCATAACATAATGTAATTGAAAATACTAAAATGGAAGTACCAATGGCATGTGCAGCTTTTACAGAAGTGTTGAATAACTTTTCTGGCTTAATGCAAGACTTGAAGGTATTTTGTGTATCCAGCCTGAGAGCTCTTAATGGGATCTTGATTTTTGAAATCTTGAATTCTTGAAAATGTCAAAAACCTTCCTTCTAAAAAGTAGAGTAATGCCTTACTTTTGAAAACCTTGGCTAGTATGACTTGACCTCCACAGCCATTTGGGGGCATGGGTAGCCAGAGATGGTTGGACGTTACAGGGGCTACAAGTAGTACTTTGGAACTAGCTGATTGTTTCAAGGCTCTCAAGAGTTAAAGGGGCAGATCAATGTTCACTTCTTATACATTATCTACATACATATATATTTTTTTGCATTCTTCATATGCCTTTAACATTTATTAATTATATTGCTTTTATTACTGAGTGAAATAAAACATTGGATCAAATCTTCAATTTTTCTGCAAAGCACAACATACACTTTACCCCTTTCTCTGTTTTTCCCCCCGAAGTATATTTTTTCATTAACTCAGTATTAAAAATATATCTTTAAAAACAATTTTTCTCTCTTCCTCTTTGCAGGATCATTCTTAGGATTTTGGGAAGGTTACAAGCTTACAGGGCTTGACCTTGCCACACCCGTAGTACCTCAATAAATCTAAGCACTAGCACTTCCCACAATGCAGGATCAGGCCTTTCAGCATGGAGCACGTGGTGCATGGGTCATAAGATGTGGTGACAGTTTATGGGTGTCCCAATGCTTCCTTCATAAATGCTACTGTAATCAAAACTGAATCATAAATATGCATTATGAGCTCTTTTATGAGCCTGCTTGTAGAGTTCTAGGTCCCAGTTGACCAGTGTCCTATACACGATGAGCACAGTGTATTTTAACATAACCTCAGGTAAGACTCTATTTATAGTTCATTAATAAAGTTGTATTCCTGAATTATATTTCTTATATGCTTATAATGAACACTAAAAATGTCCTCCCTATTTTTAGTAATGTCTTTTTTTATTCTTTCTGAGGATAAACAGGTTGGTGATAACATCTTACCTAGTTAGACACAGTGTTCATTTGCTTTTTTAAAAACATGGGAGAACATCTTTAGATTATTTTATCCATATCTGTTTTATTTGGGTGTGGACAGAAGTTGAAATAAAAAATGTACATTCCCTTTAAAAGATTCTAACAGCAGGTGAAGTGCTCCAAAATAATACCTGTTGGAATTACGTATTGTTTCAAAGTACTTCACTGCTCTGTATGTGTTTACACATTAGGGAACACAAGTGGAGGTCTCTCAGTTATCTAGCATCCGACACTGCTCAGATACTCCCCACTCTCCACCTCCCCAGCACACACACACACACACACACACACACACACACACACACACACACACAAGAATGGAGTGGAACAGCCTGTAGGCACTCACCTGTCCAGAGGTGGGTGCACCCCTGCCTATCCTTCCCCTCCCTCTGTCCTCCCAGAAACACAACAGGGGCCTTAGGTGTGTTCTGCACTGAAACAATACCCTTTTGCAACGTTTCCAAGTTTGTTACATTTGGCAACATTGCAAAAGTTATTTCTCTTTCCATCCTTTGTGCCTCTGGTTTGGGGGTGAAATGTAAATTGTGTTAGTCAATCTGCACACAGCTGTAAAATTCCTGTCCTTTGTGTGTCCTTGCCTGACATGCTTTATGTTGTCTGGGGAACTTGGAAAATAGCATACAGTAAAAATTGCACTATAGAGATGAGCTTCTTGCTTTTGACATTTGCAAGAAAAACCTGGAGACGCAAAACCTGATTTTGGACACTCCTGCATTCAGGTCTCCCTAAGCCTATGCTTGGCAGTAACTTTTATAGGCTTCAGTGGTAATTATACACTTGCTTAAATCTTAAGTATTGTCCTGAATAAAGGTGGAAATCAAGTCTATGGTCCACATCGAAAATAAAAATTTCTACTTAAAACAGGACTTAGGGGGATTAGGGGTGTCTTACCAAAAGTGTACTCCAACCCCTGCCCCCTCCTTCTGACACCATCTAACACTGGAGGCATCTAAAACTCACTAGGCAATAATAAGTTCCCTGTTGCCTGTAGGTCAGTCTTCAGTTCATGCCCAGACTTTAGGCAGCTTATTGTGTCATTTTTCTTTCTGAGACACTGGGGGCTGGAAGCAGAGTGGTGAAGGTGTTTTGCTGTAACTCTAGAGGTATGAGTTCAAGTCTTGCTCTAGACTCATGGCAAAGACTGCTCCAAGTTATACATAGATGCTGGATAATTTGGGTGGAAGACTCAAAGGTAGCTGGATGTGATGCCAACTCTGTCGATCCTTTGGGTGCTCCTGGCTCCATATACTTGTATTTCTGAACTACAGTAGCCCAGACATTGGTGGATTGAGGTGTCTAACTTTTCTTGTGTATTGTATATCATAGACTCATAGAAAAATAGGGTTGGAAAGAACCTTAGGAGATCACCTACCCCAACCCTCTGCTCAAAACAGGACCATTCCCGAACAGGTCATCCCAGCCAAGGCTTTATCTGCCTGGGTCTTAACAAACCTCCAAGCATGGAGATTCTACCACCTCTCTGGGTAACCTGTTCCAGTGCTTTACTACCCTCCTAGTAAGAAAGTTTTCCCCCCCTGATATCTAAGCTCCCTGTTAGACCTTAATGCTGCAAAAAAACCCAAAACGTTAAGCAGCTTAGTGGAGCAGTCACATGGTAAGGCAAAAACCTGCTCTGACTGTCCTTCATCTGCAAAGCTTTGACATGCCACTAGAGCAGTGGTTTTCAACCCATGGTCCACAGACCCCTGGGGGTCTGCAGACTATGTCTAAGGGGTCCACAAAAGATGACTATGATCAGTCAAAAGTATGTGAATACCCACACTTACAATTCAAAGGGGTCTGCACCTCCATTTGAGATTTTCAAAGGGGTCCACACCTCCATTCAAAAAATGTTTTGGGGTGCACAAATGAAAAAAAAGGTTAAAAAGCACTTCCCTAGAGTCTTGGTGAGCAGGGGCAGGACTAGGAGCAGGACCCACTTGCTGCTCCTGCCGGCCAGAGAGTGGGTCCACATTTCAGCGAGACCAGATTGCTCCAGGGCTGCAGCTATGGAGCTCATTCATTCTGAGCTCCAAGAGCTCCAATCTTTTTGTCTCCAGAGCTCAGGCAGCACCTATCCCCAGTAGAAGCAGAGCCAGTCTGGGCAGTGGTGGGAGCAGTGGTGGCTGCTGGGCACTCTGAGGAAAATATGATCGGGTCACTCAGAGCTCAGGAAGCACTCTGCTGGCTGGCAGCCCAGTTGGTGGGGCATGTGGTGGCTGGCTCTACCTGAAGTCTGGAGGAAAAAGGATTGGGCCCTTTTCTGCTCAGAGTATTCTGAGATACTGAAGGACTTCAATCTGAGTGGAGCAGCTGTGCGAAGTTGCTACATGGTAATGGAACAAGACCAAAATTAGGCAGATTGGCGATAATCCTGCCCTGGATTGGCCTAACTCAACGGCAAATAATGAGAGCTTTAAATTACTTAAGAAGTTTTAATGTGCAGCTAGTCCAGGGGTTAAGAGTTCCAGAAGCTGCCTAAACTGACCATGTAACAAGGTCCTAACCTATACCTAAACTACTCTTGCTGCAACTTGAGACTGTTGCTCCTTGTTCTGTCAGCTGCTCCCACTGAGAACAGTCCAGCTCCATTCTCTTTTGAACCCTTCTTCAGGTATTTGAAGGCTGCTATTAAATCCTGTCTCAGTCTTTTCTCCAAATGAAACTCTTGATCTCAGGGTTTTGGATTCCATGCCTGGAGCCAGGCACTTAAAACTGAGCATTGCAGTGCCAAATTTATAGAGCCCAGGTGCGGTTTTTTTGGTTCTACATTTTGTCCCTGGTTCTGCCATGCTGAATGTGTCCTTGAGCAAGTTGCAAGCTTTCTTTGCCTGTCTTCAAAATATGGATAACCCAATTTAACTTCATGGCTCACAAGGAAGGGGTAATTCTTCCTGCCATGTTCTTAAATATCCCCTAATTAAAGATGCTATGTAAATGCAGCCCTATTTTAATATTCCAACATTAAGTTCTTCAGTAAAGGAGGGTTTGCTGAATTATGTGCATCTAAATGCACATTTTTGTTTGTGCTGTTCACTTTTAATGGCTTAATGCTCCCTGTATGAGATTAGGGAATTGTAGGAAAACCATATCTCATATTATTTCAGGTTTGCATGGTGAAACTACTGAAAAAAGAGATCTTTCTGTTTTGGTTTTGGTTCCTTAGTGAGTGCTTATTAACAGAAAACAAACACAGATCCAATATTTGAACTTAATTTTGCATGTTTGTGAACCCAAAACACCCATGCACTTCCACACAAACAAATAGCTAGCGCAGCTAGTGCTGTATTTTCTCCAGATTAGCCTTATGCAACTGAGTACACTGCTCTGCATTAAAAAAAGTTAAATATGTAAAAATATCCCAGGAAGCTGTGTTCTCATGGACCATTCGTATAGTGTATTTTAGAGGGTTACTTTTGTCATGCCTTCTATTAAGCTTCCTTTGATAAATATTATATAAAGGTATAGGTCATGGTTCATATATGTTTCATAAATAGTAAATCAATTGTTATTGAGCCCAACAGGTCAATAGGTTACTCATAACCATGGCTCATTACCTTCTGCTGATGTGTTTATAAACATTTGTGCATGTGCTGCTTAATGTGTTTATAACATCTATTAATCATGCTTAATCTTTTATATATAAATGGCAAATTAGTACAAAATATGACTTTTTCATTAGCTCACTGAAAACCTACATTTCAAAAGTGTATTTTTCCATTAAATATTTGGATCTTAGTTCTCTGTCTTTAACATGCTCAGCATCAGGTCTTATCTCTACTTTCCAGTGGCTTATGACAGTGTGATCTTTCACAAACTGCATTTTTTTGATGGCAAGGGTACTTGCAGTTGCTTGTTCATGTGTGAATGCTATTTGAAAAGCCCCCTATGTTAATATGTGGTAATTCTGCTGCCTTCAAAGAAGGCACCATCTTTTTCGGCCATGGGTAAAAACAGATGAAAGGAGTCAGAGCCACTTTTCCCAAAGGAAGAAAAAAATTAAAATGCTGAAGGATACCATTGCTGTTTTTGTGAAGTACACTGAACTGAACTGATGAGGAAATAATTATAGGCAAGAAAAAACAATCCCGCTGAATCCCATCTCATACAAATTACAGGAATCAGAAAAGCTTTTCATCTGTAGAAGCCTTATTTGAATACTCTGAGGGGAGAAGGAGAAAAGGAGACTATTTTGTGAACGATGCATAAAATCAGTGCAGTAGGTTGCTCAGGTACGAGCTTTTGTAGACTGGAAACTGTGATTCACCTCTATTGTGTAGCAAACGTTTTGGAGAGTTAAATGAACAAGTCCCACCGGATTTGCTCACAGCAGCTGAACAATAAAGGGGAACTCTAATATGATTAAAAAATGTTAAATATTTCCTAGTTACATTTCCTTCAGGGTTTAAGGGCCAGTACTACACCCTCTTTGATTGAAACAGAATGCAAGAAAAGTATGAATGACGTAGGTTTTAAAAGAATGCCTTATTCTCTGCACATTGTGAATAATAAAGGAAAGGATAGAGCCTCTTAGTAAGGACTATAATTTGCTTCCTTGACATACCTTTAAAGGAGATAGCATGCTCTGCTGTGAATCAGAGGTTACCTTTAAAAGCAAACATTGCATAAGTAGTTACTAGGTCAGATAGATGCATGCTATTAGTATTAATTATTATTAAATGTACAGGATCTGACACCTTGTGTTTAAATTGTCCTTTGTAAACATAGGGCTCAAATGTGAATTTTATACAGAGCCCTATATAAAAGGCAGTGTGTAACTGCACTTGGAGGAGCCATGATTATGCTGGAATGGAGACAGGGCTTTGAAATATTGCTTTTCAGGGCAAGCCTGGACCCATCTCTGTTCAGTTAGATTGATTTGAGGGTCAATACCTAGAGAGCATAAAGCCATGGCTCTGCTTACTATCCACACATTATCAGTCACTGTGAGCAACAGTTGTCACAAAGACTCTATGATCGAGTCCAGATGAGCAGGGGCATGCACTCAAAGTAGCACAAATTGCCTCAGTGCACACTTTTGCATATGTGCTTTGCTGCAGGACAAATTGTCCCGCAACTGGCGAACTGCCCTTGACCAGCTCCCGGCTCTCCTGTACTCTTATCTGGTGGATTGGTGGCTGGAGCAGCAGAGGCAGTTCAGAAGCCTCCTGGCGGACAGCATTGCTCTGGATGGCCCGGCCTCCGTTTGTGTCAGCGCAAACTTGTTTTGCATGCTTTGCACAGCTTCCGTTTCTGGGGGTTTCTTTTGCTACCAGTGCCACTGTGCTGCAAATTTGCAGCTTGGCACATGTTTTAACATTTGAGTGAGATTTGTGGCACCGTGAGGAGGTATGGGGTGCCACAAACCTCATGACCCTTCTCGTCTGCATGTGACCTGTAAGCCCTCAGCAACCAGAGCTAAGATTGAGATAGACCTAGTGCACTAGACAGGGGGAGTGTGTGTGGGTGATTTTTATACCCTCCCTACCCTAACCACAACCATATTAGGCCATACAACTCACAGGTTAGCTCATAGAAAAGACATGCAGGTGAGAAGGCTACCAAGAAAGAAAAAACTATAAGAAACCTGGACACTAGCAGAAAGCACAAAAGTGGGGTGGGGGGAGGAAAAAAGAGAAAGAAAAAAAACAATGAAAAGATGAGGAGAAAAATATTATTTCAGGCAATATTTCATTGCAGATGCATCAAACAAGAAATGGCTGTCTGGAATGCTGTACAAGCCGTGTTGCAGCAAAGCATGACATGATTCTAACTACAACCTTTCCAAGGCACCTGGGAATTATCTAATATTAATCAGGAAAGAACCCAAAATCTAGTGGCCAGCTGTTCTTTGCTCTTCCACTGATTTGGTGTCTAAGTCACTTAGTCTTTATTTGCCTCACTTGCTAGTTCTGTAAATAGGGGATGAATATTCCAGCCCCTAACAACTATGAAACTGTGAAAGCAATATTTGCTCCTTGGATGAATGGCACTAAATGTTACTGGAGAGAGTTAGTTAGCCATGTCATTTGGAAGTCAGGCAAGAAGGTAGGATAGATTTGCATCTTATAGACTAACTAGTTCAGGAATACATAGCATAAGCTTTCGTAAGCAGTGTTACTTCAGCATCTGTTTTTTTACAAAAGCTTATGCTATGCATCTCTGATTTAGTTAGTCTATTGGATGCAACTCTACCGTGCCTTTTTACTAAATATTACCACCATCATTGCCATGTGCTTTAGGCTGTACTTCTATGAGGATACATTGTCACCATTAAAAAAACCAACGTGGCATATTTTTCTAAAAAAAATCTCTTGCAATACCAACAGAATTCACCAAATAACATCAAACTGCCATTTACTGGGTCAGAGCATAGTCCATCTTGCCCAGGATCCTGTGTCATACAGTGGTAGAGAGTGAACGCTGAATGGGAGAGGATGCTACTGATGTACCTTTGCTTTAAGAACTTGTCCAATCCTGTTGTTTCTTTTTTTAGCTAATTTTCACATGTAGAGAATGACAGGAAAAATTGCTTAGACATAAGGAATGAAACTCTTTTGGGAGGCATTTGGCATGATCCACAAGAATTACAGCAAAACAATCCAGGAAGAAAACAGAGATTGTTAAGAAAGTCTGTGCCCGGTAGCTGTCTGTGGAAACTGGCTTACTATCGGCTCAATGGTACCACTGTAATTAATGTGCTATCCTATGAGACACCTTCTTGCTTGTATTTAAAGTTTTGTGTTGTTTTGATAAGTCTTGTTTAGCAAGCACCTCATGAGTTAACATTCTGAAGAACAAGACTATTTAACCTGCAGGTCCTCACACATGATAAATGATGCTAACTGCATTATCGGTACTTTTAAATGCATCTTCAACCATGACCACAGATTCCAATAGTACTTTACCAGGAGAGGCCTCTAGATGCTACTGCAATGGAACAATAATGAAGCCATATGTGAAGTGCTATTGATATTATGTGCTGGCAATGTGTCTGTGGGTTGTTAAGGAGGAAAAAGGCTGAGAACACCAAGCTCATTTCATATACACCACTGAACACCCAGCTGGTAATGGTTTTTGGTCCTGACTGATGTGGACCAGATTTATATAAAAAATCTATAATAATAGGGGATCTTAGTTTTTCAGGAGTGAGTAAAGGACATCTTAATTCTGGTATCCTTAGCTTCTCTCTGGTTTTATTTTACTTCAAGGGAAATACCAAGAAGCTCTTTTTGTGTCTCTGCTGTAAATGGCAAGGAAAGAAGCTACTGGTTGTTTCTTTCTATTCTGCAATAAGTGTAGGACAAAGCTAATGGTGAAGGGACCTGTTCAGATGGTCTGTGTGCAGAAAAGAAAGCACAAGTCACTTGTGGAGGGGCAGGGTAGGCAAATCAGGTATGGGTTAGACATATGTTATTTTATACTTCCCTCTTTATTTTATAGGAGCCTCATTCACAGAGCAGGACCCCATGCTGGTAGATGCTATGCAAATACAGATTGAAAAGTTGGTTCCTACAGTAAAGGGTTTATATTCTTGAGACAAGAGAAAACCATCCACAGCATTGTCAGGCAACAGGAGACCGTTTACCCTCCTTTATCTGAGCTATGGGACTTGTGTATAATTTTTTCCTTTGCCTTGTCTGTGATGAATGGATCTCTTCAGCGATGTAAGCACCAGATTTATTAGACTCCCTGTTAATCTTTGGCTACTGTTCTTGCAGCCTGAGTGGACTGCACTGAAGCACAGAGGCCATTTCCATTGACAGCAGCTAGGCCCAGACTTTCTTAATAATCTTCCTTTTTTTCCTGGATTGTTTTGTTATGGGTTCTTTTAGATCGTGCCAAATGCCTCCCAAATGAGTTTCATTCCTTCTGTCTAAGCAGTTTCTCCTTGGCATTCTCTACATGTGGAAATTAATAAAAAAGGAAACCTTCAAAAATAAAGCCCAAACTCCCTCCTAGACTATGAGTGCCTGTAAATTATAAAAGCACTTTCTAAAAAGGACGACAATGATGAAACGTATGCTACATGTAATTCATGAGAATCACACTGTCAGTATTTGAATGTGGACACGCCTATTGGTCATAATTTCACATAAGCAGGAAAAGAAATGTGTGAGAAGGTTATGAAATGTCAAGAATTTAAAATGTAAGAGGAAGGCGATCTGGATTTGATGAGAGGATATAGTGACAGAAAATAAAATCATGCAAAATAGGCCAGTTTGCTTACACAGATTACATTGCTTTAGATCAATAATGCATTGTAAATATCACTGGCAATTAGTAGAACTAATCATTTGTCTTTGTCATAACGATGTATTGAATTTTGTATTAACTAAAAAAAAAGATTATATACAGGGAACCTACAGTCTCAGGTCTGAATCATGAATGCACGTACACTGGCATAAAGCTGGAACAACGCAGCTACGACTCATGCCCAAGCTGTTGTGATTAGGTTGTTTTTTCTCAAGCTTCTATCATTTCACACAGCAAAACATTTATCACTTTTCTCTTACATCTTTGGATGAAGGCAATGAAGTCCAGGAGGTCAGGAAACAAAAGGATGTCAGTAAGGCAGGTTTCTAGCCTGCAGTGACTGCAGAAAAAGTGTTCTACTGACTATATCAGCAAATCAGATGAAACACCATCCTGTCACCCCATTACTTTTCCCCTATTAAGCAATGAGTCTAATTTCTGATCTTTCTTACATTGGTCTTACATTAAGGTAATTTCATTGAACTCAGTCAGTTTATCCATGTGAAAGTAGAATCCAGCTCTCTCATGGAAGCAAAAGGGAAGCTGACTAGTTTCCACAAAAAAAGGATGCCTAAATAAAAAGACTTTTTCCTATTTTTCCAGAGTGAAACTTGACTTTGGCTGTTACAGAACTGTCCTCATGTTCTCTAGATTTGTTGGGAGGTGACTTCACAATCAGTCTCTGTACTTTCTGACTTGATCTGAACAGAATTGAGGGGCAGGTGGAGAATAAAAGGAACAGGAGACAAATTTTGAAAACAAAGTTAGTAAGTTATAATTTCTGCCGCCCTTCAGAAGTGAACTAGACATCCTGAAGACACCCTAAATACACAAATCCTCATGCCATATCACTGAAGTCATTGAGTTTTCAATGTGTACTGCTCTGGGGCAATCCATGAATGAACCCGAACTGGGGCTCCATCCTGTCTTGCAGAGCATATTGAAATGTTGCCTTTTGTTCTGAACTGCAGTTAAACCAGATTATGAAATAGTGAAATCCTCTGCAAAGTGGAAACAGCTTTCTCTATTCATCTCTAATAAAAAGCACTGGCTTGACTGGCATAAGCACTGACAAGGTGTCATTAGGTCACCTCCTGTCATTAGGAGGTAACCGAATGACACACAGAGCATGCTGGAAGCCTGTCATTCAGGCAGGCATCATCATGTAGCAGCAGAATCACAAGAACATGCAAGGGCCTATTGTAGGACAAAGGGTAGCCCTGGCTATAGTGAGATAGGGAGATGCTCCTAAATGAGCAGATGGAGACCACCAGGAGCTGTGTTGTGGTGTCTTGGTGACCACATGCCCCAGGAACTCCTCTTCTTTAGTCCTTACAAGACCTGCCCTGGAACACATTTTGTCATTTTTACTTCCCGGCTGTGGACCCAGTGCTGTGGAGTCCAAGGCTCATTTGGAGTCCACGGTAGAAATGGAGGGGTTGCCAGATACAGGTGAGGCAGGGTGGATTAACCCTGCTCATGGGCTAGGCCCCCAGGCATTACAGGCAGGGATCACTCAGCCCCTGCCTTCCCCTTTGCAGCACCTGGAAACCCCTTCACCTCCACCCCTGCCCAACTGAGCAGCACCGAGTTCATAGCAGGGACGTGAAGCTGACTAAATGCTTTTTAGATTGGGTCTTGTAATAACAAAGAAGCAGATTTCTTGGGGAGCCCAGGGGGCCCACCAATCACCACAAATAGGCATTGCGCAGTTGCCCCCCAGCACCTGGATCCCCCCACCTCAAATGAATCTAGGACTCTGCTGAGTGGGGTCCATTTCTTGTGAGTGGTCCAGGCTGTTTCCATGACATGCACCCTCAGTCAACCACAGAGATTTTGGTAAAGTGTAACTGTATTTTTGATTAAACTAGATCTTTTTTAACTCAATGTTTTTGAGAAGGGAAAGCAGAAAACTGCAATTGTAGGCAGTGACATCTTCCTTTTCTTTGGTGTCCAGCCAGTCTGGGTCTTCCTCTCCCTGTAGGTGAATATGGGGGAAACTCCCTGCCCTGACCCTGGCCTGTCACCTCTTGGTGACATTTTGGTCCCTCTGAAATGCCTGAGAGATGACATCAGTTCTGTTTGAACCCTTAGAAGGTTTGGATGCTTCTGTCTGGGGACAATTATGAATCGATTCCCAATCAGTGACATTCTTGGAATGGTTCCAGTCTTATGTCTGTCCTCACATGCAGGGTTCGTAGTGCTGCACTCAGCTCAGCTGCTCTATTAATTGCCTCACCATATATTGTGAGAGAACATGTTTGCCTTTTTTCTGTCCCTGCATGGAAGTGCTCTTAGTTGAGACATACAGTGAAAAAAAATACATCAAGCTTGCCATAAACATGCTTGTGTTTGGAGTCTCTTTTCCCACTGATAAGAGGTATGATCCAGCTCAGAACCATGACCTGTTTCAGTAGTTGGCATTAATGCAACTCTCATCCTGACAACATCAGGCAAATGCAAGGCATGAGATCCAATAAACAGCGTGTTGGAAGTGGATGCTTACCCTAAGGATGTAGCAGAGTACTTTGCTGTGAAGCTCGCATAGTCTTCTTGCAGATGTCTTCACTACAGCACTGGCTTTCCAATAACAAATCAATTTTCAAAAGCCGTGGAGTCCCCCTTAATCTGAGGCATGATTATTATTAATTGAAAACTGATCCCTCAGTTCTCATTAGCAGTTTCAGAGCAGGACCACAAGCACAGAGTGATGAGACTGCATCAGTGTGCAGACCTGGGATGACCAGCAGTGACTCAAGAATTTTCCACAAGGAAAAGACTTTCATGAGCTGGCCCTTTAGTTTAAGGACACAACATTGGGGCCAGCAGGGCCATAGCCATAGCCTTTTGCTGTGTAGAAGCTGGGTACCTCAAACTGTAACAGGTTGGCAGATAATAAGGATGGTACTGTGATGATGGAGCTTACAGGACAATTGCTGCTGTAGTTTACCTGTAGATGGTGAAGATTGCTAATGTCCCCAAAATAAAATCTGGCTTTGAATAAATGGGGTTGTTGAACTATGTTGGAGCCATCCTTGTCACACATGTGCCCATTGACTGCCCCTTCTATGCAAGGTGCAGGTGACTCCATCATTCAGAAAGGATCATTTTTGTTTGTCTAGCCTTGGTTGACTGTGTGTTTTTTAAATGACAATGGTTTTTAAATGGGAATTGTAAATGACAAACTTGTATCTATAAACTGATAGGTACTTTCTGTTGCAGAAGAAAGGCACTTGTAAAAGAGTAGGAGAGGATGGTCCTGGGGAAGCTGTGGGAAGACATTAGAGGACTGTCAGTCCCTGAGTTAAGTAGTTTGAGTCCACAATGCCAAAAGGGTGGGTTAAAGCAGAACCTGGACTCTACAGGCATATTTGTGTTGCTACTTTTTGCCGCTGGTCATGCCCCTGTAGTGAGGGGCAAAACACCCCATTTCAGGGAAACTGCCATCTCCCTGCTCCTTCCGGCTCCTGGTATGCTGGAGGAGCAGCAGCCGGAGTGTCTCCTAGGAGGACTGAGCTTCTGTGCCTGCTGGCACACACTCCTGAAGCATGCACTGTGTTGCTTTTATTTCCATGCCTTTTTTGCTACTGGGATTTTCTGGTAGCAGATTTTGCCCCTGCATCCCAGACATGTGGTTTGTGATGCCACAAAGAGGTTTGCAGTGCCACAAACCACACGTGCCTGCACACGTGGATTCAGCCTACGTGATCTCTCCAGCAGGCCAGCCAGCCTGAATGCAAAGCACCTCCTTGGCTAGAAATTTTTATGCCCAGAGAGTAGAATGGTCATGGGAAAGAGTAAAGCTCAGATGTAAGCCTAGTGAAAAGCAACCTCTCCTTTAGTAGACAACACATGCAGATAACCCACATAGGGTAGCACCACAAGTAAAAAAAGCAAAAAAGAACATAGTTTCTTTTTTATCCATGTAGATGTGTCTTATGCACTTTGGAGCACTCACAGTGTATTCAAGCACATCCAACATCTGTAGCAGCTGCTGTGTCACTAAAGAGAAGCAGTGGTACTTCAGAGAGCAGAGCTGCAGAGAGCAGGGATGAGATGGCAGCTGTAGCTGTTAGGCATGCTGTGCCGGCTGCCGCAGCTGCTGCTTTCTGTCTGCTTATTAGATCCTGAACTCCACCCCTGGAGAGCACCCTGTATTTTTGTGGTCCTCCTCCTTCCTCTTGGACCAAACTAAGAATAAAATATATATGCGCTTTTCTTTTGCTAAGGGAGATTTTAAAAATTTTACTATTTCTGGATATACAACTAAAAGCCGCTTCTTAGTTGCTTATGGCTTCTTGCCTTCAATTTTTTATGAGATTAGATTAGGTAGCACTGAATGTGATTTGCCAGCCATACCAGCCTTTTCCCTCTGCACAGTGATTGAATCCTATGTGTCACAAGACGGAGAACCTAAATGGAAGGAAACAATGCAGCCTACTGGATGTCTGATTGGGACACTAGAGTGGGTTAATAAAATTAGACTTGTCAATCTCACTTGATCTTCCCTACTTTTGCCATATTGTCTGCATCAGGGACTATGCTAAAGGTTGACCACAATCTGCAGCTGTCCAAAAATAACAATAAATGTAATATACAGCAAATTAATTATCTTATTTTTTTATCCCAGAATTTCTAAATATCTGGGAGTGGGGCCAATGTTCATTTTCAGATTCATGGACAGGATTGTAGTGGCCAATAAATCCAAGAACAGAAAAAGTTACTGCAAAACTAAAATGCCAAAGTAAATGAGGTGCAAAAAGAAGAAATAAAAGAAATAAAAGAGAAAAACCTGACTTGAAGAAAATATTTTACAAGGTAAACCAGCCAGCATTACTGGTGCCACAGGGAGTTGCCATAGTTCAAACTGTAACAGTATACTTTGGCTTACAAACATGCGGACTATTTATGGATCACAGGAGCATTAAAGCTGCACAAAATAAATCAATATTCAGGTAGCTTTATTAAGTATTCTGTTTTCACTAGAAAGGCATATTCTGATTCAGATTCATTCAGAGAAAGTCTCTCAGGCTTTACCAAAGGCACAAAATACAGCAATTATATTACCCGAGTGATAGAGCTGCCATCACTTCCCTTGGGAGCCTATTTCACAGTCTGATAGATTGTACTGCACGGAAAATCAGCCTAAGTAGTTATCTGGATATTCAGCCTAAATTTTCCTTTTGCCACTTTCATGGAGGCATAAGATTCTCACAGCCACTGATGCAGCAGTACATGCTCTTGCCATCTCATTTTGACTCACTAATTGTTTCTTTGCTGGTGTTGGTGTTTGTTTATTTCGGGAGGATCTTCAGGCAAAATCTACAAGGACACTTAGATATGGCAGTACCTACCTGTCAGGTGTCCTGCCTAACATTTAGTGAGGCCCTTAGATCCAAGTGAGGCACACAGGCTCCCCATAAAGTGCATGGAGTCAGGAAGTGCTCAGCAGCAGGATTCACAGACTCAGAGATCACATAAGCAAGCTCAGATGAGAAACTAACAAGAGGACCAAGACCTCAGCCACTGCTAGCTGTTAGGCAGATAACTCTCCATGGGATTCTCAGTTGTAAATCCTATCCTGGATTTTGTTCCCAAAACCAGGTCAGTTCTTTCTCCTGAAAACCTAAGATGAGAGCAATCCCTTTACAACTCTTGGGACATTTCATCCTTAACCCATACCAAAGTCTGCTAGTCTCATGTTCAGTGATCAAGACAAAAAGATGTGAGAAGTTTTGTATGATTTTTTTAATAGCCTTTGAAATATCCCTTTGGCATTTGAAGTGAACTCGTTCCCCATCATTGGAGTCATACTTGTTCACATCTGCGGTTTTGTGATGACACCAGTCACCTTGTGTATTTTCTATGCTGAACACCTTTTTGCTTTATAGATCCTTGTGATCTGCTAGTAAACTCTACTTGATGCAGAGACTTTCATGAAGTTCAGGGTTGTGTTACTGCATTCTGCCTCTTAGCAAAGCTGAAATGTAACGGGAAATAGAAGTGAGAAGCCATGTATAATTCAACTTGTCTAACAAACCGAAATATGTGCAAACTGAATGGGGCAATTTTACACAACTGTACTTGTTTGCAAGTTGCATAATGCCCACTGCAAAGCAAGTGAACCACTGCCTATGACTTGATCATTATGCTGAAGTCAAAGCTAGTGGGAGGTAACCATATGCACTGCTTTAACAGGGTGTGAGAAATACAGTCAGTGAACACAGATGTTTCTCTCATTTCTTGTCGACAAATTATTCTTTCCCTTTTTAGAAAGCTATACATTGTTTTGTAGTTGGGCTTTTGTTTCAAGTGCAGTTCAGCCTTGGGCTTTGTTTGCTTGTTTGTTTCCTCTCCTGCTCCTTTGTTTGTTTTCCCAGTTTCCTCTGTCTGCTCCTTGAGTGACTAAAACTGTCTGTGTTGTTTCCTTTGTCTCTGTTGCTTCCCTTGGTCCCTCTGCGTGATGTGGCATGTGTTAATGTTATGTAATGTAGTTAGGTGATTGTATTTATCTACATAGTTAGCATGCAAACCAGTACAATGGATTGTGTTTAGAGATAAAGGCATGTAAAGAATTCTTGCAAGGTTATTTTTCTAGGATTTTGGGAAAAATGTAATTTACTTCTATTGAAAATTACCTTGGTTTTGTTTTTATCTTACAGAAATACTTACAAAGCAACAAGTGTGTGGGGACACATGAGCACTTGTGTGCTTGTTTGAATGAGAGAGGGAAAGAATGTTTTACTCAGCACACCTGAAGTAATTTCTGATGGATCAGTCCTACTCTGAAAAAAATATAAGTAGTAGTCATATTTACTCCATGACCTCTCTTCTTTGAACCAGAGACCTATTTCCCTACCTTCACCGTAACTTTTAATTTTTGTTATTTGTGGTGAGTGTTTTTTTAAATTTTGTTATAAGTAGCTGTGTCTACATGTGCACTTAACTGTGGAGTAGACTAATTAGCTGTGGAGTAAAGCATCACCATTTATGTGTGTGACAGTATTAGTCCACAGTAAACTAATGGTAGGGGGGCAGATCAAGGCCCCCATAGTGAGGGAGGAGTGGGGCAGAGGAAAGGGCAGGGACTGGGGTGAATGGGGCCCTGGGGCCAGGGTGGGACACTTGGAGCCTGGACAACTTGTCCAGGGGTGCAAGGGGGGTCCCGCCACAGTGTGCACCCCGGGGGAGGCCTGGGGGACACACGCCCCCTGGATCTGTGCACAGGGCAGAGGCAGGCTGCCACTGTGAGATGGACTCTATGCCTGATTGCTGCTGCCCCAGAGCAGCACAATTCCATGTGTCTGCTGAGCCCGGCGTGTGCACAGCAGCAGAAGTCCCACTCCCGTACCCCTGACCAAGCTGCCCAGGCTCCAAGCATCCCACAACCTGCCCTGGCTCTGGGTTCCCCTTCACCCCACCCCCTGACCCAGCCTCTGCCCCCTCCCTCCCTCACCACAGGGGCTTCGATCTGCCACACCACAACACTTCCCCTTGACAGACTTCCCTGCTGGGGGGGGGGGTGTGCTCAGCCCCCCCAAGTAATATTTTCTCCCTTCACCTATGTCAGTCAGCCCAGCCAGCAGGGGGCCAGACTGCTGCCTGCCACCTAGCTGCATGGCTCTGCACTTTCAGCACCCTCTTGCCCCAGCCAGCCCCTCTGCCACCACCACCTAGAACCTGGGGTGATCCCCTGTGCTCCTGGCATAAACTGCCCTTCTCCAGCTCAAATTGCAGCTGTTCAGGTACATGTGTAGACACTGCACCTAACTGTAGTTTACTCTGTCTTAAACCGCTCTGAATTTTATTGCTTTAAATTAACTGCACATGTAGATGCATCTAGTGATGTGAAAAATAATCTTAAATCCTGGATCATTTCATAGCTTCAGTTCTGTTCAAATTCTATCCACTGATTTGTGCTTCGTAGCTTCATTATTTATCATGAGTTTAGTGCCCCAGCAGCCTCTCAGCTTCACTTTTAATGCACAGGTTGCTGTTGGGTGCATCTGCACATCTCTCTACAGTGATGCAGCAATGCATTACGTTGCTGTATGGTGTGCTGCAGCTGCATTAGCAGTCATGTAGGTCTACACAATTGGCAGCTGTCACCACAGAGGCATGCTCCCCCATTTTACTCTGCCACTACAGTGACGTAGCAGCCAACTCTAACCATACACCATGTAGACAGCTCAATACGGGCGGTTGCTGCACTGTGCTTTAGTATTTCCAAAAAAAAGTACTGAAGCATGGCACCATAGCAACATCACCCTATGATGGCATGTAGACATGCCCATTGTCATTCAAAAAATGGCAGATTCCATTCTCTATTGTTATATCTTGCATATCAGCAATGTGGTCTAGTTTAACCAAAAGAAGCAGGATTTCATTTAGTTGTTGCTAGTGAGCTTTTTGTTTCCTACTCATTGATTAAGAACTTGTAGTAATGCCTATTTAAGTCAATGAGTATAGTCCCATTGATTTTAGTGGAGGTAGATTGAATCTTTAGACTCACTAATTTATCAAGACACTTATTAATTTTACACATATGAGTAGCGCATTGACTTACAGTTAAGCATATAGTTAAGTGCTCTGCTGTAATAGTTCATAGAGCATATGATCCAAGGCTTTTCTTGGTAGCAAGGCAAATAGCATACAATGCAATAAACCAATAGAAACAAAAATATCTAGAGTAAAGCAATAAGAACACTGTAAAATTTCCCATAACAACTATCAATTTTCTCTTCTGCTTTTTTAAAAATAAGCCATTTAAGACTTTACTCTTCCATAGAAAGAATTACCCAGTCTTTCAAATCACATCTGATATTGTATATATTGAATTCAATGAGAAAACTACTATTTGTACCAACAAGTGCAGCATCAGGCCTTTAAGCATTATTTAATTAAATCTCAAAATAACCTGGATAATGCAAGTAAGCATTATTCAACCCCTGACACAGAGTGGAAACCAACAATTAATCAATTAATAGCCAACTTTTCAAAAATTACCTAATCCTTTGAACCTTTATACCACAAATGAAACATTTTGTTTGATCTAAAATTGAAGTTTTCTTTAGAATTTGACCATTTAAAAAGTTTTCTTTTAAACAAATATGATGGAAGTTTTAAAATCAAAAGCTAATCCAAATAAAAACACTGAAACTTTTCATTTTGTAAATGATCAAATGATAAAATGGTCAAATGTTTTGACTTCTTTTGAAAATGTTTTTGGGTTTTTTCTTGCAAGAAAAATTCAGCAAAACCAGTCTAGCTTTGTGAAATGTTATGGTGTTGCCAAATCTGAATTTTTTTGACAAAAATATTTGTGCTGCAACATATTACCAGATTCCACTTCTATGTTTTACTGTAACACTGAATTTAGAATATTCTTTGCATTGTCGAATAGAATGATGTCAGGTAGCAAAATGTTTTCTAACAGGTAGGACACTGGACTGTAACTCAAGGCTTGGTCTTTGAGTCACAGAAATCCTGTGTGACCTTGGGGCAATTATTTATATGTCCTGTGCCTCAACACCCAGTTTTAAATGTGATTAATAGTAATACTTTCTTACTTCAGAGGGATGTTGTCAGAATGATGAGTACGAGACACCCAGGCACTACAGTATAACAATTGGGTTATGTAAGTAGCTTGATAGATGTAACCTGTCAAGAGAGTTGGAGTAGGAAATGATGTAGATGGCAAAAATGGAAGGGAAAATAAATAAGCTAGGTGGTTTCATAGGGGATTGCCTTGTGTAATAATTCTGAGGATACACACATACACTTTAGATATAATTTATACAACTCACTATAGCCATACACATCTTCATGCTAAACAGTGGGAAAGAACTTGGGGCCTTGTGCTTCAAAACCCAAGTTACTTATCAGTACATGAAAATCTCTAGTTTAGCTGTTGTTATTAGGCAAATATCCCTTTTTGGGACAAAGAGCATAGAAAAGAACCCTTTTAGCAATGTCTTTACTGTATGCCATGACAGTATTTTTTTAAATACAGGAGGATAACACTGGATCTGTCTCTTTCTTTGTTTAGCATTGTGCCCTGCACAGAGCAGTGACATATAGGCATAGTGTTTTGAATGTCATCTTTTTTATCCTGTATTTGTACAATGTGTGACCCAGCACACTGGGATCCTGATATATGACCAGCACTCATAATGTTTCCATTAGTATTACTACTACTACTGTTACTACTTCTACTAATAAGAAGTTGACTCTTCCAAGATGCAGGATAGGCAAAATTCCATCCAATAGCAATAGCTGCTTTTCTATGCATAGAAATATTAGGATTTTAAAGTCACTTCCCTACAGAACTTTATACCATTGGCTATTCAAATTTGAAATTGTTAAGTGCAGAAAAACTATTGTAGATCATTTTATGGCTTCTTCTGGTACTATTAAACTCATGGCAACTAGGGCACATGGCTTAATAGCCAAGGGGATATGAAAACTTATTCAAAATATATTCAAAAATGTCTCTAAAACTTTCATAAAATACATTTCTGGATCATGGAATGCATGATGGTCTGCTTGGGTTTTGAGGAGCTTTGTCAATACACACTTGCAATGACTTGCCCATTTCTATTATGCTTTCACACTTGTGAATCATGTATCCATCACAAATCAAACTTCTACACCATGCTACAAGATCATAGGTTCTCATTTTTTTCTTTGGGTGTATTTCTGTAGGTCCACATGCACAGAAAGAGAGAGAACTGAATATGGAGAACACCAGACAATGTTATATATGCTATAGTACATGTGATATGTATTTTTCTATCTGGTCTCTACATCCACATTATGGTAGTGCTTACAAATACCAATCAAGGACTCTATTCTATTATAACTGCACAGAAAGACAGGAAAGAAGACAGTCACCAGATATTTCCAGCAACCTTACAGACTAGGAGAGGATTAACTATCTATTGGCCAAATATTTTCATTATATTTAAATTTGTGTAAGGATTTAGAATAGGAGCCGTGCTTAACATTTAATTATAGGTTGAAAAATATAGTTAGAGAAGGGAGCCTATAGGTGTATTTCAAAATGTAAATAAATAAGTAAAATACATTAATACAATAAAAACTTAATTTCAGTTGCATTTTTTCTGCCCGTTAGCATACCAGATGATTACTTCACTTTCTCACAGTTATATGCCTTTTTACTTATACTTTGAGAATATCTGTGAAGAAAAGATCTGTTGAGAGAGCACCATGTTACTATTAACTTGCATGAATTAGTATCATTAATTAGTGTCATTAATACCTTGCATTTATATATGCTTTGCCCTTTTAATCCCCAAATAATCATGCAGCCTTAACCAATGACATACAAACATACCCTTCCCAACCAATGAGGTGCAGATCACTTCTTAAACAAAGCAGCTACTTCTGCATAACAACCCAAACAAAAAAACCCCTATGAAAATAACCAACTCTTGCCACTGCTTCAACTTTACTAAGGCCAATTAACAACTCTTATTTCCTCCAGTGAATGCTGGATTGGGCTTGCAGAACACAGTAACACTGAACAGCCATTCAAGACAGAAAATGAAGAAGAATTCCAGTTGCATCTATAGAGGTATATTTTTAAATGAAGCATAATTATCCTTATGATATTTTCAATTAAAATGATAAAATCTTCTTGGTAAAATCAGTAATTTCACCCACAGTTATAATTGGTTTGCTAGGAGAATCATTGTCAATGAGGAACTTAGAAGATTGTCACCTGCTAAATCAGATAGGTGAGCCATATTAGAGGTTTCCCATGTACATACTGAGCCATATAAATACTCCAGGATTACTGAACTTACATAATCTTAGGCTCCAGAGAGGTGAGAGATGCGTGGGTGAAAGCCCGCTGTGCCCCCACTCCCCCGAAGCCCCCCTAGAGACCCCCCAGCAGCTGCAGAGCCCCCTGATGACCCCCAGCACAGCTGGAGATAAGCAGGGCTCGTGGTGGGAGGGGGTTAACCCCTTAGTGTGTGGAGGAGGCGGCTGAGTGGGTCTCGCCCCACCCAGGCCCCTACTTCGCCCAGCCCCCCAGGGAGCCATGTGAACAGGCTGCACAAACAGGCGTGCTTGTCTGCCAGCGTGTGAGTTAGTGTGGAGTTCGTGTGGGAGAGTGTGCGGAAGGGCCCGAGACCCTGCCTCCAAACCCGCCAGGGTAGACAGCCCCAGCCATAGTCAGCCTTCCAGAGGCATGACATGGATGGGCACGTGCCGCACCCCAAGGGTCCGCTTGGGCTCTGCGGCCCCCCACTCTGGCACCTCAGAGACAACCACCCAGACGGAGCCCATGGTTTTGGGCTCCACGCAAACAGAGCCTCTGGCTCTCAGCTGTGGGGGCTGCCTGTCACTTTTTCAGGCTCTAGGGCCCAGAAGCATGGTCACCTCCCCTTGTGGGGTTTGCTTTCTTTTGGGGTCTCCAGCACGCTGGCTGGAGGAGCTTCAGGCCACAGTCCAGAGACTGCGTGCCATCAGGGACTGCGAGCAGGAGACAGACTCCTGCTGCCAGGCCCTTCTCCCCTGGGAGCCGGAGGGTAGACCACAGTCTCCCTACAGGACAAGGGAGGACTCTGGGACCTCCCACTCTGTCCAGTCAGAGGCATGGACCAAGGTGGTCACGGGCCCTAAGGCCTGCTGCACCAAGGCCCCTCCCTCGCTGGAGCTTAGCAACAGGTATGCACCTCTTGCAGCCCCAGCAGAGCCTGCTGAGTTGCCAGCTCCTGCAGGCAACACAGACTCAACTGCAGCTACCGCCCTTGCTCTCCACAAGATGAAACATAAGGTGTTTGTTGTGGAAGACTCCATCCTGAGGGGGAGTGAGGGTGTTATCTGCCTCCCCAACCCCTTAGCTGGGCAGTCTGCTGCTTCCCAGGGGGCCCACATCTGGGACATTGTGGAGAGGATCCCTAAGTTCCTACAGACCACAGACTACTATCAGTGCTTCTTATTCATGTGGGCACCAATGACATGGCTCGGAGCGCTCCCAGCCAGGTCATGAGGCACTACAGGGATTTGGGAGTGGGGCTAAAAGGTCTGGGGGCACAGGTGGTGTTCTCGTCGATCCTCCCAGTCTTGGGGTATGGGCCGAGGACAGAGAGGAGGATCTACATAGTCAACCAAAGACTGTGGCGCTGGTGTCACAGGGAAGGCTTTGGCTTCCATGACCACAGCCCACTCTTTAGCGAGAGAGACAACGAGGAAGAGATGGCCTCCACCCCTCTCCCCTGGGGGGGAGGCTTTTCTTAGCCAGACTGGCTGACCTGCTCCACCGGGCTTTAAAATAAGACCGTTGGGGGACAGGGGGACTACTGCCACTGCTGGCCCACTGAGTAACCCTTGAAAAGCCAGCAGGCCAAGGCACTTAAGGGAGCCCACCCCAGCCCCAGCCCTGATACAATCTGTGGGCAAGGCAAGAGCCCCCAAGGGGATATTTGCCTGCCTGTACACAAATGCCAGGAGCTTGGGGAATAAGCAGGAGCAGCTTGTCCTCCTGCTCAATGCAAAGAATTATGATGTCATAGGGATAACGGACACCTGGTGGGACTCCACCCATGACTGGACCACAGGTATAGATGGCTATACCCTGTACAGGAGGGATTGTGTAGATAAAAGGGGCGGGGGTGTAGCTCTCTATGTTAAGGAAATACATGTCCCTGCAAGCTGATATTGGTGACCAGGGTGGATGACTGGAGACCCTCTGGGTTCAAATCCGTGGGGAACATGGCACAGGGGACACAATGGTGGGAGTCTACTACAGACCTCCCACCCAAAGTCCTGAGCTTGACCAGGAGTTCACCTGGGAACTGGCTGAGGCCACACGCTCTAGGACCATGGTTGTCACGGGTGACTTCAGTTACCTAGACATCCCGTGGGAGGATCACTCAGCAAAATCTGAGCAGTCGCAAAGCTTCCTCTTGTGCGTGGATGACCTCTACCTGTCTCAAGAAATCTATGGGCTGAGAGGTAAAGCACTGCTCAACCTGGTACTGGCTACTGGGGATGACCTAATAGGTGATCTAGTGATCGATGAGAAGCTGGGTGACAGCGACCATAAGCTAATCACTTTCACCATCCACCGTAAAGCTGGCAAGTCAGTCAGCAACACGGAAGTCCTTGACTTCTGAAAATCTGACTTTGACAAGCTCAGGAGGCTTGTCAGTGTGGCCCTAAGGGACCATGAGCCTAGGGAGATGGGCGTTCAAGAAGAGTGGTTGCTCCTCAAGGGAGTGATCCTCGATGCACAAGCTAAGTCTATTCCATCTTGAAGGAAAGGCAGCAAGAGGGCACAGCAGCCCCCCTGGCTCTCCAGGGACCTAGCAGACCTCCTGAGGCTAAAAAGAAAGGCCTACAAAGGATGGAGGACGGGATTCACTTCCAAGGAGGATTATTCTGCACTGGTCCAGTCCTGCAGGGAGCAAACCAGGAAAGCCAAGGCTGATACTGAACTCCAACTAGCTTCGAGCATCAAGGACAATAAAAAGTCCTTTTTCAGATATGTGGGGAGCTGGAAGAAAAGCAAGGGCAACATTGGACCCCTGCTGAACCAAATGGGGCAACTGACAACTGATGCCCAGGAAAAAGCCAACCTATTAAATGGGTACTTTGCGTCGGTCTTTCATTAGTCCCATGGGACGCCCATGCCTGCTAAGGGACAGGGTGGTCCAGGTGGGGGAGATCCCCTGCCTTCCATTAATGCTGACCTTGTGAAGGAATACCTTGAGAGGCTGGATATCTTCAAGTCAGCCGGCCCTGACAATCTTTCCTGACACAGGGTACTCAAGGAGCTGGTAAGCATCATAGCCCAACCTCTGGCATGGATATTTGAAAACTCCTGGCACTCTGGTGTAGTGCCCAAAGACTGGAAGAAGGCCAATGTTATGTCTATCTTCAAGAAAGGAAGAGAAGTGGGTCCAGCTAACTATAGCCACATCAGCCTGACTTTATCCCAAGCAAGATCTTAGAAAAGTTTATTAAAGAGGCCATCCTTAATGGAGTGGCCGATGCCAGCATCCTAAGGGACAGCCAGCATGGGTTTGTTGAGGGTAGGTCTTGTTTGAACAATCTCATTACCTTCTATGACCAGGTGACCTATCACCTGGACAAGGGAGAAGAGATTGATGTCATATATCTTGACTTCAAAAAAGCCTTTGATCTGGTATCCCATGATCACCTCTTAGTGAAACTGGCCAATTGTGGTCTTGGCTCCACCACGATCTGCTGGCTGGAAAATTGGCTCTGTGGTTAGACCCAGAGGGTTGTAATTGATGGAAGTCACTCATCATGGTGTCCTGTGACCAGTGGGGTCCCCCAAGGCTCTGTCTTTGGACCCATATTGTTCAACATCTTCATTAATGATGTGGACATTGGAGTCAGAAGTGGACTGGCCAAGTTTGCCAATGACACCAAACTTTGGGGCAAAGCATCCACGCCAGAAGATAGGCGGGTGATCCAGGCTGACCTGGATAGGCTCAGCAAATGGGCGGATGAGAACCTGATGGTGTTTAACACCGAAAAATGCAAGGTTCTCCACCTTGGGAGGAAAAACCTGCAGCACCCTTATAGGCTCGGCAGTGCTACACTGGATAGCACTACAGAAGAAAGAGACTTGGGGGTCATCATTGACCACAAGATGAACATGAGCCTTCAGTGCGATGCTGTGGCTAGTAAAGCGACCAAAACGCTGGCTTGCATCCATAGATGCTTCTTAAACAAGTCCCGGGACATCATTCTCCCCTTGTACTTGGCATTGGTGAGGCCACAGCTGGAGTACTGCGTCCAGTTTTGGGCTCCACAATTCAAAAAGGATGTGCAGAAGCTTGAGAGAGTCCAGAAAAGAGCCATGTTCATGATCAGAGGTCAGGAAAACAGATCTTACGACGAGAGGCTGAGAGCCATAGGGCTCTTTAGCCTGGAAAAGTGCAGGCTCGGGGTGATCTGATGGCCACCTATAAGTTTATCAGGGGTGACCACCAGGATCTGGGGGAATGTTTATTCACCAGAGTGCCCCAAGGTATGACGAGGTCAAACAGTCATAAACTACTACAAGACCATTTCAGGCTGGACATAAGGAAGAAATTTCTTTACTGTCCGAGCCCCTAAGGTCTGGAACAGCCTGCCATCGAAGGCGGTTCAAACACCTACACTGAACACCTTCAAGAGCAAATCTGATGCTTATCTTGCTGGGATCCTATGACCCCAGCTGACTTCCTGCTCTTTGGGCGGGGGGCTGGACTCAATGATCTTCTGAAGTCCCTTCTAGCCCTAGTGTCTATGAAATCTGAGAGGATCACAATACAAGGTGAGAGAGCTTTCAGTATGGGGTAAGGGTTTGGGTATGTGGAAGATGACCTGGAAGATAGGTTGTTATTTTATAAAAAGAATGTCTTTACCATGTGATTGTTTAAACAGGAGCCAGAGACAACAGAGGCAAAGCCATCTTACTGATTGCCTGAGGCAGTGGGGCACAGGGGGAGGGGAGGTTGGAAAGGGGCATGCCAACCACTATAGATGGGATGGAGGCGGGGGAGGTTATGGAGAAGTGACGTCTTACTTGCCTCTCTGCACACTGAACCCTCTACTACTGCTCTGCAAGTATTGGCAGCTCCTTGGGAGGTCCTCTGTTCCCTGTTTGGTCCCATCCCAGACACAAAATGGATTAAGATTTGGTGGGGCCCTGCGTAAACACAGAATTAGAGACCTCCTCCCCCCAGTGGGAGCTGGACTTCAGCAGGTTGCTGCTAAGAGTGGGGCAGGCCTCCATGCCCAGTGGGGGATCCTGGGTGGGCTTAGATGGGCTGGGGTGGGGTGGCACATGCCACCTCCTCTCTCTGCTTCCCATCCTCTTCTATACCTGCCATGGCCATAGTGGGGCAAGAGAAGATGCAGGCTGCCTGCTGTGGGCTCAAGGCTCTCCCTCCCCACATGTACCGCCTAGACGAGCCACCTGTAGCTCTGTTCTGCTCCCCACCCCAGCCTAGGGTCCCATGCACCACCCTGGCTGAGCAGTGCCCCCAGCCCCTGGCCCACTCCGTCCCTCACTGTGGTGGCTTCAATCTGCCCCCGCCTTTCTTCCCCAAAACCTCTTCCCCCCATTAGACTTATCTGCATGGAGCTGGCTGCCTGGCTGTGTTCCTGGCCACTTAAGGCCATGCACATGCACAGGGGTGGTGCTAAGAAGGGTTTGGGGGACTAAAGCCATCCCAAAATGTGCCTTAGCCTCCCCGTAGGCATCCCTCCCAGTGCCGCTGCTACCTGCCCACCTGCCCCACTCCTGCCCGCAGCCCACAGAGGCACAGAAGACAAGCCCAGCACCAGCTCAGTCCTCACACCAGGAAATGGCTGGCCCTTTCCCTGTGTCTCCTGGCAGCCCCAAGCAGGATCCCTTGCAGGCTGGAATACTGCCTGCCTGCAATCCCAGGTACAAATGTATTGGGTGCAGGTCTGCCTGACTGGGGGGCGCACCATCCCACTTAACCCAGTTGCTCCCCAGATACACTGCTGGCTGCAGGGGTGCACTGCCCTGTTCCTATGCCCAGGACTGCCCTTGCTGTGCTAAAAGTCCTTGGTGGGGAGAGGTTCTGGTGCCCCCTTACAGGCAGTGCCTTGGGTTGGTGACCTGCTCACCTCACCCTGATTACACTACTGAGACACAAAGATTGTTTTTTAAAGTCATGTCACATTATTAAGTTTGATTTATTATCTCTGACTTAGATACAGCTAGTGCCACTAACTTCAGAATATTAATAATTGATTAATAAAGAACTGACTAATGTATTCTAGTTTATTAAGAAAAAGAGAAGAAAAATCCTAGATATTTAGCAGGCAATCTAAGTTCCTCAGATCTTCTGGGAACCTATTTGTTTTTACATGATTCACTCACACATTCTAATAAATCTCCTTTGCAAAGCTAATCTGTATTTTATTTCTCCCTAGTGGTGTTATGCAGCTAGATATAAGTTTTGAAGCATGGTACTCCAGCTTAAAATGATGGATTCCAATGCTTTATTGTAGCAGAGCAGTGATAGGCTTATGATTTTGTTAGCAAGTCCTATAACTACTCCCCATTCTATTTTATTATAAAATAGTAATCTTCTGTTCTAAAGGGTTTATAGAATCATAACATTACAAGTTGATTGACAAAACCCCATTACAGGAAAATGGGTCTAATGTTTTTCCAACAAATTTAGAAATATTTGACTTGGCTTTTTTGAAGTTACATAAAATTTGCACTTTCATTTATATACACAGTACAAAAAGTAATGCTTATCCATTTGTAAAAAGTATCTTGTTCCTTCTACTCATTGAACACATAGGATACAAGAGGAAATATAACAGAAAGAATTCCTCTATTTATTGTAGCCCTATCAGGAAACTAGATTCACTACCACAGTGGAGGTTTGTGAAAATGGGTGTGCAAATTTGCACTTCTAAATTCATATTTGACCACCTAACAATGGACGGTGTTACACCAGACAGCTGAGCACTTCCAGCAACTTCCATTCAGGTACCTGATTCACTGTTATTGGCTACCTGTGTGACACTGGGTAAATCATTTAGCTGTTCCATGTCTTGGTTTATTCACCTGTGAAGCAAAGCAGCGTAGTGGGGGCTCAGCAACACAACGTCCCTTAAAGAAATCCTCTTAAATATGTGTCAGTTTAACTGAGAACAGAATAGTACTCAGCAGCAATGGCGTTTAGATGCATGTATAAGTGGTCTGATTTCTGCACTTCCTACACAAAACAATAGCATGCAAATGCAGGGGTTTGTGCCAGGAGAACACATTACAAGATGGGGACTAAAATGGTTACCTTAACTTCTAGTTTCCTGACATTCTTGTGATGAATCATGAAAAAACAATTGCTTTTTAATGATAGTCTTTTGTCTACAAATTAAAAATCCCAACCTCCGTAATTTCCTAATCTCTGTTCTGGTTTTGGTATCTGACTCAGTGCAGATAAATCTCAAAAAATGTTGTCACTTGTGGGAAACAGAACTGAAATAACTAGAGGGTAACTCTCAGGTCAAGCCCCTTATTTGCTTCAACATTTTTCAGATATTTTTTTCTGCTATGGGGCCTAGCTGTGCAGATGTGACCATTTCCTTTCTACCAAACCAACCAAAACAATGCTGGAGACCTAAAGCAATAAACACACAGTATCCTCTTTCAATTTCTCCATTCTGGGGAGAAGGTAATTTTATATATTTCAGATCTTCAACCATATCCTTACACCTGACTGACAGCAGCATTAATGAAATGCAAGATTGATAGCTGTGATGGATAACCACAAAGATACAGTCAATCTGGAAAGAACAAGAGTAGTCTACATAGGGAGGGATGGCAGGGAGTAAAGGACATCTACAGTCATCTCAACAAAAACCCCTGCCAAGCATGAAATAAAAAAGACCAAGAGAGGACTAAAAATGTATATGCTACTGTCTGTGTCTACATGATACGGTGACTGCACAGATGTTAGTGTGCAGTCATTTAATACTTGTAACTGGAGTTACTGCGCAGTAGTGTCTCATCACACTTTGTGCCACACAATGCTACTGCGCAGTAGTTAGGAGGTACTACACAGGCAGCATCTCACGTAGACTCTGCCACTGTGTATTGATGTATGGAGTTGTTAATCTTTTCTTTAACAATCTGGCTTGAGTACCCATTATTCCAACAAGTTATTTGCACAAGTCATTTGATTGGTTTTAATAGGATAACTCATGTGATGAAATGACAACTAGTTAGAGCAGGAGGTTCAAATCTGTCTCACAGGGAGAAAGTGTTAAAGCAAAGCTTGAGAGTCAGGTTTTCTGGGTCATGTTCCTGTTTCTGCCACGAGGTAACTGTGAATAAATTACTTGATCACACTGTGCCTCAGTTTACTCACCTGTAAAACAGAAGAAGTAACCATATTCTGTACCCCCCACACAAATAGTTAAATAAATTTTAAGAGTTAATACTGGATCCAGTAGCATTTGCTTGGTCTGGTACGTAAGACATTTTCTAAAGATGGGTGTTGGGTGTCTTCATTCATTAATACTAGATATATATGATCTTCTAGGAGTCACAGTTGTAGATGGGCAACTGTTTAATGTTAAAGAATATTTTAATTTGGTTTTCTTTTTTTTTCAAGGTTGGGAATCACGAGTATATAGCATTTTCATGTTGCATCACTCATATTTTATTCTGTCCCTCTTGTGTACCATTTTAAAACTTAAAACAATTCAGTAAACATATAATTGGATTTATCTTGTATTTTTCTTTATCCAGTTCTAAAGCGCAGGCACATTCAGTGATTGGTGTCTCAGATATTTTTTCCACAACCTAAACCATACACTAAAACTGAGAGCTGAAAGGACAAACCATCAAGTCAGTCATACATTTGATTTATTGAGAAGTAAGAGATGAAATCTGGGAGAGGCCCTTTAGATTCTTGTACAATATGGGAAATATATAAAACTGTCTGTGCAGCTCCAGGAGACTCCATAAGCTATTAGCATCAACAGGCATCTGCAGACTGTGTAATTGAGCAATACAGTACTGTTCAAACAGTCATGAAGATAGATATTCAATAACTAAGCAAGCATGCTTGTGTAGTCATCAGAAATTATGGAAAAGGCTCTAATGTACACAGTTTATCCTGATAAGTGTTGTGTGGCAGGGCACCAGCAGTGCCTGCCACTTTAAGGTTTCTAGTTGGCAGTGGAGCAGCCGGCATGTGGGTGCTAGCCTCATCAAGGCTAGCACATGACCCTAGGAGGACCCTGGGATTGGATGAGGGGGCACAGCAGCCTCCATTTTAACCCAGGCCCTCAGAAAGAGGGGGAGCAGCCTGTGCTGAGAAGGCCAGGGGGCAACATCAGGCTGAGCTGCTCCTGGAACATCTTGGAGGTAAGGGCAGGAGCTATGGGGATGGTTTGGAGGCCCCTGGTTCTGGGTCAGACCTAAAACTGCACCCTGCTGGGGATGGGTGGTCTGGTGGAGCTGTTCACTGCAGAACAGTCCCCCAGAAATGCCAGGCCAGTTACCACCAGTGAAAGGCAAGGAGGGGGGCCTGAAAACCCCAGACCCTACCAATGTATGGGTTACCAACAAGGGAAGAGACCTGGGCCAGGCAAGCCCAGTGCGGGACACCTGATCCCAGTGTTGTGGGGCCAGGCATGCTGACGGCCACATGAGCCTACAGAGTGGAAGATCCCAGTGCAAGGAGCCAGGCACAGCAACAGCCACCTGAGCCCCACAGGGTTAGGACCTCAGCGGCCCAGCGAGGGGGCTGCAAGAGTGAAGTGGCCCAGCAAGGAGCCCGAGGGCCCAGTGAGGGGCAGAACCACTGACTTGGGGAAACAGATATATTGGCGGGGATAATATGGAAATACTGGATGTGACACAGAAACAGTTGCAAGGCAGGGGGCATGTGTAAGGGTCAGTTGGAGCATGTATTTAGGCCCTTGTTATCAAGAGGCTAAACAATGGGCAGCCTTCTGCCTTAGAAAACATTCATATTATTTTCATGAAGGCATGGCAGGAGAATGAGGTGGGGGTTTAGCCTAGAACAGGTGGGTGGTTAGTACTGAGACCCAGCTCTGAAAGGCCAGCCTGTTACATGTTGTATCTGTAACTATTAGGGCATAGTACATCTGGCAACAATTAAACATTTTTCTGTGCTCCTTTGCTGGTGTCCTACACCATATCCTGACTCTTGCAGACCTTTTTGGAACACGTCATTTAAGTACTTTTCCCTGCTGTTTCTGCAGTTCTCTTGTAATAAATTTCTTAAATCATAGACTAGCAGTGTCCTAATGAGCCTTATACTTTGATACCTATACACAAATAGCACCTCACTAGAGGATTCTGGCCATTTTTTCGAAAAGATGAGTAGAGGAAGGTTTGGATCTGAAAGGGGACATCTTCCATGTATACACCATAGCCTTTGGGATTTCCCTTATGCTTTGCCCCCTCTATAAACAGTGGCCTTTTCAATGCTTCAGTCTTCAAAAGTCATGACCTTGATTCAGCCAACAGGGATCAGAAACTGATGCAATACTTACCCTAGCTACAGACATGGAATTGGCTGTGATCAAACTTACTAGTAATCAAAACCAGTGTAAACTGTGGTTTTTCTTGTCTTCACCTGGGCTTTGCATATTTACAGCTGTTTGCTTCCTGCCCATTGTTGTATTGAACCTAACCACAAACAGTAACTAAGCCTTAGGCAATCCCGCAAGTTTTTTGGGAAATGAGGGGCATGATGTTAACAGATTTTTAGTATACTTTAAAAATAAATAAACCAGACTTATGAACAAGAATAAAAATATGGAACCACCATGAGAAACATGGAATCAAAGACTCAAGGTTGTTTGATTTCAGTAGGTGTTAGGTGCCAGACTATATCTGAAGATCTCTGCCATTGTACTTGTATATATCATTTATACACCAAGCAGAAATTTTCCCTTAAGAATGGAAGGATAGCAGCCCTACAAAGGCCACCATAGACTTATTATTACTCCCCCTTTTTATACAGAAGGTGATTAAACGCTATGATGTTGGGAAGCAATGTATGGCTAGTCAGAGGTCAGCGTCTCAAACTATGTTAACATACACATACCTTTAATAGATGGGAAAATCCTGTAGTCAGTCAGTCAGGTACCATTTCACATGAAGACTGCTGCAACATATTCCTATTCCAGCAGTGATACTCTGTCAGTCTTATCAACTATACTTTAAAAGTACAGCACTCAGGTGCATTTAAAATGTCTGTTTTCATTCCAACGCCAAAGTTATCTTTCAGCAAAAATTTTAATCAGAGCTATCTCATGAGTAAACTCTATACTCTAATTAATGGCTCGAATAATTGTGCTCAGTGTACAGTTTGGCTGGCGGCCGCAGCTTTCGTTAACTGTATGATTGCTGTTTATGTCATATATTGAAAAGTAGTGTTATTTCCATTTCAAGATAATCAGCATTTACTTAGAAAATTCAGAGGATAGACAGGCCAGTGTTGTATACAATAGAGTAACTCTGTGCAACATACTGCATTGCAGCAAGACAGCTAATAATATAGTGAAGCAAAGCACATTTACTGCTATGAATTGCACTATGCTGTGGAGAATAGGATGATATCATATTATATTTTGTAACCAGAGATATGTTGGAGAATTTTTTTAAGGGCTAAAGCACATTTCTGGCATGACTACTAATATATTAAACAGTTGAATGCTCCTCTTTCATTCTGGTTACATGTCATTCTGGCATTTGGAGATACTGTTGAAACAAGCCTCTAACTATTAAAATTCAATGTTTGTCTGATGGCACATCCCATAGGAAACAGAGAATAATGTGATAAGCCTGATGCAGTTACTATCTCCTGGTTTAAAACGCAAATCAACAGGGATAGTTATATATCCATTATGCCATAGCATCATAATCCATCAGCTGGGAGAAATTATGAAAGGTGTAAAATACACCTATTTCCTATTGACTTACAGTGCGAGTTAGGCACTTAACTGTTGATTGTGCTTTTGAAAATCATCCACTTAAATATTAATTCACTGTTTATTCACATTATATTTAACAAAGAGTGAATGTTCCATAGTTCTCTGTGACATGATAGCTGAGTGCTGTTGCTTCAGAGAGAACTCTAGTGATACCCTGTGGAAAGTGGGACAAAATATTTCAAAATATCTTTAAAATACTTTGTAGACATTAATATAACTTGGCATTATAAATGGGAAGCTGAGCTATCTGTGGATTTTTATAACGTTACATTTTATTTTGGAATGTGAACGCAACATCTTTCCTAGTTTACCCTGCAATTCTAACACAAGTCTTAAAAAAACTTTCCTAAAACCCTCAAACATTTGAACCCAGGAGCAGCTGAAGTTCACAGAGCTATCCCTGAAGCCAGTAATTTAGCAGAATTCAAAAAGGCACAAACATTTATGTGGTTACTGACGACATTCATGATCACATTACATAGAATTTAAAATAGAGTAAAAGCTATCTCCTGCTGTGTCTTGGGCAGTATACTTATCTTTAACTGAGTGTAGGGAGGTTAGTCCATAACTGTCCACTTCAAGCTTTCTTGAGTTATTGTGAAGCAAGTAGCACTGATCACTGGTGGAGCCAGGATGCTAGACATGATGGACCAATGATCTGATTGATAAGGCAATTCCTATGTTAGTATGTATTAAGAGATCTGTGTAAGCATTATCATAGTAGTAACTATTCTAAAATATGGTGGTAGCCAAGACTAGGAGTCCATTGACCTGTGCAGACATAGAAAAATCCTGCTGGGCTCCAGCTTTCATTAAGAAGTAAAGATAGTTTGGTGACAGTAAAATGACTTAGTGCTTCCAATATGGCTCTTAAACTGCGGCATGAACAAACAGAAGCTTTGCTGTTAAAAAGTTCTCTCTTCCCCCCCCCCTTTTTTTTCAATTGCGTGATTAAAGAAAAGTGCAATTTTTAAGCAGGTTTTTTCATTTTTATTTTGTATAAAATTTAAAATTTACCTTGAAGGGATTTGATTCAAACTTTCCAAAAATTCTCGTTGTCAGAGACCAAGTATGGGAAAATCATTTTCAGTATTTTATAAGGCTACTTTTTACTTTGGAATGTGAACAAAATCTATAGCAGAATTCACTTACTGCAGAACTAACAAAATTCATTAATGGCATAACTAACAATGAATGATTTATTTTAAAGAATTAAGATTTACTTGCTGGCCATGAATTAGATACAAACAGACTACACATTTCTTCATGTGTTTTCTATTTGTGTTTATTAAAGTAAACTGTTTGCAAACAAAGCTCAGATCATAGATTGCTTGTGAACTTTTTCTTCCTTACTTTGCCCCTGAGTATGTGGCATTTGTGATTCAATAGCATGCCTGTTTCTTTTGGTTAAACTGGTTTAACCTTTATTAATAAACTTTTCTTTCATCCAAAGAGTGAAATTCACTCCTGTCCAGAGGACCACCAGGAATCCCATGCATCTCTTGTGTCTTTCTTAGGCCTTGGTTTATGAGGGCTATGAATCACCAAAACAGCCCACATTCTTTAAGCTGTGCATTAAAAATTTGAAGCCTTCAGTACTGTGTATACCTAATACTGATCCCCTGTGGAAGGCTGAATTGCAACCTACAAGACATTCTGTCATTAAATACATCTTTTTTTATGCATTTGAAATATACTTTCCATGCATATTTATACAACCCAAATGTCTGAGTATTGGCAAAAAGAGCAAATTGCTTAACCATATCTGGAACTTTCCAACATATTCAGATATTTGTTCACCATATAGCTAGTGGGGACCACATTGCGATCCCTGTTGGTAATACCTGTGAACTCTGTTAACATCCCAAACCACAATTTTGACCCGAGAAATTGACCAACTGTAACCAGTCATAATGCCTTCTGACCAAAGTACAAGAGTCATCCTTAGGACCAACACTGACAGTAGTGTCTGTAAACCTTGAAGGGTTTTCAATGGCAAAAAAAAAATAAAAAATTGTAAATCCAGGTAAGAACATCCAGTCTGATATCTTGTGCTTACTAGAGACACACTGAGGACCTCATAATAACCATAACCATCCTTCAATACCTGGAATGACTATGGCAATTAAAAGACCACACAACCAATTTAAGTCCCATATTTGTTGAAATGGGAACTGTCATAGTTTCTACAGCAAAGACTGAAGAAAACAACATTGAAATCCTGACTATCAAATTCAATGGAATCACAATCACTTCAGTCTACAAACCACCTCACACAAGTTTCACCTTTACAGATACACCAGGGATCACTCAGAATAAACCACTGATGATCATGGGTGGCTTTAACAGCCACAGCATGCAATTGGGCTACAATGAGACCAATAAAGATAGTGAAGCAGTACAAGCTTGGTCAGATGCATACCAGTTACGTTTGATCTATGACCCAAAGTTACTTAAATCATTCAAAGCAGCCACTGGAAATGAGGATACAATGCAGACCTTATATTCATCAGCAACACTATCACTGGGCTAAGTAATAAAATGGCATTGGACCCTATCCCACATTCCCAACGTCAACTAATTGCATTCAGATCAAAGTTGCAATAACACCTATAACAGTGTCATCCAGCTGACATTTCAACCTTAAAGGCTATGGACAGATATTCAAAAAGCATGAGCTTGCACAGATTCAATCTTTTTAGGTTAGTCTAAAAGTGAACTGAGTGGGGAAGAGAGGCATGGTAGACCTGAGTATGACTGAAGAGGGGTTTAAACCCCCACCTTGGTGTGCAGGGTCAGAGGGTTGGGGAAAGTGGGGCTATGGCCAGACCCCAGTGGTGGGGAGGAGGCAGATAGCCCTGCTTGCATCAGCAGCTCCCTGACAGCCAGGAGCAATCAAGGCACACAGCTCTGTTGCCTGGCCCTGGAGGGGGACTCTTCCCCTGCCTCCTCCCTCCCTGAGCAGGGTGGGGGGCTCTGTGTGGTGCTGCCCAGCCTGGGTGCAGGGAGCAGCTGTCACTAAGCTGCAGCCACTAGGGAGGGCCTTGCTTCTGCTGCCTAGGCTGGCTCCGTTCAGCCCCGGCTGAGGCATCCACGAGGATTAACTAGACTTGGAGGATATTCGAGTTAGAGAAATAGTGTGTTGCATCATAACTAGGTAGAAGCTAGAGCAGAAATGATACATAAATTGTCATACCCTCTATAAATCTACAAATATACCCTACATTTGCAATGCTTTTATTTAAACTCTTCCCTACTACTCTACTGATGCAGTGCACTGAAAAAACTGTTTTATAAATCACTGGACCAGTGACTTCTAAAACAAATATTACAGGGTATTCACACATAAAACAATTTTGAAATGCATCATTATAAGCAATTGCATTATCATAAAAAGTCACTAATCAGTATAATTGAAACATCCCTGTCATGAATTTGGGACTCTTTCTGAATAAAATTCTGATTTTGAGAAGTACATTTCTGGTCAGGGACTAGGCTTGAAGTCTGTGTGTCTAACCAGAACACTGTAAAACTGTAGCCTTGAATACTCAACACAGTATTTGCAGTGAACATGCTTAAATATGTTTGCATAAAATAGGCATCCAATAATTTCAAACAAACAAACTAATGTAAACAATCTGTTCATAATTACTTCTTGAATACAAAATATCAGAAATTACTAAACTGAGTATACTTTCTCTACCTTTAGTGAGTGGCAGGATGGTGAGGGGTAAGCTTGCAGTGCTACCCCCACTGTTAGATCACTTTTCCATCTGCACAGCATATAGAGATGCATCCAGTTCTGTGTGAAGGACAAGGCACAAATTGGTTTTTACACTACTACTCCAATTTCCATTTTATAGGATTGTCATCTGCTCTGTTTATAAACTATAGCATATCAGGTCATGTACTTCCCTTCTATGAACCTACTTTAGTGAAGGGTTAAAATATTTTCCGGTACCTCCAGAAATTCAGTTTTTACTGTTCAAGAGATTAAACTTCAGGATCTAAATTGCTTGAACAATTTGAAATCTGTTACAAAGTATATCAGGGAACTATGGCTAAATATTAAAGTGCCCCAGGTGTCTGGAGCAGCATTAACTGCCTTATATTTAACTCTATCAGTTTCCTGTTGTGTTCAACCATACAGCGCAGTTGTAGATGTTCTTATTTTAGTATAATAGTGCATCTTTTTTCCTTCATCTAATCCATAGAATTTTGGCATGGAGGGGAAACACTGCATTTCATCTGGGAATACCACTTTCTCACTAGCAACCCTGAACATTTTTCTATCTCACTAGGTAATAAAATGAAAAAACCCAAACCATTATTATCTTTTTTCGAAGTCATTTAGACGAAAGCATTACATGCAGCTAGTAAGAAATGGTAAGAAACTACTAACTGCAAACACAGCTTTTTATCCCTTTCTCTTCCGTTCATTTCTGGCCAGAATTTAGTCATAAACATCTTGTCTATACTCGGTGGCTGTATTAGGTTAGGATTCTGAATCTGATCTCTTTTGGACATGGGCTTGGGAATACTAAGCTACAGGTCAAGTAACAGGATCATGTAAGCATATAGGTTTGCTGAGGAATATTTAAAAGGCAACTTACTGCTCAGTCAGGAGAGACCTATTGTGGAGACTTCCTGGAGATTGGCAGAGGGACAGTAGCCTGTGGAAAAGCAAAGAGGATGTGGCTTTCTTTATACTTGAGTTACCTTATCTCCACTGTGGCACCATTTGGAGCTTGCCTGAGCAGGCAAAGAGCTTTATGCTACCTTTGCATCCCCCCCTGTTCCAGACTCAGCCAAAGATTTACTGCTAAAGGATTCAACTAAAAACAAGAATAAAAAAGTGAAGGATTTTCAAAAGTGTTCAGAACTAAACTGTCTTCACTTCCATTAGGGACAATGGTAATACACTTGATAGAATCAGGACTAAGTCACTGCTTTCCTTTTGGAAACTCCCACCTAAATACCCAGGAAAACTTCAGAATTGTCTATTTTCAGTCATACAGAAAAGCAAACCTGGTTTTGAATGGTTCAGCCATTCTTGTAAATCAGTAACTCATTGCATTGTGGTTAACAAGAAGTTTACATGGTGAACAGAAAATTATATTACTTGCATTCCTGTGCAGCTTGAAGGAAGTCATTGAAAAAACATCTTACAATTGAAACAATAACTGCTCCTAATACATTTCTGAAAGTTGCAGTGCTGGGCACAGGTATAATAAAGCAGCCACTGATTAATTCATTTGGTGCTCAGTGAAACAATTTTAATCATGATGAACTAATGTGATTTTAATGGGAATGTCATAAGTACCCCTATGCAAATTCTATTTTAATGTACCAATTAATTGTACTATGATTCCTCCAAATGAGGTAACTCACAATGCAGAGCTAGAGCTAGTGCAGTGATCCATTATGAGAGTGCTGACTTGAAATGGGTACACGCCTTTGGCAGGATGTTCCTGGCTTTCCCTAGGAAAGGGTGTGTATGTGTAGAAGGTGGTACAGTTATAGGCTGCTGAAAGATGTGAAAATAAAACAAAACTGTGCTTTACCAGAAGAGGAAGTGCGTTAGTTTGATCTGGCTCTTCATCGTCTGTATAGATCAGGTGCTTCAGTGGGACTTTTTGGCACATTTATCTAAAGTTGATTCAATCAGCTATTAGATAAAAGTGCCAGAAAGCCCCGCTGAAGCGCCCAATCTGTACAGAAGTTGAGTGAGCTGGGTCAAACTAATGCACTGATTCTTCTGGGCATGTGCTGTGCTTCGTGGAGGGGCACACTGAGCTGAAAGTAAAGTGTTGTTTTGCCTTTCTTTTCATGTCTTTAAGATGCCTCAATGATTTGCTCACACTTTTAGCAGAAATGTATATAACCAACCAAATTGAATGGGTGCATCAACATGAGGTGTTTACTGGGCAGTTGACTAACTGTGCAGTAAATCATCATCAGTGTCTACACGTGCCCCCCTATCATGGCACACAAAACTAATAAACTGCACAACAGGTTAGGACATGTAAATAAAAGTCTTAACCTGTTGTGGAGTTTTTTCATTCACAGCAGTGTATGTGTAGACACTACCCTGGCTGACTGGGGCACAAGGTGTTTCAGTGCGTGGTTATTCAGCAGGCAGCCCCCATGCTGAAGCATCCTCGTGACTCAGCTAGCCACTGTGCAGCATGTGGAGTCCTGTTGAAGCAGCCACCCCAGTGCTAGCCCTGTGCTGAAACACCCTCATGCCTCAGCCAGCCCCACTGCAGCATGTGGAGCCCTGCTGGAGCAGCCCTGGGCTGCCAGACTGACCTTCTGGGTCCCCATGCCAGCCCAGGATGCTATGGCTGGGTTCCCTGTGCTTTGCGCAAATAAACTCCAGAGAAATATGTTCTGGAGTTTATTTGTGCACATTAACAGCATGTATAGATGCGCCCAGTGTGTGCGAACGAGGGGACTAGATGAAAGCGAACTAGAACAGACCTCATGAGACCAGCCCCCTGCTCAAGGCAAGATCTTCCTTGACTAAACAATCACAGACTCAGACATGTGACTGCCCAATTTGGTCTTGAAAAGTTCCAAGGATGGAGATTCCACAACTTCTCTAGGGCTAGGGACAGAAGTTACATATAAACTGGTTTAAGTGATTGGAAACTGGTTTAAATCTGTAACAGACCAGAAGTTCGTTGAACATAAACTGCTTAAAAATGGCCAAACATGTTTCAAGATAAACCTGGTGAGATGTAGTACAGGAAACCCTTGGTATTCATGGGTTATGCATTCATGGTTTCAGATATTTGCGAATGCTGAACCTGCATTTTAAATATACTTTAAATACTTACCGGAGCTCCTCGGGAGCTCTGCGCTTGCTGCCGCTGGCCTCCCGTTGCTGCCGCCATGCTCCTGCTGGAGCCATGCCCCACCCCAGCCACTGGGGGCACTGCATTCATGAACCTATTTGTGGATTTCACCATTCATGGGGATCATAGGAACATATCCCGCACAAATGGTGAGGGTCGCCTGTATCAGCCTTAATTGGTTTAGCACAAACTGGTTTATGGAAATTCTGCCCCAGATCCCTTCCTGGTTCAAGCTAACTCGCAGTCCCCCAGCATCCCAGGATGTGTTGCATCCCTGAGTTATGCCACCTGCTGCAGTGGAACAGGGATTGCCTCGCTCCTCTGCTCCCTAGCCTGCTTCCTGCCTGCATCCATCAGCCCATAGGGATGGGGCAGGGCAGGGAAACAGACTCCTAGACCTCCTAGCCAGGTTCTACAAAGCACATGGGGTATGGAAAGACCCTGAGGTTGGGGCTTTTCAACCCTTGGAAGCCTCCCCCTCCCCACTGTGGGGGCAGCCCAGGGAGGTGAGGGAATTTCCCACCTCCCCCTCTCCAGCAGAGCTGCATGTCTTAGCTACTGCCACAGGCGGGAGGGGGAAGGAGTTCTCAAGGCCCCAGGGATGTGGGCACCAGGGAGCGGCCCACCTCAGGGGGCTTCCTTCACCTCAGCTGGGGGTCCCCTAGCCAGGCAGCCTTAGGGAGCTGAGGGGAACTCCCTTCCCACCTGCTGATTGCTTCAGCCGCTGCCACAAGAGAGGCAGAGAAGGAGTCCTCCAGGCTGTGCCAGGTGCCCAGCATGGGAGCACTGGTGAGCCCCTGACTGGGGGGCTTCTCCCCACCCCAGCCCAGGGCCTCCCAGCCTGGGGCAGCCCCATGGAGCTAAGGGGAATTTCCCCCCTCACAAACCTGAGAGCTGCTTGCTTTAGCCCCTGTGAGTCTCAGGGACAACCTAAGGCAGCCTCAGGGAGCAGAGGCAAATTCTTCTGCTCCTCTACAGCTTGGTTTGCCTCAGCTGCTGCAATTGAAAACTGAATGTCAGTTCAGTTGGTTATCTGTTGAACCTATGTAGCTCAGAGGAAGCTGCCTAGGTGGAATTGATTCTGCCTCTGGCTTTTGTACTGTCTGTACTTATCCCAGGTAATATGTTCTAGTGCCTGGCCACTTTCATAGTCAGAAAGTTTCTCTAAATCTCCAACCTAAATTTCCCCATTGCTTCTGGTCCTGTCTCCTAGGGCCACGCAGAAAAGCCCATCCCCATCCTCTCTATAATTGCCCTTCAGGTTTGAAAACTTTTCTGTCTCAGTCTTTTCTTCTCCAGACTAAGTAACCATATTTCTTTCATCCTTTCCTTACAAGTCTAGTTCCCAGGGCTCTAATAATTTTGTTGTTCTGTGCTGAAGTCTTTCTAATCTGTCCATATCCTCCTTGAAGTGTGGGGCCCAAAACTGGACATACTACTCCAAGTGAAGGTTTGCCAGTGCTTAACAGAGTGGAAGAATCACTTTGTCTGATTTGCAAGTGACACTCCAGTTGATGCAACCCAGTATGCTGTTGCCTTTTTTTTGCAACAAGAGAACATGGTTGGCTCAAACCATTCAGCTTATGGTATATTGTCTAGACATAGACATATGTTACCTGTGTTGTAACATGGTTCTGATGTAACCTAGAGCTCTGATAAATATTTAGGAGGAGGACTCAAAGTAGCCTGAAATTTATTAATTGCTTTTTTGTCAGTCTGCATTCTTCTCTGTAGACCTTTCTAGAGCCTTCGTACTAAAACAACTTCTGTAGTAGCATTGCCCCACAAAATATCCTTCAGAAATTTCAGAGAACTGGGAAATCTAAGATCAGGAGTTCTATAGGCCTCTCTTCCTTGTAATGCTAGCGGGTGATAATATTTTAGTGCCCTTTAAAAACCCATATTTTTATATTTCATAATCTGGTGATCTAAACTATGCATAGTATGCAGGGTTGAGAGTTCCAAAGCTATCATTCATGTCTGGTTGCACAACTAAGTTCCCTCACTGGCTTTGGTAAACTCAGCTAATATAAGACCCTTATCCCGTCCTCTTAGAAAGATTGTACTACATCTATCTGCTTGGCCATTACATGGTGCACACACTGGTACATAAATTGTGTGATTCACAGTTCCTATGGCATGTATTCTTCTTCCATGGGTGTTCCACAGAGGAAAACAATTTATCCTGATGCCCACAGTTATGGTTAGTCCTTTACTTCAAAGTGACATAAGTTTATGCTATCAGTTGAGGGTTCAAAACCTAATGAGATAGGGATTACAGGTTTCCCTTCCCCACCACAGTTTTGCTAACCACAGTTTTCATTATCCACAGTTAATATTCTATATACCATTTTGCCTACCACTGTATACAGTTTTGAGTAACCACAGTTTTCTGTGGTAACTCATAGGCAGAGGGAGGGATAAAATTTGGGGAGGCTGAGCACAGGCCCCAGCTGGGTTGGCTCGTGTAGCAGTCCCTTTACACCATGCAGCTCCATCCCCATTACACCATTCCCACAGTTTACTCATGGGGCTCCAACCCCTTTACACTGTTCCTTCCTCCAGTATGTGTTCATCTCACAAGGTTCCCAGGGATCAGCTGCCGTACCCATGGTGGCAGGTAACAGCAGGCCAGATCACCACTGTGCCCTGCTGCCCTGCTTCGCTCCCCCATGACCTGGTGCAGCAGGGAGCAGAGAAGCCACTTGGGGATCTCCTTGCCCACCACTCCTTGCCCTGCACTGGTCTGGCAATGTGTCTCCTGTGTTTGCCTCTGGTTTGAGTCCCATCCTGCTCCCTGCTGGAGCCTGGCAGCTCCATGCGCCACCCAGCTGAGCAGCAGCCCCAGCCCTGCCTCGCTTCCTTTCTCCCAGGGCCTCAGTCCTCCTCTCCCCCCACTTACTAGCTCATCTAGGGGTGCAGGTGGGCAGCTCCTGCTGCCGCCAGGCTCTCATGGTCCCACAACCCAGCCCAGCCCAGCCAGGGCCCCATTCAAGTACCCAACCCCATTTTTCCCATAAGCCTCTGGTTTTACTAACTGTGGTTTTGCCAACTGTGGGAACTTCCAGGAACCTAACCCCCATGGTTGCTGAGGGAAACCTCTATTGCAAATACATAAGTGCTGACAGATGTTAGGGGTGGGCGGAAACAATGCTTTACTAGAAGAGGAATCATGTCTATATAGCTCTCATGCTTCAGCAGGGTTTTTTGGTGCTTTTATCTAATCACTGATTCAATAAGCTATTAGATAAAATTGCCAAAAAGCCCTGCTGAAGTATGTGAGCTATGCAGATGCTGGGAGAGCCAGGTCAGACTGATACGATTTCTGTTCTGGGCATGTGCTGTGTTTGGCATGGGGGCACACCAAGCTGAAAGTAAAGGACGGTGGGGAGGGAAAGGGTTCCACATCTGTAAGCACTCTAGTTGACAGAACCTAAATTTTCTAACAATTGTAAAAGCAAATTACATAAAATATGTATAAGTTTGTTATGGAGGTTGACAATTCAAGCAATCAAAGTTAGGCAGCGCCAAAATGATGGAAATGTTTAGGCCTGATTCCAGATTGTGCCAGACCTGAATATTAGCTACCATTAGATGAGTTTATAGTTAACCTTTTTTTCCTGTTTCTCCATGAGCTTTCCACAGAGTGAGAGTTTTGAAATGGGATGTAAATGGGTTAAAACTGATGTTTCCCTGGAAAAAAACTTTTCAATGTTTCCTGAACTCTTCAGTGTTCATCAGGCAGATTTGCCTTTTCTTATTTAACTGCTGCATTGGCTATCTCATTCAGGAGGGGCACCAGTTTTTTGTGACATTCTTTCGCAAGCCAGAAAGGGTTGCTGTTAGGTTACAGACAAATGTTATATTTATCCTATTTTCTCCTAGGACAAAGTGCAGTTGTTCAGATGTCCATGCCTGTTGTCCCAGGACAAACCCTAAAAAGGTTCATGGGGTAAGAAGTGATAACAGCATCATTGAATCAATGGCAGAAAAGTAGCAGTGCTCTCCACTCTTCACTAAATCCTGATGGGAAGGGCAATGCATGTACATGCCAATCACAGAACTTTTCTGTTCTGGAACAAACACAAGCACAACTTTCCTGGGACAAACGCCATGTCTGTTCCTAGCCTCAGACTGAACGAAATGAAAAACTTCCATTTAGGAGCTCACAGCTTCATGGGTAATGAACATACAGAACTCTGCAACTGCAGGAAACTTGGGGTTCATTGGGTGGTGGTTATAGGCAGAGCAGATCTGTGCTGTTGGAAAAACTTTCCTAAACATGTACAATCTTACCTGCACTTGATGCTTGGTTCTACTTAAGGTAGGGAATATGACTCAGGAGGAGGGCTGGGCTAACAGCAGGTATAAGCCCAGGCCTTAAGAGAAGCTTGGCAGTATGATCTGGAGCCTGGTGAGAGAACACCACTTCAGCAGCAGGACTGCAGTTCTGGAGCACCACCACAAAAATGGACAGCTAAAGCAGTATGGAGGTTTGGGGAGGAACAAAGGGCAGGAGGAGGTTCCTGGTCCAGAGCCCATATTAAGGGGCTGATTGTGTGGGACCAGTGAGGGTCTAAGAATCCCAGATGAGGGGATAAGTAAAAGAGAACATCAATGAGGATGCCATCTGTAAGGTATACGGCATAGTATAGGGAAGGAAGGGAGCCATGCAACTAGCCCATAAGGTAGGAACCACTGTCTGCATCTAGTGCTCATTTGAGAGCAATTTGAGAAGCCCTGGGGCAGCCTGCCTCATAAAAGCAATAAACATCAAGGCATGGTGAGTAATGAAGGGATGACTGCCCAGAAAGGGAGGGCTGCAGAGACTCCAGGGGCTTCACAGCCACCCCTGGAAGGACACCCTGCCACAGAGTGTTCCTCAGACAGGAATCACCAGAGAGGTAGTAGACTTACTGAAGATAAAAGAGAAACTTGGGAAAGAACAAATGGGGATAACTTAGCTGTAAGTTAGAAAAAATTTAAGCCGGAAAAATGTTTCTAACCTTCGGTGGAATAAGATTCTGGAACAGCTTTCTGATAGAGGTATTAGGGGGAAGGAGCCAAGCTGGTTTTAAGATGGACCTTGATTAATTGACGAAAAGGATTATATGTCATGAGGACTGAGAAAGGCTAGGGCAGGGCTAAAGGAACCAGGGGGTCCTATATTTCTATATCTGCTCTGCTGGGTAGTTACTTGGAGCAGGACTTGGCAACCTTGTAGGAAGGTTCTCTTGGCCTGTAATATACCATCCAGATAAGCTCTGAGGAATTCATTACATTTCATCTAGTCTGTAGCAGCCTTTGATTTTTGGCCATTAACACTCAAGTGTTCATGACCTTTATCTTCATCCAGTTGTTGCTATTGGTGTCCTTTATCTAGTCTGAACACTGAATTTGAACTATCTGAGGTTATGCTAATGCTATTAATAGCAGGGCCTTTTTAGTTCAGCAATGGACATCTCAGAAAAACCCACTTCTGATGAGTGTTTACATAGACTTTGGATTAGACGGTGTCAGGCAGGAGCTTGGAAGATAGAATTTTCTGTATGATGCACATTCCTACTTTCTAGAAAAGACTAACCCTGTTCTCTGGGTTAATGGGTGATTCACATTAAATTGTATTCATGACTTGTGGCTATTCCCTGCTAAATGTTTTCAGACTGGACATATTCTGCAACATAAATCTTGATTATATGTTTATTTCAATGGATAGATACACTTTCAGGAGGATAATAACGATAGTGGGGATGGGAAAGATTTATTTGGCTAGTAAAATCATACTGTGTTCAGACTCCCTGTAGAGCTTTTATTGACTCCGCTGCCAGCAGAGATTAGTGCAATGGAAGACTGTTAAATATGCATCCCAGCACTTCTCTGTGTTTAAGTGGCTCAAGTCATTAGCAGGTCTCAGCCCTTCCATTATGTTTTTCTAACTGGCACAGGCACATTTTTAAAAATACACTTATCTGCATTCCATTCTAATGTCTCTCCATGTAAAAGGTCCCACCGGGCATGCATTCCCACCAGGTTAGCAGCAATTATAGTACAGTCTTTATAGAGAACCTCTAAGACTATAGTTATAGCCTCTCCCTAAAAAAACCCCCAAGGCTTCATTTCATGTAGTCTATCTAGAATCTTTATACAGTACAATCAAGTGAATACATTAACATAAACTCCATCTCTCTTTCAACACCTAGCCAGCTGTTCAAACACCCACCTGGCAAGACAGTACCTCAGATTTCATGGCAGGCAATGAATTACTGTAGATAAGGGGGAAAAGAAACAGAGATACATTTTCCACATATGCCAGGTTTACTTATTTCTCTACTTTGCTTTAAAAAACAAAAGACTAGTGTTTCAAACTAGGAAGGTCTCGCTGTGTTTAATTTTCTATTCAGAGGCATCCAAATTAGCCTGTCTCAGTAACTTTGTGGGTGCTTGTGTGTTTCTTTACAGCCTCATATGAATGGCTTTCTTTTACTTTTAGCACTGCTTGTTATATGTACTGCTGCATAGCATCTATTTTTTCTGTCAAGCTATCTTTTCATACTTAATGGAGCTCTGGCATCACTTTCCCTTCCCCCAACTGAAACTTGGCATAGAATTTTAGGCCTGTGAAGGAAAACCCACAGGGGAATGGCAGTTCAGTGGTTGTAATCTTTAGAGTTGCTAAGCACCTGCACATCTCAGTGGATGAGTTTCCAGCCTTTTAAATTTGGCCCCATGATGTGATGAAAGATAGTAGAGTCGAAAGGATGAACAAAGGAAAGAGCATTAGGAATGAATAGCATGGAACATCCTGTGGCTGCAGCCTGTAAAGGGCTCCTAGATTTGCCGCTAAACCTAGCAAGAATTTGTGATTAACTTTTGATTTATGTATAGCCTTCTGCAAGACTTGAAGCATTTCAAAAGATTGTCCCATGCACTTGCAGAGATTGCTTCTCTCCATCTGTCTCTAAATACAAGTTGTCTCTAGGGCCTAGGGTGGAAAATTGTCAGCCATTAATTGGTGCCAGTAAACACTGCAGTGAAGGATCTACCTCTTTTGAAAGCTACTGCCTTCAAATCTCTGCCACTGGCATTATTGCAGGCTCTCAGGCAAAGGATCTTCCCATGGTTAGCTGTGGAAAATCAATCTCAATTCCCAGAAGACAGAATTGCTGTCATCAAAGGTCACTGAGCATTAGAAGCAGTTCTCGAGATAGGCTTGAACAAGGAAAGAGTAGTTTGTAGAGATATGCATAAGTTCAAGTTCTGGTATTTCTGTTTCAAGTATGATGTTTCACTTCTGCAGGGGGTGTAGGATGTAGCCGTGTTGGTCTAAGGATATAGGCAGACAAGGTTATTTGGGTGAATTTGATATCTTTTATTAGACCAACTTAAATAGTTGGGGGAAAAAAAAATTAAGCAAGCTTTTGGGTTTAAAAACTCTTTGTCAGGCTGAGGAAAGACCAAACAACAGCTGCGCACCAGAATCAATGCACACCGGCAATCTAACAAAGACAAGAATACTCAGTTACCTGTGGGGGCACATTTCTCATAAGAAAACCACTCTCTTTCCAATCTCTCAGTTCTAATCCTCAAAGGAAACTTACAAAACACTTCTCAGACGCGCCTATATACTCCACTTCATCAGCCTCCTGGATACTAAAAATCATGGACTTAATATAGACATCAGATTTACAGCCTGCCTGACATCTGATTCTCCAGGTACCTCTCCACTATTCATCCCCTTTCTTCCCCCCCTGCCCAGCTAGTCTTTCAATCACTGACTCCTCAATCTACATCTTCATTGACTGCCTAACTTGTATGCAGCCCAGCCCGGTCTCTGGCTTCTTTACTTTTCATTCCATCCAGGAAAAGCATACACCAAATGCAGAAACTTTCTCAGCCTGATGAAGGGCTTTTAAACCTGAAAGTTCGCTTAATTTTTCCCCCCAACTATTTAAGTTGGTGTAATAAAAGATATCAAATTCACTTAAAGGGGAACTAAAATAGTAACATGAAAACAGAGACCTATGAAATAATATTTCAACCTAGCTCTGTACTAAATGCCTGTCTAAATATGAAGATATTACAGAACTTGTGAAAGATGGGCAGGCTTGGGCTCTGGTAGATTTCAAGGGGGAGGGAGCTGATGTATGACTGCTGAGAATGACCTCCCCTACATTTTTACCAAACAGCCTTGACATTTATTGTACTTGGAGGTGTTTGCTTTTAGCTTACTTTAGGGATTATGATGTGGTATGCGGGAGAAGATGGTTGCTTAGTTACATAGGGCCCAGCTCACTTAGGGCTTCGTAGATGAAGAGCAACTCCTTGAATTGTGCCCAGGTAGCTATTGGGAGTTAGTGCAGACTCTGGAGCACTGCAGTTATGCATTCCTTATAACCCGTCTATGTCAGAAGGTGAGCCACTGTGTTCTGCATCAACTGCAGCATCAGGAGAATGTGCTACACTAGTTCAGCCTCTAGGTTATAAAGGCCTGGATGATGGTGGCCAGATCCAAATTAGAGAGAAGGGGTTGCAGCCTTTTCACCAGATGGAGTGGGTAGAAGGCACTTCTAACTACCACTTCCACCAGGGACTGGAGAAAATCCAGAAGTATCCTAAGCCTGTGCACCTGAATGACAAGGAGAGGTTGAATCCTACTAAAGATAGGTATCCCAATCTTTCCAAAGTTAGGTGGTCTACCCACCACCATTACCTCTATTTTGCTTGGATGCAATGTCAATCAGTTCATTTGCATCCAATCTTCAACTGCAGCCAGGCACTGGGAAAGGACTGAGATTATGGGGCCAGGGTCAGAAGAGGAGAAGAGGTAGAATTGGGTGTCATCATCATACTGATTAGATGGCATCTCACTCTAAATCTCCACTGAGTGTTGCCCAATGGCTTCACATACTTATTGAACAGGAGGAGTGATGAGATGGAGCTCTGGGAAACCCCATAGGATGGGTCCTAACGGGCTACAGAACACTCACCATGCTCTTGGACCTTCCAGCTAAGAAACAGCAGAACCAATTTAGAACTGTCTTATGAGTACCTACCAGGTCATGTAAATGTTTCACAAGTACCTCATGGTCAGCTGTATCAGAGGCCACAACGATCATCAGGATGTAATTTCCTGTGTCTATCTGTAGGTGAAGATCATCAACAAAAGCCATGAGCAGTCTCTGTGCTGAATCCAGGATGAAAGCTAGGATTCAGGAGACCAATGACATCCAGATACCCTTAGACCTGTTGCATGACCACTTATTCAATAACCTACAGCAAAAAGCGGGGAGTATAACTGGAGTAGAAGTCAAGATTAAGTGATGGCTTCTTGAACAAGGGCTGGACAATTACGGACTTAAGAGCATGTATCACCTTGCTCTTCCAAAGGGAGGCGGCATTGATAATCCCCATCAGTGGTGACCTCAGTTTCCCCTTGCTAGCCTTTACAATCCATGACAGGCACAAATCCAGTTCAGAATTCATATGCCCCCAAGTATATCCTCTTCATCAGTGAGAAATAGAAGTTTTAAATGATTGATACAAGACCAAGCACTCTCACCCCAAACTCTGCCTTAGCAGCAAGTGGTAATCCCAGAGCCATGCCAGATACAGAGATTTTTGTCTCCAAAGCAGGTAACAAATACATAAATGAGGACTAAAGAGGACTCAGTTTCTGGGCAGAGATATGGCAGATTAACCAAACCAGTCACCAGGGCTGTGTGAAAGTTTGGGTGCTGATCCGATGTGGAGCAGATTTGGTTCAATTTAATGGCCAAATCTCTGAATCCAAATCGAATCAGGGGACCAATTAAAAGGTCCAAATTGATTCAAAGCTCTCTGAATTGATTCAGAAAAGATTTGGAGATCTTCAGTGATTTGGGCAGACTCCACCCGCTGCAGCAGGGAGATGGAGCTGGACTCCAAGCTGGTAAGTAGCGGGCAGAAGAGTGGAGGCTGGAGGAGCAGGGAGGGGACCATGGGAGGACCCCCGTCAGGCCTCATCCCCTGGCCACCCCAGCTCCCATTAAAAAAAAGCTCCCATTCACCGGCTCCTGCCTAGTGGGGGTGCGACCCCTGCTGCCCCCCACTGCCCCATGCCACATGGGGGACTCTGCCACGAGCCCCCCCGATCCCCTCCCACTGTCACAGTCCCCCCATGGCTGCCCTGCCTATCCCAGCTCCAGCCTTTTAAAAAAACACAAAACCCCACACTTGCTGGCTGCTACAGTAGCCTGAGGGCTTCTGGGGGCTTGTGGCAGAGCCCCACCATTCAGCATGGAGCACTGGGGGGCAGCAAGGATTGCCCCCCACTGGGCAGCAGCCCGTGAGTCTGGGGTTTAATTGTTTGATTTTCTTTTAAAGACTGGGAGCTGGGGCAGGTGGGGCAGCCATGGAAGGCTGGGGGAGCAAGCAGGAGTCAGGGGGCTCATGACAGAGCCCACCATGCAGCATGAGGAAGTGGGGATCACCCCCTGCCTGGCAGCAGCCAGTGAGTTGGGGCTTTTTTTTTCAAAGAGCTGGGAGCTTGGGTGGGCAGGGCAGTCGTTGAGAGCGGGCGGGATATGGGGTCTGTGTGATTCAGAGATTCAGCTGATTCAGCAGCAGTCGAATCTCTGAACCAGATTAGGCTGAATTGATTTGAATCACCAAATCGAATCACTGTCCCCCAAATCGGTGAATTTGAATCCAAAGCCAATACTAGCCGCTTTGCACAGGCCTACCAATCACCACCTGGAACAGTTCTAGTTGGTGATACTTTGCAGATGCAGTGGCAGTGAAGAAGAAAAGCATGTTTGCTGCTGCCATGACGTGGTACTTTAAGAACAAACTGTGGCACAATCAGTCAGCTTCAGCACAGATCAAGAGCCATCTGCATTCTATCTCAACTCCTATTTAAGCTGCCCCAGCTTCCAGTGGGATTTGTGCTGCTACAAAAAAATCATAAAATCATAGAAAATTAGGGATAGAAGGGACCTCAGCAGGTCATCTAGTCCAACCCCCAGCTCAAAGCAGGACCGTCCCCAACTAGATCATCCCAGCCAAAGCTTTGTCTAGCCAGGTCTTAAAAACCTCCAAGGATGGAGATTCCACCCCCTCTTGGTAACCTGCTCTAGTGTTTTACTACACTCCTACGGAAAAAATTCTTCCTGATATCTAACCTAAACTTTCCTTGCTGCAACTTGAGACCATTGCTCCTTGTTCTGTAATCTGCCACAGCTCAGAACAGTGTAGCTCCATCCTCTTTTGAACCCCACTTCAGATAGTTGAAGGCTGCTATCAAATCTTGCCTCAGTCTTCTCTTCTGTAGACTAAATAAACCCAGGTCCCTCAGCCTCTCCTCAGAACTGATGTGCCCCAGCCCCCTCACCACTTTCAATGCCCTCCACTGGACTCTCTCCAATTTGTCCACATCCTTTCTGTAGTGGGGGCCCAAAACTGAGTACATTCTCCAGATGTGGCCTCACCAGTGCTGAATAGAGGGGAATAATCACTTACCTTGGCCTGCTGGAAACACTCCTACCAATGCTGTCCAGTATGCCTTTAGCCTTCTTGCCAACACGGGGACACTGCTGACTCATATTCATCTTATTGTCCACTGTAATGCCCAGGTCCTTTTCTGCAGAGCTTCTGCCCAGACAGTCAGCCCCAGCCTGTAGTGGTTCATGGGATTGTTCTGTCCTAAGTGCAGGACTTCGCACTTGTCCTTGTTGAACCTCATGAGATTCCCTTTGGCCCAATTCTCCAATCGTCTAGGTCACTCTGAATCCTAGCCCTACTCTCCACCATATCTACTATTCCCCCAAGCTTGGTGTCATCTCTAAATTTGCTGAGTGCGCCCTCTATACCACCTTCCCGGTTGTTGATGAAGATACTGAACAAAACTGGCCCCAGGACTGACCCCAGGGCACTCTACTTGATACAGGCTGCCAATTAGATAACTACCCTCTGAGCCCTACGCTTCAGCCAGTTTTCTATCCATCTTACATCTCACATCCACCCTTTGAGACTGTTGTAGGAGACCTAATTATAATCCTTGCTAAAATCAAGGTATACCACATCCACTGGTCTCCCCACATCCACAGAGCCAGTCATCTCATCATAGAAGGCAACCATGTTGGCCAAGCATGACTTGCCTTGGTGAATCCATGCTGACTGTTCCTCACAAGTATCATCCAGAGGCAGGTGGAGATTCCCTCTGGAGGCAGGCAGTTCCTTGATCATGAGTTTTGAGAGAGAGAGCACAAGTTTCAGATGGTCCAACTCCTCTCTCTCTCTGAGTTTTTGTCATGGCTGCTGCCCCCTCCTCCTGGGCAGTCCTTATATAGTCCTTCTGACCTCATTTACCTGGTCCAATGGAGGCCAACACTTGTTGGCTGTCAGCCAGCCAATTTCAAATGCATCGCTAGTTGCTGGGCAGACTGGCAGTCTCTAGCTCACCAGGGAGTCCAAGCCCCTCACCCAGGTATGCGATGCCAATCACATAGGCAGAGACAGCAGGTTTCCCCTCTCCCTCAGAAATGTATCCAGCTCAGGTTACCTAGAGAGATAGGTAATTTCCTGCCAGTGATAACAATCAACTGTGAAGTGTGTACCCTCTGCAGGGCCCATCCTAACCAAATTGTCACAGAGCAGAGTTTTTGAGGAGAAACAGAGGTGTCCTTCTGCCACACACATACCAATAATAATATTAGATATAACTTATCTTTAGCTGTTCACAGGCACAGACACATTTTATCAGTGAACCTAATTCAGAGAAATGTGCCTGACATTCTGTGAACACCTCAATATATTATTAGTTTGTGACAGTGACCACCCAACTACACAGCTGATTCCCTCATGTGTAGTTTGAGCTGGCTTTGAAGGCGATGTTGAAGGCACACAGATTTATTGTCTTGAAGGGACTTCAACATCCACGTTAAAGTTGGCTCTTCAAGGATGAAGTGGGACTTCATGGCCTTCACAAAGTAACTGGACCAACCCATGAAGTAAGGCATATGTAGAGATAAATGTAAATACAGGGACTCTGATTATCTGATGATCAGGAATGTCATCAAGAAACCACTGTCATGTCCAGACTAATAGCTCCTAGAGGCAGGTGAGGTGCTAGGAGGGGGTTGGGTGGGACTATAGTCACCCCAAAATTCACCTTAGCCCCCCATAGCCACCTCTCCCACTGTCTCTGTCCAAGCCCCCTGATTCTCCCCTGGGCTGTCACCATCTACCTCACACAGTTAGTAATCTAGCAGAATCCCTAAACTATCTCCAGTCTTGAGCATGAGGGGGATAGGCTCCATGATGGACAAGTTCGGCAATGGGCCAGGTCTTCCTTGAAGACACTGTCCCTCTGATCCCTCCCTTCATCCCTCGCTCTATCCCTCCCCCACCCCCTCCCCCTAACCTAGGCCCATGCTACACTGAGTTTCCAACTGGAACGATCTGGGAAAACACTGGCCTAGAAGCCTTGTTTAGCCAGGTGTCAGTGATACATTCAAGGTGAGTGGCTGCATCTTGGATAAGACTGGAGATGATTGCTGTTTTATTAGGCACTGACCTACCATTAACCGGATCAGGGTTTTCACTGGCTGTAACTCCAACAGAGGCAGAAGAGGATAATCAATACAGGAGAAAAGGGGGGGAAAGTGCCATCTTTTGTGTATCTGGGGGCATGTTATCCCCTTCTTGCCATAAACCCCTGCCCAGTGTGACATCAATAGGCAAAGTTGCCATTCCAGAACTCATGACCTTCCTCCAACTCATGGTGGATTCTACAAGGCCCTTAGGGTTGACAGTCTGCACAAATCCATGCAGGGAATGGGTGTTTGGAGGGGAGGACAGCCTGAGCCTACCACTTCTGGACACTGATTGGGCAGAGACACAATCCAGTATTAATTAAACCTCCTCCCTGTCCTGCCCTTAGAGGGTCCTCCCAGGCCAAACTTCTCCCTCCCATGAAGGGGCTGTGGCTGTTCCACTTCCCTCCAAAACCCTCCCTTGTCTCTCACCGAGGGGAGTCCCCTCCCTAGTTCCTTAACATCCTGCAGAAGCCCAGCTTCCTTCTCATATCAGGGGCCATTAACTATTCCCAATACCATTCACCCTCCCTGTCTTTCCAACATCACGTTATACATTTTGAAAGCATGAGAAAGGGTGAACCTGAAACGCCTCTGACTTTACCTCTGGCTCTGCAAAAACAACACCAAAAAGTGCCGTTGTGTGCATCGAGGTGTAACCCACCTAAAGGCAGCCTGCTGGCCTTAAAAGGGAGCTCAGCTTGGCTGGGTATGCACTATGCAGGGGCTGTTATCAGTCCAGGTGCTCCCCAACTCTGGGCTACAGTTCTATGGTGTTTTCTTGGGGTCTGCTGTTTCTCATTTTATGGATTATTTGTCCTGAAAATAATGGTATCTGAGGCTGCGTAGCTTGTGGGTCTCTTGGTCATGTGACTGAAATCCCCCAAATTACTCCTTAGTACCTGATCTAACTTCCATTGAAGTCAATAGGACTGGGTCCAGATGTGCAAGCATGTGTAGTTTGTGGTGCTGCAAACTATTTTGCAGCACCACAAACTGCATGTTTTGCAAGTTACTCCCCATGTGCAGGGCTGCTAACTTGCAGTGACAGTGAAAAATTTGCTACTGGAATTTCCTAATAGCATAAAAAACCCTGAAAAAAGTGGCACAAGGCATGCCAAAGTGACAGTGGAGCCTCTACTCTGAGGCATATGGAGCCCCAGCCAGCGGTTCCCTAGCAGGCTGGGGTGCAGTTGTGCCTTGAGATGGGCGAGCAGGCAACCCTGGGCTGGCTGTTCTCCTATCTCCATGTGTCTTAGTATGGGGGCTTCACTGCAGAGCCCCCATGCTGAGGCACACTGCTTTCCAGCCAGCCACGGAGCAGCTGGCTGGGGTGCAATGTGCCACAGTGCAGGGGCTCCACAGAACGCAGAAAGGGAGGAGAAGGCAGCCCCACTAGCCTGCCGGCTCGCCCCACACTGAGCCATCCTGGGCCCCAGCCAGCCTCCACCCTGCAGCACACCTGACATTTGAACCTTACACCTGACTATTGAGCCTGGAACTCTGACCCAGGAACTTCTGGACTTCCAGCTCCGCTATGTCTCTGACTTTCTTCCTACCCTTGAGGAAATCATTGAGGGCCAGATTCAACTTAATTTCATAGGCACCTACAGGTACTCCTGCCTACTGGGGAAGAGACCTGGGTGACATTAACAGTCATGCCTGCATAAAACTCTCTTTAAGCCCCTCTGGGCTTTTGGAATCGTCCTTCAGAGGAATCTGCCTTTCCTCACTCAGCGTATAGAGCATATAGGCTCCAAACTGCTTTAGAAAAAGAACTTACATTTCCCCATTGCCTGTACAGGTATCCTAGGTGCCTAAACCCAGTCAAATAAATTGATCTCCTGGCTAAGGCACCTGAATTATCAACACCTCCATGACTAATTTCATCGGGCCTCACAAATAACAACATTTATAGTGAACACAATCATTATTACTTAACACTGAAAGCTGTATGTACAGCCTCAGTTATACCAATTCCTGATGTTTGAGTGTTCAGCTGGGCAACATGAGCTGATGATTAACATTGCAAAATGTAGGTTTATCCAATGACAAGCAGATACCCATATACATGAAAAAGTTTACTAAGAAATCTACTGAGGTCATTTCATATAAACAGCATCTGAGCAAGCTATTGGGACATAATAGATGGTGTTTAAATACATGCTGTGGCTGATAGTGTATATTTTTGTGGTTCAGACTGAACAACTGGCAAAGTGTAGTTTCACCATTAGTGTCTCTACATAATATTTTCATTTCTCAGAATTCTATTTCACTTGATAAAAGTTTGTATCACCAATTTTAATGGGATTTAGCTTAATACATACTGCATATTACGCAGAGTATATTGTATAGGATGAGTAATGTAGTTGTCAGTGCATAAAAATGACTCAGAGAAATAGTCTTACCTGTATTCATTAATTACAGTGTTTTTTCCTGCTATGGTATTTTCAGGGATTCTTAACAGAAGCTCCCCTTTCATTTTATTGGATAGCTTATACCCTAATGACTTTGGCCTGGCAAGCAGAGATGGGACTCTTTTGAAACCCGTCAGTAACTTGGCTTGGATTATCTGTGGTTGTGATCGAGACATTCGTCTCAGCAGAGTGTGACCAAAGCTCCTCATAGAGTTCTCCAAGCCTCTTTTTGGAGCAAGGAAAAGGATTTTGGACCTGAGCAAAGAACGAAGGTCCTTCATGAGTAATGCAGAGCATGTGCGATTCAATAGAAATCATAATTTGTTTGAAATATAACTTTTTTCCATTATTACATGTGCTGTTTATTGTATCAAATCCCTATGCTGGGAATTGGACACCTGCCCAATTGATCTCAGTGGGAATTTGTGTGGCAAGAAGGAGGCAGTTTATGTAATGATGCATATGATAAAACTCTTTAATGAAATCACAGTTTTGTTGGTTATAAAAACAGCCCTCTTGTGAGTGGTAAAGTTCTGTAGGTTCTTTAAATCTCCATGTTCTGGGCTGCTCAGAGGGTATTTTTTCCTCCAGCAAGCTGTTCCTGGGCCCTTCATCAACATAAAAAATGGAACATATACTTTTTGCAGCCAATAAAATGGTTAATTCTTCTACCCTGTTTAAAGATTATACAAAATTCGTAATATATTTCTTGGGGCTGCAGAGTATTAAGAATCACTTGCTGATGGCAGCACTTCATTACTCAAGTAAAATTTGCTGAGAAATTGGCACTATTTAGAGAGCAGCACAGCGGGGGTGGCAGGTAACATTTAATTACATATTTAAATGCCTACAAGTTTGAGGGTACAGAACAAAACAAGAAAGAATTAATAAGTCAGAGTTTATTAATGGCAATAATGACCCACCTGTCTGTCGTTCTTTATGGCAGATAGTGCTCAGCTATAGTGAGATCTGCAAAGCTGTAATGAAAACTGTGTTAAGCCCAGATTTATTGTGTCTCAATGTTCTCTCTAATCAGGATACATAAAGCATTCATCCCAGAAGTAAGTTTTAACTTATTTTTAAAATATTATTTCCCTTTCCTCTGAAACCTTCTTGGCACTTCCTGGATTACTGCAGGAATTCTCAAATGCATCTTTTGCAATTCTGCAATTTTGCCACAATGCCTTTTTTCCAGGTTTTTATATTTTCTAGTGGTGAGCATATACCTTTCCGTAAGGAAAGCTGCACTATATTCTTGGGTCTAAAGAACTGGAACAGAGTTGAAACGCAAAATGATAAACTAAAGTGTCTGAGTTTGTGATGAATGCTATGTACAGACAGGTACAAAGCCCAAGGATGAATCATTTCAATCTTCATAGATTAGTTTAAACTGGGTAGATTGAACCAATAAGCAAGTGAACAGGAATTCACTTCTGATTCTAGAAATGTAGCCACAGTCTGCTTCAGGCCCGGGGCAGGAGCTGGGGGAAGGTAGGGGGCAGTACTAGAGCACGCTGTCCTGCTTAGTTAGAGCAGACAGCTTAGGCCAAGGCTAGCCCACCCACCCTGAGGTGGGGCAGGGGTGTGTGGGGGAGGTACAAAGCATCCTAGGATGCTAGGGGACTGTAAGTTAAGTTGCATCTGGAGAGGACAGAAGTTCAATAAACCAATTTCACCTAAATCACTTACCGTATTTTTCGGACCATAAGACGCACTTTTTTCCCCCCAAAAGTGGGGGGAAAACGAGGGTGCGTCTTATGGTCCGAAGGTGTGTGTCCCGGGGAGATGGGGCGGAGCTTGCCCGCGGAGGCGGTGGAGCCCGAGCGGGACATCCGCTGCTTGTTTAGACCGGAAGCCGGCGCCCGTGCCGGTGGCCGGGAGCCGGCAATAAAAATGGCCGGCCGGAACAGACGGGGCAGGAGTCCGAAGGAGGGACTCGCTGCCGCGGAGACTGAGGCTCCAGGAGGGGTGCGTCTTATGGTCCGGTGCGTCTTATGGTCTGAAAAATACGGTAAGTCTAACATTGTATCCATCCATATTCATCTGAAGCTGGTTTTGGCCATTTTGAAAGCAGTTTATGTGCATCGAACTTCTGCTATGAACCAGTTTCTGATCACTTATACTAGTTTATATGTAATTTCTGTCCCTAGCCAAAGAGTTTACCTCTGACTATGGTGAAGCTGATTCAGTTACGTCCTAATTTAGTGACACTCAGGGCCATTTTATGCTTTAAAATTTTGTAATTTTGAAATGAAAACTTCATCATTTTACAAGAAGGAAGCAAAATTTAACACCTTGAGACCTGGAAGCTGACACCCCTTCTCCAGCGTTTTGTTTCAAGCCAAATTTGCATACTTGCACAGCAATCTCAACACAGTAGAAATTCCTTGCCCCAGATAACCTTTCCACCACTGATGAAACATTATAATAAGAAAGAAGCATAATTCAACATCCTGCTTGCCATCAGACACCTTTGAGGTAAATAGACTGCTCTAACTTTTATCCAAGCCTAATTTGTATAAAATGAACTTTTCCAACCAAGAGAAATTATACTGTCCTCTTGCTCTTCTGTACAATATGATTTTTCATTTCTATGTGGGAAAAAATTTACTATCTTTGCTTTCTCCGATGCCTGAGGAAGGGCTTGTGTGCCTGAAAGCTTGCAAATAAATATATATTTTTTGCAATTGTCTAGTTGGTTTAATAAAAGATCTTGCCTCTAGCACATTGACTTATTAAAATATATACATTCTGGAGAGATTAAAGTTAAGCACATGTTTATGTGCTGTGCTTGTACTTGAGACATCACCTCCCCATTTTGATACACGTGTAGTTCAGATTATTTTGAATCCCCCAAAGTCATATCAGGAACTAATATAGTTCATGCTATCCCAATTGCTATCTTCTGAAAAGTTCCTTTACCTCCTTGCACAGTTTGAGGCTGTTACAAATTCTCTAGTTCTTGTTATTCAAATTCTTGGTCCTCACAATTATCTGTTTTCTTAATATGGCAGTGTTCTCAGTCCCATGTCAGAAGTGCTTTATACATTTTGTATGCAATTAAACCCCCCAAAACAAATACAGTAAAATCTGTTATCCCGTACTTCACCAATATCTTATTAATCATAATTTTGGTGCTGTGCTGTTCTGAAAGTGGCAGGATGCACACGGTACCGGGCCGTGCCATGTTGCCTCCTGCTTGGTGGGGGTGGGTTGGGGGAGGAGCTTGCACACAGCCGCTGCTGCTGCCACTCACCATCCTGTACTGCTGCTGCTCTGCACATAGCCGCCATCCCCCCACCCCTGCTCTGCGTCTGGTCAGAAACCCTATTCCTCAGATAACCATCACTTTTAGGTTACTGACACCCCCCATTCCCCACTTGTGCTGGATAACAGGGATTTTACTGTAATTGATTCTTATTCAAGGATGAATAGGTCTTTAAAAACATCTTTCTTTTCAACTCATGTAGTTTCCTTTACTAAATAATTGTACAGGAAATGTTCTTTAGCTCACTTATGATGCTTAAATGATAGCAAATCTTTAAAAATATTTTAAGAACCAAGGAGTTAAACCCCAACCATTTTAGATTTTAGCAACCACATTTTATTAATGGCAGTAATGACCTACCTGGAAGTTGTTCCTTTTGCAGGTAGTGTTCAATTACTGCCTGAACTCAAATGTATAAACCTACTATGTCAAACAACAAAACCACAAACCCTGAAGAAGGCAAAAGGGTCACTACATGAAAGAACGTTTTTTCATATCACTGTCAGAGTGATACAGAGAAGTACACATTAGAAATAAGATTCCAGGGCTTTTTATAGTGACTTTGTACCTATGGTTTCTACTATTTGTCACTTTGCAGTCTAAGTGTACTTCCTAGTTCAATGAAGAGAAAAAAAGATTTTGCAAACGGAAAAGCATAGCTTATAGCAGACTTATTGGATCATACCTACACTAATAGGGTCAAATTCCCTCCTGTGTGATGCTCCTGAGGTCAACAAATTAGCATGGAGAGTTAATTATAACACCTTTATTCTACATGTAGTTCCCCACAGGCTTAGTTTCACAGTGGGTCATCCCCAAGTGTGTATTGTTACCTTTACTCTCCAGCTGAACCATTTCTTTAACATTAAGGATGTCTCATTGAACCCCAGTGTGGCCCAGGAACTGAATAGGTCTTCCTGTTAGGTGCATATGAAAAATGAGATTTTTCAAAGTGATTCTAAAAATTGAGTTGATCCCTAGACTTTTGAATAGGAATTGGATATTCCAGTCACTATGATGGCTTCCAGTTCCAAACTCAAAAACATGTAGTTATTTCAAATTTACTGAACCTACCCTCAACAATTGTAATTAACATGTTATTGTAACATTGAATGAGTGCTAATTTCCTTTTAGCATGGCTACAATATTTCCAGTCTTTTCCTGCCGTTTCTTACCTCCCTCTTTTTTTGAAGTTTTTAGTGGAATCTGTTCCATGTGAGTGAGCTGTAGTCGAATCCAATGCAGTTTTACTGAGCAAGGTCACTACACTGACAATAGGTATGATCAGAGATTGCAAATCACCTTCAGGACACATTGGGTGGAATTGAATTTATTTGAGATTCTGTAGCTGTTCGCAGAAAAATGGTTCCAGTTTGTCTCAATCTTCATTCTTGTGAGGAAACATCTATAGAATACAAATACTGGGAAAAAAAATCACACCTCTGCCTTGTAATTTTCATTATTTTTCTGGCTTAATTTACATTTTAAAGAGAACTTGAGAAAGTGAGTGCACGCTTAGTGTTCTTTTTTGCATGCTTATACTCAGAACGATTTCCCAGCTCATAGTAGCTTAGTATCAATTTCTGTTAACTGTCTTGGTACATACTGAAAACCAAGGCTCTGACAGAGTGTGTTCTGAATTCTACAGAAGGATCTGCAAGGAATAAGGGGGGACAGTTTGCTCTGACATTTTGCTTGCATGCCATTCTTGTTTTCAAGAACCAGATATAAAACGTTATTAGGATTTTGTTGATTTGAAGCAAAGCAGATTAACTTGACGAAACAGTTGGTGTTATCTTTGTATCAAGAGAAACAACTCAAGACAGAGCTAAAATAAAAGCCTGATTCTGAAAATGCCTGACATTTATTGTTTGAAATTTGGATCAGAACAATTTAAAGTTTTTGGTATTGTGAGTTAGCCCAGTAGTGTGATTGATTGAATTTGTGAATGTCATCTGAGCCCAGACTTGGATCTGAGATTTGTGTGCAGACTAATCTGTAGATACTATGAATCCTAATGATCCAGTTCCTGAATGAGTTGACATATGATGCTGCGTGGCTGAAAAGCACTAGTAGTGTACAAGGATGATAAATTTGTCTGCTACTTTTTCCAGAGAAAAGAGTTCTATAGTTTCTTCCACGTGCTTCCCTCCATTTACTTGTGTTCTAAATAAAATCCAGACACTTCTTGGTGTTCTGTATATTTGCCTTTTTTCTTCCTCGTATAATGATTCTTTCTGGGAATATATTCTTCCTGCTACCAGTTGGCATATATTTCAGATGGATCACTGCTTAGGAACTCTGTAACCATGACCACCTTAACAGTTTAGAATTATTATGCAGGAAGTTTATGTTTTCAACAATGTTCCCATCTTTTTTGTTATATTTCTTGACCACCTGGGCGATAGCGATCATCGCTTGCTGGAATTTACCATCCAGCGCAGGGTATCAAGGGCCTGCAGCAAGACAGTAGCCCTAGACTTTAGGAGGGCCAACTTCAACAAGTTGAGGAGACTAGGGGGTGAGGCACTGGGGTCCTTGAGGGCAGGGGAACTCAGTGTCCAGGACGAGTGGTCGTTCCTTAAGGAAATGATACTCAGGGCCCAAGGGAAGTCCATCCCAACAAGAAGCAAGGGGGGCAAGAGTGCCCGACAGCCCCCCTGGCTCACCAAGGGCGTCCGGGAATGCCTGCTTCTAAAAAGGCGGCGTACACCCAGTGGAAGGGGGATGCTATCTCCTCTGCCTGGACCTGTAGGGGGGCTGTCAGGAAAGCTAAGGTGGACATAGAGCTAAGAATAGCGTCCAAGATCAAGGATAATAAAAAGTCCTTTTTCAAATACACAGGGAGGATGAAGAAGGCACCGGGTAATGTGGGGCCCCTGCAAAGTATGCTGGGCAATCTGGTGGTTGCGCCAGAGGAGAAAGCGGAACTCTTTAACCAATTCTTCATGTCCATTTTCTTGTGCAGGGACCGGGACTTCCCAGCTGTGATGTCAGATGGACGCCTCCAGACCTCAGGTTGGGGAGGACTGGGTTAGAGAGCTTCTGGAGGGGCTGGATGTCTTCAAGTCAGCGGGTCCAGATGCTCTCCACCACAGGGTGGAGCTGGTTGGGGTTGAGGGAGCTAGCTGGGGTTATTGCAGGGCCCTTGGCATGGCTTTACGAGAGCTCGTGGTGCTCGGGCCAGGTGCCAGATGACTGGAAGATAGCTAACGTGGTCCCCATCTTCAAAAAAGGGAAGAGAGAGGACCCGGGCAACTATAGGCCCGTCAGTCTTACCTCTATCCTTGGGAAACTCTTTGAGAAGATCCTCAAGGAGCACATCTGTGATGGACTAGCTTCAGGGATGATGCTAAAGGGCAACCAGCACGGTTTCATTAGGGGAAGGTCATTTCAGACCAACCTGATTGCCTTTTATGATCAGGTCACAAAGGCAATGGATGCAGGTGTTGCCATGGATGTAGTCTTTCTAGAATTCAGCAAGGCCTTTGACACCATCTCCCACCCCATCCTCATTAAAAAATTGGGTGACTGTGGCATTGATGCCTACGCAGTCAGATGGATTGCAGATTGGTTGAAGGGTCGTACTCAGAGGGTGGTGGTGGATGGGTCATATTCAACCCGGGAGGGAAATGGGCAGTGGAGTCCCGCAGGGCTCGGCCCTTGGGCCTGCGCTGTTCAAGTTCTTCATCAGTGATTTGGACGACGGGGTGAAATGCACCCTGTTTAAATTCGCTGATGATACCAAAATTTGGGATGAGATGAGCACACTAGTAGGGAGGGAAAGATTGCAGCAAGACCTGGATAGGTTACAGGAGTGGGCTGACATAAACAGGATGCATTTCAATACTGACAAGTGCAGGGTGCTGCACTTAGGCAGTAGAAACCAGCAGCATACTTATAGAATGGTAAACTCCCTTCTTGAGAGCATGGAGGCAGAAAGGGATCTTGGAGTCATTATTGACTCCAAGATGAACATGGACCGACAGTGCGAGGTCACGGTTGGCAGGGCTAACTGGGCCTTGTCGTGTATCCACAGGTGCATCTCAGGTAGAGCTAAGGAGGTGATCCTCCTCTTCTTTGCGATGCTGGTCAGGCCACAGCTGGAGTACTGCATCCAGTTCTGTGTGCCCCACTTCAGGAGGGATGTGGACAACATTGAAAGGGTCCAGAGGAGGGCCACCCGCATGATCCGGGGACTACAGGGTAGACCCTACATTGAAAGACTGCAGGACCTAAACCTGTTCAGCCTTCACAAGAGAAGGCTGAGGGGGGACCTGGTGACTGTCTATAAACTCACTAGGGGGGACCAGAAGGGTTTAGGGGAGACACTATTTCCCCTAGCGCCCCCTGGCATGACAAGGAACAATGGACACAAATTATTAGAGAGTAGATTTAGATTAGACATCTGCAAGAACTACTTCACAGTCAGGGCGGCTAGGAGCTGGAACCAACTTCCTAGGGAAGTGGTGCTGGCTCCTACCCTGGGGGTCTTTAAGAAGAGGCTTGATAACTACTTGGCTGGACTCATTTGAATCTAGTCTTTTCTCCCGCCCAGGCGGGGGGTCAGACTTGAAGATCTACAAGGTCCCTTCCTACCCTACTTCTGTGATTCTATGATATTGTATCCTGGCATTCAGCACAGGCAGGGAAGTGGACAGAGAGTATTATTTTCTAATTGACAGTGGAGAGGACTGGTTTTAATATATCATGAACCCTATGACTCCTGCTTATTTCCAGATTTACTATGCTGCAGTATATAGTGATGGATATTCAAAATACTTGGCAAACTGACCAGTTTATAGGCTCAGAACTGGTGCATAGCAATAAGCATTTTTAATGGAGGATATGGTTTCCTTGAAGTGCAGTATAATGGTTACACTGGAATTTATTGTACTATCTACAAAAGTAGACCAATTCATTTTCCTTCTGATTCATGTAAATAAAGTATCAAAATGCTTTGGTTCAAATTTTGTGCAAATATACTATATTAAAATATTGTATTAGAAACTTGGGAGGGAAGCAACCCTCAGACAAAACTGAACACAGGAGACTTGAGTTCTAGAACTGGTTCTGCCACAGCTCCTGTACGTGATCTTGAGCAAGACACTGCCTGTCACCTTGTGTTCACCCCACTCTAGCTCTGTCTTTTCTCTTCAGGTTGTAAGGTATTTGGTGTAGGGTTGCAATATCAGTTGAGACCTCTAAATAAAAATAAAATAAAGAACAAACAATAATAAGTTGAAGAATCAATTCCTTGGATGTATCTAGACAAGTGTGGATGTTTGTTTCCTCAGGGACAAGTAGTAGTGGCACACCTTGTGTCACTGCTACTTGTCCTGGGGGAATGCCTGCGCCATGCCCACTGTGGTACATGGCAGGTTACCCCAGCTGGGGTAGGGGAGGCTGGGGCCAGTAACTGTGCTGCCCCAGTAGCCTTGCCAGGGGTCATGAGGGCCTTCCAGGGCTGCAGCTGTGGTAGAAAACAGCTGGAGCATGTCTTTGGCCAGTCAGGCTCTGGGTTTGGGCAGTGTGCATTGCTGCCATGTGTACCTCCACAGTTTTTTTTGGTGTGCAGTTTTTTTTAACCCCCCCCCAATGCTATAAAGTAGCAATGCGAGGGACACCAACATGTGTGGTCTGTGATGTGCAGACGGGTGTGTGGCACCACATATTGCATGTCTGCACTCATCTGGATGTAGTCCTTGAAGCCAAATGAATGGTGTAGGTACTTTTACAAAAGCAGTAGGTCATATGCATCCCTGGTACTTCATCTGCCTCTCCATACCTCTAGGCCTTCCCCACTAGGATCAGATGTGAGAGTGACATGGAATAACTCTGTAGCTGCTTTGAAGATTCTGTTCTCCTTCCCCCATGTATCTGCCTAATAACTGGCCCACTAAACAATGGGTTTTGTCCAGTCAGATGGAAATGATGCATATTTCCTGAACCATCATGCCTACAACCTTCCCACAATGATATTGATGAGCAGATTAAAGTGCCTACACAGGATCATTTCTTCTCACAGTTTAACTGTTGTTCACAGTTTAACTGCTGTTGGGGTGGGTAATAATACAAAAATTTAGAACTTTTTACTTTGATCCTTCATTGATTCCTTAAGATTGGTCAACTTTCCCTGGATCTCAAGATACTCAGATATTGCCTTTTTTTGCAGGGGGTGGATGTGTGGAGAGCAATGGACAATTCAAAGGGAACTCTACAGATAAACTTGAGTGCATTTTCAAACGCACTTTTGCTTTTGATGAAATTCTTCATGGAAAGGAAAAGAGCCAATTGTAGGTAATTTTTTCTTCATCTTCTGTCAGTACCCCAGAGATTTAAAAATCCTAAAAATGTCACAGTGTTTTTAGAGATAGCTTAAGAATATTTGGAGAAAAATGATTCTGATAACAGTAATAATCATAGTAACAACAATAACAATAATAATGTTAAAAGGAAGAAGCTGAGCTGAAGAGCGTAGCTTAAACATGACTAGTATCCTAGTCTGGGGACTGATTGTTGAGAACAAAGCCAAAATATATCATGCTTTTGTCATCAATACCCTTTTGTTTGGCAGTGAATACTGGACCACATACTCTGCTCAAGAAAAGCCTCAACAGCTTCCACTTATGTTGCCTTTGCCAATTCTGAAAATGTCATAGTGGGACAATGTTAGCAATGCTGAGGTCTTGGGACATGCCAGTCTCTTCTCAGTCAGTGTCAACTTGGATAGTTGGATCATAATCATACAGGGAGAATGGACAATGGCCATATACCCAAGGATATCTTGTATGGAGAACTCTTTACAGGAAGAAGACCACATAGGCATCCTTCCCTCCATTTCAAAAATGTTTTCCAGAGAGATATGAAGGCAATGAAAACTGAGTGAAACAACTGGGAAAAGATTACTGAGAACTGAAGCACTTGAAAACAGTTTACTAGGTGTGGAATGAAGGCTTTTGAGGAAAGAAAATCCCAAAATGCAGAGAAAAAAGAAACCCTTAGGAAACTTAAGGTTCCACCTTAGGAACTACATTTAGGACTTTCAGATACAAACTTCACATGTGACAAGTGCTGAAGGGTCTGTCTTGGAGAATTGGGCTCTGCAGACACACTCATACATGTTCAGTCAGCTGATGCCTCACTTGGTGCAAATCTATTGTCTCACGAGTCCGAAAGATGCCTATTATTCTATAGAGAAAGAGTACTCTTAGCACTGTGCAGATTAAATGAGGTTTGATATTTATGAGGGAGTAATGAAGGTGTGGAGCAGTTTGACTGTGTGAAGGCTAGATGTGTAAATATTTCCTGTTAGCAGGCAAGGTTCTTTGAGTAAATGTGATGGCTTTTATCAGACCAACAGAGTAGTTGGGAAAAGTTCTTATTGAGCTTTCAGGCACAGTCACTCTTCTTCAGACATAGGGAGTCTCTGTTGTTCTGAGACTCCAAGGAATGAGAGAAGCTAAAAGTATGGCAGGATGTCAGTGAGTATGTAAATAGGTAGAAATTAGGAATACAAAAGGTAAAGCAGGAAAGGGAGGGGGGAAAGGCAGGGGATAAAAAAGCCAAAGGTGAGTCAAGAAGACTATACAGTAATAGTGATTCAAGGTAGAAAAGAGGCTGTCTGTAAAAAAGGAAATACCTATAAATTAGGAAGACAAAAAGCAGAAAAGGAGGGGAGGGGAGAAAAGGAATGGGCGGGGGTGGGAAGAAAAGTTTAAAAGGTCAGGTCTGGCAGGTACCTGGTGAATTAGATGTCAGGCAGGATGTAATGTGTCATAAATTCAATGTCTATTAGGGCTGTGTGTAATCTTGATGGCTGTTTCATTTCAACACTGTTTCAATTCATTTTGAGGTTGAAACAATGAAATTGAAACAAAACAAAATGCTTTGAAACAGCCTTGAAACAAAACAAGGGTAGTCAAAACATGTTGAAATATTTCAAGTTTTGAAGCTGGCTTGCCTGCAGCTAAAGAGAAACTAAGGAGAAGAGGGGGAAGAAGGAGGGAAGGACTGCTCTGATACTGACATGTGTAGCTGACCAGTGATTGTGATCCTTCCCTGAGGTCCCTTCCAATCCCATTTATCTGGGAGAGGGACAGGAAAAACAGCATCATAAAAAGCATTGCTTGAACTGAGCTTTCTCTGTGCTTTCACACTTACAAGTGACACAAGTTTTGCTCTGAACAGTTTGAGTTGCAGTTTCCCAGAAACCCCTGTGCTGATCTCCTTGAAACTTGGCAAGCATTATGGCCTCAGCAGGGGCTACCATCTCTGCAGTTTTCACCCCACTGTGCCTCAACACACAACAGTAACACAAGTTTTGCTTTCAAGAATTTGAGGTACCGTTTCCCAGAAACCACTCCACCTATGTCCTTGAAACTTGGCAGACTTCATGGCCTCAGAAGATGCTACTATTCCTGTAAGGTTCATCTGAATCAGGCAAGAAATGACAAAGTTATAGGCAGTTTTGTGCTTCTCCATCATAGTTTATGGGCAAAATGTCGAAACAGTGTCAAAACACTGAAACAGTTTCGACAAAACAAGATGGAACAGTGTTTTTGAAATGAAACAAAACTCAGAATGAAACACTGTCCCCTGGAAACAGCAAAACAGAAGTTGGAATGAAACAGTGCTGGTTCCGCACAGCCGTAACATCTATATTGAATCTGTGATTTTTTGTATCCAGTAGATTTATGAAGTGAAGTTCTTAGGCTTGTCTACAAAAGGTGTTTTGTAAGTTTCCTTTGAGGATTAAAACTGAGCGATCAGAGAGGGAGTGGCTGTCTTGTGAGAAATGTGCCCCCACAGGTAGTTGGATATTCTTGTCTTTAATATGTTTTCAGTGTGCTTTCATTCTGGTGCACAGTTGTTGTTTGGTTTCTTCTACATATTTTCCATCAGGGCATTTGGTACCCTCATCTAATAGTGCAGTATATTTTCCTAAATGTGATACAGCAGGGACACAAGTGATGAACTTCCTACAATTTCTAGGCCTCCGTGCATCTCCCAAACTACTCTTATGCCTGGTAATATAAAGGCTGCTTTTTCCATAAGAGCCTCAATCAGCTGCTGCCTCTATGTTCCCAAGAGTTCCTTTCAAGACCCTTTCATCAGCCTTCCAGATAAGGGGGTGTTACCAGTCTCTACTACTTCCCCTCTAGCACAGACTCAATATGGCCATGATGTCTGTTGATTACAGTCTGTTCCTCATGTAAATTCTCACTGTCTTCTGCACCCTGCTCCTTCGCACAGTTTCCCATTTGTCAGATGGTTTCTCAGAAGTTTGGCTGCGCTATTCCTGTCTCTTCATGCATCTCGTGCTTTCCCTGAGAGGTTAAGAGTAGGGCTGGAAGAGACCTCTTAATTCAAGTCCTGTTCCATGCTATCACAAATAGCCATGCCCTATTATCCTTTTCACAAAAATAGGTGGCGGGGGCGGGGTTTGCCGGTAACTGGAAGGCTATTCCGGAACCTTTCTGCTCTGATGGCTAGAAACTTTGTTCTAATTTCCAGTCCAAATGTATTCATGCCAGTTTGTAGCCATTGACTTTTGTGCCGTCATAGCCCTTCAGCTTAAGCAGTTTTTTTCCCTTTTGGGCAAAACCTGATATATTTACATGGAGAAATCATTCCCTGTACCTTCCTTTTGTCAGACTGAGCAAATTAGATTATTTTAGGTTGTTAATAGTTTTTTTCACACCATGCCCACCGGCTAGGGCTGGAGAATGTTCTGTTCATCCTACAGGGTCTCAGGTCAGCAAAAAGGCTGATAGGAGCAGTAGTTTTGTTCTTAGCTGACACATCACAAATTAAGTCCATAGGTTGATTTTCATTTTGCCAGTTTGTAGCTGTTAGTGGAGAGCTGAAACAGCCTTGTGTAAAAAGACAATGCTATATTGCACAGCCAAAAACAGACAGTTGCAGCACACATTTACCAAAATAATAAAACCCAGGAATGAGCCTCCTGCAGTATGTATGTAAACTGCTCTGGATCACTATCTCGTTTTTATCAGGAAATTTACACATACAGATTAACCATGTCCTCCTATACAGGAACTGCTCTTTGGGCTCCATTCTCTGAAGTCACTGTAGTGAAAGTCAAAGTATAAGGTAAAAGATTCTATGACATCCATTGCTGAAACATATATCAGACAAATGCACTCATATCTGAAATTAAAGCAAGAAATATTTGGCATTAACACAGAACCAGTACCATATGTTACTGATACCAAATGCAGGGGCTAGTTTGAACTTGCTTCTCAAATTAGCTTTATGAAAAAAGGCTTACTAAGGGATACTTCAGTTCTACTTCAATTAATAAAATTGCTTACTTAGTTTGAGTTTTCAGTTCCAAAGATTTCAGGTACATGCTAGCTGCATATCTCAATGAAGCTAAATTGCTTACCTTTCCTTGTCATGGCTTTAAATTGGACCCAAGTGTCTTCATTTAGATTGAAAAACAATAAATCTGTTGCACAAATCCACATGTTTTATCTTGATTTAATAACTAAAACTGTAATTGGTGTTCAGAGGTATTTAAATTGGGAAAATTGCAGCATTTTGCCTGGTTGTGCTTTAATGAGCACTGAAATGACATCTTCCTAACTATTGATAGCAATTTTTTCCTCAGGGCATACAAATCCCTGCTTGACCTTTGGAAAGAAATGAACAGCAGAATCTGAGTCTTGGCGTTTTGATGTAAAGGTTATTGTGAATGTCATTTCTGTAATATAACAGAGTAGCATAGGTTGGGTTTATTTGGCATTAAGTATTCTCGAAGGTACTGCCCATATTTTAGGCAATATGCTTAAGGGTCTGTTCCAGAGTCTTTTCCAATTTTTAAAATCTAAATTTAGAGGATCTATCTTACCAGGCCTTAGCAGGAGAACCTCTTTTTAAAACTGAGAAACAAACTCAACAACAAATAAGTAGAGCCCTTTTCTCCCCAGCACCTCCTGGGGTGACAAGGAACAATGGTGATAAGCTGATGGAGAATAGGTTTAGGTTAGAGATCAGAAGGCAATATTTTACAGTTAGGGTGGCCAAAATCTGGAACCAACTTCCCAGGGAAGTGGCCCTCACCCTTACCTTGGGCAAATTCAAGAGGAGGTTGGATGATCACCTGTCTGGGGTCTTGTGAACCCAGCATTCATTCCTGCCTGTGGCAGGGGGTCAGGCTAGATGATCTGTTCAGGTCCCTCCTGACCCTAGCTACTATGAAACTTGGCTATCAGAGGCCTTAGGTGAACAAATCACTGGTCTGTAGAGTAGATTTTGGGTGGTTCTATGTGAGAGACAGGTGCTGAGTCGCTCAGACTGGTGCACAGGGGTGCATCTACACATGTACACCCATAGTTCACAGTAAATACAGCGACTTATGCCAACTTGAACATAAATTTGATTCCTGCATCATGCAGGGGCTGTATTTTTGCCCTGTGGGACTAACTTTGTTCCTATTGCATGTCATCATAAATGATTCACTACTGCCACAGTGGTGCCTAAGAGCATTTATGGTCCATTTCAATTCAACTTAACATGTACACGCATAGGCTAGGGACAGACATTACACATAAACCAGTCTAAGTGATCAAAAACTAGTTTAAACCCGTAACAGAACAGATATTTTTTGCACATAAACCAGTCTGAAAATGGCTGAAACTGGTTTGAGATAAACCTTGTTGAATGTAGTATTAGACTTAACTGATTTGGTTCAAACCAGTTTATACATTGTCTGTCCCAGGCCCCTTACTGGTTTACATTAAACCAGACTCATTCCAGCATGCTTGCTAGGCTGGGCAGAGCTTTCTGGTCCACAGCAGGGCTGGCCCCACCCCCCTGCTCCCTGGCTGCAGCTCCCCCCCTCCCACTCACTACTTCCTGTTAAGAAGGAAATCCCTCCGCTCCTCTGCCTTGCTGAGAGGTATCTGTATATTAGCTAGCATACTACATGCTGCCTACGGTCTGGTACATGCTGTGACAAAGGCAGAATCAGCAGGTAGCTGGTAATGTCCCTCTATTGTTTTTTTAATGGGATGATAAACACTGAGGGGTGATAAACACTATTATCAATTCTCTGCTGGGCTAATCAGAACATTCTTCTGGGGCCTGGCCATGCCTCCCCTCAGCTCACTGCTATGGAAGGGAAGGGAGGGCTGCTCTAGCACCCCCAAGCTTCTAGCCTGAGCCACTGTATGCATGTGCCTGCATTTCTGGAATGAATAGGGAATGCCTATCCACCTTCAGATGGGTTCAAACTTTACAGGTTAGACTAACCTGCAAAGATTGAATCAATTCAGGCTCAGGCTCAGGCTTTTTGAATGTCTGTCCCTAGCTAGTCTGTGTATACCCCCAAAGCTGAGTAACTGCTAGACTTACAGAGTCATGTTTTCTCCCTGTGACCCAATGAAAAATCAGGACTGGCAACTGTTTGACAGTGAAATGAGACCAGTGTGATGGTAATCCCATTGCATGCTCATTGACCAAAAGCCTTGGGGTTAAATCATCTGTCGAGATCAAAGGAGCTTGGAGAGACCTAGGTTCTGGCAGGCCTACCTTCTTCCCTCCCACGCGTTCCCCAAGCCTGGCCTCCCACAAGGCAGGACAGTTTGCGAAACATAAGGGGTGACACTCTGTTCCTTTCCTGCTTGTCCCTTCCTGGTTGGCACTTGTGTGCCCAGAGGCATTCTGTTTTTGGGATAGCTAGTCCTGTGCTTGTAGTTGATTACGTAGGTATGCTGCTCCTACAGCATGCATGTGTACCCTTTGTGAATGCATAGCAGCATTAAGTACCCAAACCTGGAGTTGACCAAAACACATAAGTACAGGACTTAGACACAGGGGGCACCTATAGACATGCTGGACATCTTCTTCAATGCATGGTAATTAGTACGCGTCAGAGAAGACTCAATTAATCAAGTCTCCTGCAGCGTGTTAAATAATGTGCTCCAGAAGCCTCCATGTCACCTCTATTCAGCATCCCCACACTTCAAACTGGTGGTGGCTGAGCTTTAGTCCAATGAGCTTTAGTTCAAGCACCACCCCCCCATTGGTATTTTGAAGTGCAGGAACGCTGAATACACATGACGCTGCAGGCACTTCAATTAAAGTGACTTGAGTCCTAGACCTCTCAATACTCAGAGAGTGTTCCAACTCGGGTTTCTCTGACTCCCAGGAATAGTATTCTAGCCACAACATTATAAATCAGATATCATTGAATCCCTTAGCCAGTGCCTCTTTTGAAACTGGCTTCCTAGGCAGCCATGCAGCCATGTTGGGGGCTGGATTCGATGATCTCCCGAGGTCCCTTCCAGCCCTAATGTCTATGAAATGCAAGGGAAGTATTGCAGAGATATGTGCAGCCAGGTGGAACTATGTCTCAATAAGACAACTGCTGGCTTGGAAGGGAGGGGGATCTCCATTTTCACATGAGCCCTTGCTCCCAGTGCACCAGAAGCTTAATCCCTGTGCTACCCTCCATCCGGTTTTTCTATTGCCCACGTTAGTGGTTTAACTTTAAAGGAGTGCTAGAAAAGACCCTGGGGATAACGGGTGCCTTGAGGTGTGGTGGGTGGAGTGCTATGCTAGAAAGTTAGAGAGCCAGGGTCAAACCTCCTTTGGGTAAGGGGAGGGCCTATAACCCAGTTCCTCTGGCTTCCAAGGGGTGTGTTTAGCCACTCAGCTACTGGTCAAAAAGGATGGGGGTTGACTTATCTCATTGTCAGTGAGTGTGCCTGGTCTGTGTGCATATGTAGCTGTGTATGCTCTCAGGGCCATACATCCAGGAATAGAATTCCTCTGCTGTGGTGCACCTGGCCAGTACTGGCCGTCTCTCTCATCCCTGCCATTCCTTGCACCTTTCCTGCTCTGACTCCAGTTCCAGCAGTGGGAAGGGCAGAGCAGCAGTGGCTGGAGGTTTGTTGCTACTGAAGTAGATGCTACCCCTTTTTTTGCTGCTGGCATGCATGCTGGTGGCCATAAGCACTGTTTTTTAGCAGGAAAAAAGGGAGGTGACATCTCTCCCAACAGCAGCAACCCTTTGGCCTCTCTTCCTACTCTGTGGGACATCACTATTTGTCTGCCCTTCTCTGCTGAAGCTACTGCAGGGAGGGTGGGAGCTGGGAGGAGGTGGGAGGATGGGGGAATGGGAGGGTGAGACAACCCCTGAGCTCCATTACAGTATCCTTCCTTAGGCAGCACCCAGAGCTCCTGTCCCACTCACCTAGCTATTGTTTCAGTACTGTTTCTATGGACATGTAAATATCTGAAATGCCATGTAGTTGATCCCAAAGTGGCTACTTAGACAACCAGGAAAGAACAGACTCTAGGCCAGATAGCACTAATAACACTATCTTTTTGAAGCCAGGCTGCTAACTAGCCAAGAGAGAAAACATCATGTGGCCAGAAGGAGAACAAGCCAAAAGGAGCTTTATTCTGTAGCTCAGGTTGGAGGAAGGTGGATACTAACTTGGTTGGAATAATGAGCCTTTCCTTACAACGTTTGTATATTTTTCATTACTGAGTCACTGGAAAAACTGCAAAACGAGTACTGGGCAAGAGAGAGCAGACTTCCCCTCATGGTGCTCCACTTAACTGACACTCCCTTCCCATAGGCCAGACTGTACTGCACTCTTTGGAAAAGCTTTTAGTGGCAGGCATCATTAAAGTGTTACTTCATATAGGAA